>NW_004524793.1:2766919-2776360 GCF_000260255.1 Octodon degus
TCCAGTGAGCCATCTACCCGGCCATTTGGAGCAGTTTTTAAAGGACCTTAATTTTTTTAAAGGACCTCTACACACTTGAAGCCAGTCTAAAGATTGTAGGTACTTGAATTCAGCAAAATAACTTAATGTAGTCCAATCATCCATAATCATAATGGATTATCAGCATAACTGGCAATTGTTAACTTAAGCCTTTTACAGCTGTGCATATTGATATGGCATTACTTCTGTACCTATTGGTTATACATTTCTGCTGGATGGGTTAAGACCAAGTTAAAGCAGGACCTGTATAACTAAAAGTGTAACTTTTGCATCTCACAAGATCAGTCAAGATCCCTCAGGATTTATCCTGAAACCCTGTACCACAGTTTGTAGATCTTTTGTCAGTGTCAGTCATCTGAATGAGTCATGGCCATTGCTTGACCAGTTTGTTCTCTGCGAAAGCCTGAAAAAATTTTTCTCTCTAGGTGACTCTCCTTAGGCACACTATACATCATCAATCACTTTACTCTGTAGCCCTATAATCTCCTTGATCAGAAAATTTGGGACACCACTGAGTTACAGGATGTCACAACATAGGTTCTCTTATGTCCTAGGTCCTCACTAACCTTGAAGGGCTATGGCCAAAATATTGACTATCCTAGTGGACCTTATATTTCTCTTATTTTTGGTCTGCTAACTTTAGTTGTTAATCATTCAGAAGAAAAATTTAATGATATTATTATTCTGGAACAGAGACGGTTGAGCACAATGTCACTATCTGAATATCAAACGCCTTAGACATAACATAGAATTGCTATTTTCCAACAACCATGAATATTCTACAATTTAAATCCCTATAGAATGTGGAATACATACAATTACACATTTTTACACAGAAATTTAGAAATCAAACCATATACAACACTGTAGCAGGAGATAACTTTTATTAATCACTAATTTAAAAGTTTACTGTTCTCAGAGTGCATTTATGACTTAATAAAGTCCAAGGTACTTAGGTAGAAGAAAAAGGGTTTCTCAGCAGACCTTTACAAATAAGTAGTTATGAGAAAACTAAAGTTGTCTTTCGGATTCTTCCAAATCATAGTTATTACTAAAGAATATTGTAGATGCAAGAAATATAAAAATGAGAGCCCTGATCTAAACATGTCTTTTAATTTTATTCTCAGCGTAGCATATACAACAGGTACCCATTCATCCATCTAATACTAAATTAGCTTGACTTAAAGAATGCATAGTGTTTGCAAAAAAGAGTGTGTTCTTTTTATAAGATTTGAAATTTGTCCCATAAAACTTTTGAGTAACCTAGTTCTTGACATAACTTAGAGTTGTCACTTGAAGCTTTTTGATTAGTATTTAGCTTTTCCCAGAGAACCATGATGTGCATTTGGCTCCTATCAAAAGAAACATATCGCTTGTCCTGGAACTAAGCAAATACACTGCTAAATTTAGCCTCTCATGCAAACCTACACTTGTTTTTCAGGTCCTCCCTGGAGACTAAAGACTTTTGTGTTTTCCAGTAGTATTCGTAAGTCAGACAGCTCACATTTTGCATCCTTGGGGAAACCTATCAACTGTGTGGTTTTGGTCAAGTTACTTAACATTTCTGAGGTATAAGTGCCTCCTCTGAAAATGAGTGTAAATGGTCTACCTCATCAAGTTGTTGGGTTTTTGGAAAGAGTAACTCATGAAAATTTCTAGCACTCTGCCTAGTATACAGTATATAATCATAAAGAAGAGCGACTTTAATGACATTCCTTCATTTCTTTGAACAAACTTTCTTGGTGTGTCTCCTCATACTAGACTGTTACCTCCCTCAGCTCTAGGATATCCACTATCCTTCTCTGTATCCTCAAAGTCTGTTATACACTATGCTGTAGTCAAGACTTATTGTCCTAAACAAAACCATCCCACAGACCTACACCAATCAATAAAAGCCTGCATCGACCTACTAGTACATTTTCTGAATTCAAAGAAGCAAGGCTGCAGACTATGTGCTCTTGAAATTGTCCTAAAAAACTGAGTTGCTGTAGTTATACCACTAAGAAGAAGTTGCAAGTAATCATAGGGTACCTGAAATTGGGTCACTGCTTGGAGAATGCTTTATCATTGGTGGATTAAAGATGAAGCAGGCTCCTAATTGCAGCTTTAACTTCCATATGTCAATGTCAGCACTACTTAAGGATAAACTTCTAAGATGATAATACTTTGATTTAGTATTAGACTTTTACCATTCAGTGCACTTTGCCACCTATTATTTTCTTTTATCCTCACAACGAGTCCAAGAGGGAGAGCAATTTTACAGATGAGCAAATAGCAGCACAGCAGGTTAAGTGACCGACAGAGGGTCACAGAGTGATTTTAATAGCAGAGCTGGGCTTCCAGACAGGCTGCAGACTCCAGTCCTGCACTTATTTTCTGGAATCTGGGTGTCCCCATTCAGTGCTCATGGGTCAGGGATATTTGGGGAACTGATGCTGCTAGCTCAGTGCCCTTCAATGCCAGGGGATAGGGAAGGACAGTGGAATGGGGTGGGGAGTGGAATGAGGAGGAAGGGAGGGAGGAAAATAGGAAATGAAGGAGGAAAGGACTAGGCTGGAAGGAAGCTTTCTATGTGGTAACCTATTTTGTCTGGAGAATTATCATGAGAGAATTCTTCAGATATTTTAGTGGCAATTACTTCAGTTGCTTTCAGAATTTCACAGCTCTAGATACAGCAATATCAAAATTGTTGTATTTTTTTCTATGAAGCCATGTTTCCTGACCTTGCCAACTAGATAATAAATACATAGTTTTTATTGTTGATTCCTCATTGATTTTTGAAGGCCAAAGTTAATTATTGAATAGTCCTTGTTTCTGTACACTGTACAAAGTCATTGAAGGTATTTATAACAATAAGGATAAATTCTATAGACCCTACTTTTCTTAGAATAGTACTTTACAGTTTTTATAGAACCTCTAGCAGAACTTGATCTTTCTTAGGTCATGGATCCCTCTGAAAAGTTGTTGAAAACCATCAACTTTTATTCCAGAAAATAAAATATTTACATTAGACACATAACTTAGATGGAATTTGCACACAATTCAGGGAAAATGGTTACTATTCTTTAGGAGGATTTCAAGGGAACCAGTTAAAATTTTATCATTGCTATACTGTAACATTTCACACTAACAACAGCTTTGTGAAGTATGTAAACAGGTGTTATCTACTCAGTTTTGCACAAGGAGATTAATAACTCAAAAATGTAAGTGAATTCTCTAAGAGAAATAGTTAATTATGCAGAAGTAATACCAGCTCTCCTGACTATCAGCCTAGATTTCCTTCCTTATGTCAAGGTGTCCAAGTTATAGGTAAAGACATAAAAATCTTCCCAAGAAATGATGTGACCTCTGTAGATATGCATCAGTTCAAAAGAGTTATAGCTTTCTCTTACCCTGTCATAGGTGTTATTTAAAATACTGCTCTATAGCACTCCATGACATTTAAAAAAATCACCCCCACACACATACACACAAAAAACTAGATTATTGAAAAGTCAAAATTGAGATTTTAATCATGGATAAACTCAGCCATCACCTTTGAACTCATAATTACTTAATTCTGTGTGAGTAAAATGGAGGCATTTTTCTGAAGAATAAAAATGGAGTTACAGCAAGTAAGTGCTATGATATTTATTTATTTACTTATTTATTTATTTTGCATTTTAGGGAAGGGTCGACAGAGTGTTCAGGGTCTCACTATTAGATCGGACTCATTTACAGCCTCCCAACAACTGGGGTGACAGGCACACATTACCATACCCAGTCTCAATTGCCATCTCAGTGCATTCTGGGGTGGGGCTGGCATGACAGGCCAGGGATCAAAGCTCCGGCCCCTGCACCTGCTTGCAGGCACTTTAATCCAAGTGCTGTGATAGAAAAAAGTGAGGGAGTGGCTCTGGGAAGGCACAGCAGTGGCCAGCCATGAGCTGGCAGAAGCTTGAGCAGGTGGTTCTAGGTTATGTAGTCCAACTCATAGTCAGATTCTGCTTGGACTGTAAAGGCACAGTCAACCTTTTGTGGGTGACTGATAGTAGACATGAGCAAAAAATAAATAGTTCAGGATGCCTCCAATTTTTTTTCTGAGCAATTTCAATGGTGCAGTTGGTATTAACTGCAATTATAAACATAGGGCCTATATTTTGCTTTGGGACATGTTCAATTTTATGCATCTATTAGTACTCAAGTGGAAATATCTAGTAAGGGGTAATGGATGAAGCAATACTTGTAGGTTCTGAGTTCTGATTCAAGTACTGATCATCACTGACCTTGCTTAGCTTTCGAAATTGTGTATGTTCAGGGTAGCACAGGCATAGATAGTCTTGAGTTCTAAGAAAAGGTCTAAGTTGGACATGAACATTAGGGAGTATGGTATATCAATGGTATTTAAAGACAAGAGACTAGGTGAGGTCACCAGATATGTTCAGCTAGGGAAGAATTCCAGAGATTGAGGTCAGACTATACCAACATTAAGTAGTTTACTGCCTCTGGAAGAAGCATCTTGGATCACATGTGCATGCATGAACCAGTCATAATGGCCTGGGAAATGCTGTGTAGCGATCAGTAGAGGCTTGATGTGCCTGAAATAATCACTATGGAGGAAAGTACAGGATTAACTTCTGAGGTTGTAGGGAAGGAGGCCAGGTCAATTCCACCTGGGCTACATAGTTCAATACAGAGAGCAGAACAGGTGCTGATGAGGGTGCCCCAGTGCCCATCACATTTGTGTATCATTAAGCTTTTTGTTGTTACTGTGAGAACTCCTGCACTTAAATACTGTTGGTGTTATTACCAACAATACGACCTTGTGAAAGCTACTGGATTTTTGAAACATATGTATTTATTTATAAAACTGGAATAATAACAGCTTTTGCAACTGAAGGAGATCTTGTCAGAAAGTCCACTGAACTACTACATCTAGAGTATATAACATCATGCTTGATACTCAATAAATACTCAGAAATCTTAAATATTATTATTTTTCTGTTCTAGGTTTTTCCAGAGGTTAGCTTGAAGCAAAGCCTTGTCTATGTTCAGGGTGGTGTATCATTTGGGCAGTCGGGTCAGGATCCAGGAGTACAGGAAAGGATTCTAAGACAGTATAGTCTGTCACCACTAAGAGTGACAGGAGATGGATTGCTATAGTTCCTCTGAAGCATATCACACCATGTGCCTTGGATTTGTCCATCCTGGATACCAATTATTTTTAATATTAAATGTATTAGCATTGCACAACTTGGCTAAATCCTTGTATTAGAGATGCTTATGTATGATTGCTTTCCACTAGGTTTTTGATCTCCTACAGGCTAAATCCTTTTCTTCTTTTCACATATACAACTCAGTGCTTTGAACATAGAAAGTTGTCAGTATTTGTCAAATATTTTAATTTATTTTAGTTTCATTTTAGAACTAATAGGACATGGAGAATATTTGACATATATGTTTGGGGTACCTATGTATGTACTTTCTGTAGTTTATTTTCTTTTCTGGCAATTGGAAAGCAGGAATTTGATGTAAGAACCTTGAACTGCTTTCTTTCCTTTGGCTCTGTGCTGGAAAAAAAATAGCAACAGAAGAAATAAAACCCTAGTTTTGTACAAAAGGCAACAAGTCTCTGAAAAAATAGTTTCCTTCTCTAATTGCTTCCCCAGTTACCTTTCATAGATTCATAAGAATTAACATTGAGAGAGGTGCAGCTCAATGTCTGCGCAAAGCTGCTGCCCTCTGAGCTCCATTATAGCATCAGAGAAAAGGCAGCTATGGGCAGGAGGCCCTTGTCCAACCGCTGAGTGCCCAAGAACCTCTCCCAGGTGCCAAGGTCTGTGCACTGCTGCCCCCTCTGTCGGCTGAGTTGCTCACAAACTTTCACTTTCCACCCCAGTTAAGTAGAATCCTATTACCATGAATGCATGGGATTGAATTACATTTCCTCTCCGATCAATCTGATCAGTGTTTCCCACACAAGAGCAGATTTTTATCCTTTTTGGTACCCATGTGAACCACAGAAAATGTAATATGAAGATAGCGGGCAACATCAACCTTCTATGGGGACACCCAAGCCACGGGCTAAACTGTACAATTGAAGGGCAAATCCTTCCCATGGCTCACACTGGAGAGCCCACTATTCATACTTCATTCTTTTTCACTGTTTCCTTTCTGGTACTGTATCTGTTCTGTTTTGTTTGGCTTTGTTTTGGAGACAAGATCTCACTCTGGAATTCAGAATGGCCTGAAACTTGCAGCAATCCTCCTACTTCAGCCTCTTGAGTATTGGGATGACAGGTGTGTGGCACTATGCCTGGATTCAGTGCTGCATCGCTGAGTGAGATTCATTGCTTTTAGAGGAGTGGCCTTGAGCACGTGGATTAGTCACTTTTCCATTGGTGGACAAAATGTTTAACACTCACAAGAAACAAGGCAAGTTTATTTTTGTTTACTGCTCTAGACATTTCAGTTCACAGCTTGCTGGTTGGCTGGCTCTAAGAAAAAAATAACTTGGCAGAAAGATATGCCAAGAAGAGTGCTTCTTGACACCTAATGACCAGACATTTGAATTGGTTGGGGAAAAAAAGCAGAATAAAAAGGATGAGGGACCAGGTATAGTTCCCAAGGTCATGCCCTATGAAGCTATTCTTCTAACTAGGCCTCATCTCCTAATAGCCCCTTCAGTTATGGTTGAGTCAGTGTCCTCACAGTTCAATTATCTTTCCAGGAATCTCTTAATCCAGTCAAGCTGACAGTCAAGATTAACCAGTACAACACTCCCAGGCTAATATCATCATTGAATGTCAACTGAAAGTTGCTTGATCAAGTGTTGGTGGAACTGTGAATTTTTACCTTGAAGGACAAAGTAAAACAAAAGCAGGAGGCTACAGGCCAGTGAGATAGTTCAGCAGACTAAATGCCTGCTTAGGCAAGCACAGGGACCAGAGTTTGATCTAGAGTACCACATACATGCCAGCCCCACCCCTGGAGACAGGGAACCAGCCACCAAGTCCGGGCATGATGGTGCATGCCTATAATCCCAGCACTAGGGAGGCTGAAAACAGGGGAATCACTCTGAGTTCAAGCTGCATGGAGACCCTGAACCAAAGTACATTTTTTAAAAGCAGATGATTTGAAGTTCGGGGTTTGGAGGTGGGTGACAGAAAGCCAGCAGAAGATTGATGACAATATACACCTTTACCCCAGTGTCTTACTTTGCTTGTTGCTGAGACCAAATATTCAACACCCACTAATTAATGGAGGAAAGGTTTATTTAGTTCACAGTTTGTAGAGGTTTCAGTCCATCATTGGCTGGCTCCAATGCAGAATGGCACAGAAGATAGGGACTGCAGTGGAGAAAAATTCATGTGGGAAAAAATAGCAAAGCAAACAAGGACAAGCCTTTTTCTGTTCCTTATATTGTATCTAGACTGCCAGGATTAGAATAATGGTGCTATAGTTTGTATCTAGTTGCCCCCCTAAAGCCTCATGTAAATCATGGGGCAGACCTAGCTGAAGGAACAGCAAGTGGCTTAAGGAATGTGATCAGCGGACCAGGGTAGGGCTTGAGGGGCGGGGCCAGAGAGGCACCAACCATTAAACTGGCAGTATGCACTCAGCCCCAGCCCAACCTGTGGGCTGTCTTGGAGGTATGGAATGGGTCATCATGGACATGGCAGCACCCCAACCTCTCCTCTAGGTCTTTCAGTTGAGTCTGCCTCATGATTTACATGAGGCTTGGGGGGACAACTAGATACAAACTATAACACCATTACTCTAATTCAGGCAGTCTAGATACAATATAAGGAACAGAAAGAGGTTTGTATTGTCCCTTGCTTACTTTGCAAATTTTTCCCACCATGAAAACAACTCAGGCTGTTTTAAACTATGAAACCTCCAGTAACTGTGAGCTAAATAAACCCCTCCTTTTCTCATTTTGAATGTCAGATATTCATCCCAGCAATAAGAAAAGAGTAACTAAGACAAATGGCAAATCAATCAATGGATTGATTAATGATCACACACCCTTATTCCCAACATCACACACTCTAGATTTAGCCACCTCTAAAAAAATACCCCACCAATGCCTGCGTGAGACTTTTGGGGACATCTAGTGTGGGGAGTGTTTGAGACAGAGATCAATCACACATGCAGAGCTAGCGCAAAGCCAACCCAAGAACAGGGAGTGCCCAAGATGAGCCAAACAAATTGTTAGGCAAGTCTTTTTTCCCATTAAGATGGGTTTCACCTGTTATCCATCTTTTATTGATTGTATAAGTAGATACACTGAAGTCATTGAGTGGTTCCTGTTCTTCCACAAGGAGAGAAGGCTCTACCTGATCTCAAATTTCTGCATTCTATCTTTTTTCTTCATTCCTTAATCCTCCACCAGACTTGGGCAATATGTAGAATATGTTTAATATTCAATTTTAAGAGCTGTATAGGACATGGAAATATAGACCCAAACCAGAATACCCAGTGATTTTATTGTCAATCTTAAGAGTGGGATCTGATGAGGTTTTACAAATCCTTTGCTTTACAACATAGGCCTCTTGCTTTCTGTGGGCCAAGAGGCAAGTAAATATTGTCTTTAACTCCAGGAGGGAGACGTGGCCAAAAGTGAGATAACTGACCCAAGCTTGTCTCTGCAAAGCACACAAAAATTTAAAAATTTTAATGTATAGAAGAAAAGTAAAAACTGCAGTGGCTGCCAGCAGATGCAGCCAGGATTGTCAAGGGGGAGGCAAAACATGGTGTTGGGTCATGGATTACACAGAATGAAACATGCCTCCCTTTAGTGTGCACCATGATTGCCCACAACCAATGAAGGCTCATTAACTTGCGGATGACATGACTATCAATTCCTAAGAGGGCTATCACATCAGAAAAACTAAAGATTTGACACAGTTAGAAAAGACTTGGCTCTGGTATACAAGTTAAGAAGCAGTGAACAAGCAGCAAAAAACAGGAAGGCAGGATAAAATCTGGAAGACTCCTGAGCAGAGGAGGCAGGATGAAAGTAGTCCTCCCTCAAAATGCCCCACTCACAGAGCAGACAACTTCTGTATGCTGCCACTGGCTTTCAGTTCTAAATTGGCATTTAGGTTTTCAACTGTATGCTCATTTGCTTATCACTTTAGTTTTTGAAGATTTCTCCCACATAGTCTATCTACTATAGAAATACCTGTTTCCATCATCTCAAAAAACCAGCTGGCTATGTTCTAGCCAGAAAAAGTTTTTGTTACCTGACAAAGGCTGCTTTTTAGAGCTGTCATTACTGATAGCAGATGTTGAATCATTTCAACTCACTTTTTATTTTTTCTTCCTTCAAGATTTTAAAATGGGTTTTAAAAGCATTTTATATAGTTTTGAGCCTCGATACGTTTTTTTCTAACATTATTACTTCTCCTCTCCCAGTGT
>NW_004524793.1:2776685-2778728 GCF_000260255.1 Octodon degus
TAATGAAGTACAGTCTATGTTTTCAAAAAACTTCAAGATTGAAGTTGATGAACATGTTACATTAGATGTAAAATATGAAGTTTAAAGAAGTTAGCATATGAAATAACAAAAATGTTATGGTACCTTTGTTTACTTTTTTTTTAACTTGGTACTGTTCTGAGTTATCTGAAGCAGAATGGAAAAGAATAAATAATCAATATTTTAAATCTCTCTGTAAGCCATCTTGGCAGAAAGCAAATGATGTTAAACATTCCTGCTACTTCAGCATATCATCCTCACTTTGCATCCTCTCTGTTGATGAAAATAAGCACTTCAAAGGCCAAAGACATCCAGCAAAGAAAGTTTGGCGCTGACATAGTGACTCTGCAACAGATTTACTTTACTACTAGTAAACATCACATAAGTTCAGCTCAATTTCAAGTACCCACTATTAAATAAGAGACAGAAATACTAAATACTCACAATGCTCAAGCACAAGTAGTTGTTGTAGACATGGGCTCTTTTACAGTCATTTCAAGCCATGTCAGCAGTGAGCAGATACGCATATGCACAATCTTGTTTCTTGCCATTGAAATTTATCTGTCCTTTTTTCTATCTGATTTCCCCTCCATTTTCATTGATGCTTCAAATAGTTTTATTCAGCTGTCAAAGTGAATAATGATACTCTAATCAAAGTAAAGTTTGTTCTCATTTTGCTATTGCCTACATTATTTTATATCTTACTCTTTGGGGTTCCTAGCATAGTTCCCTGCATATTGATTTATTTTAACTAATTTTTAGCTGATAAATATGTGCTCCAGATCTTCTAAGAAGAAGAGAGAGATTTTGAATATGTGTACCCCAGATTTACTGAACAGCTCCATGCAACTCTCACCTAGCCCTGAAGACCTCAAAGTGGGATTCAGTGCTCCTTGGTTGTCCCAAGATCCTTTCAAAGGATTTGTGAGGCTCAAAATACTTTATAATAACATTAGAAATTATTTGCATTTTATTTTGATTTTCTCATGAATAAGGAAGTTTTCTAGAGATTACCTGATGAGATACTGCAAAAATGAAAGGCAAGAGTATAAAGTACATGATAATGATATTTGTAATCATTTAGAAAAAAATCTTTCCACTAACATTTTTATTTTGGAAATATGGTCACTTTTCACATAATGAAACATTTTAATAAATTCAATTTTAATATGTAATAAGATCTGATTTATAAAACCTATATAAAGAAAAGTCCTCTTGGGTTTTTAATAACTTGTAGGAGTGATATATGTGCACCCATGTTTATAGCAGCACAATTGTCATAGCAAAATCTTGGAAACAACCAAAATGCCCATCACATGAGGAATGGATGAAAAAGATGCGGATATTTTATACAATGGAGTATTCCTCACCTATGGAGAAAGACAAATGCAAAGCCTTTGTGTTTAAGTGGATGCAACTCAAGCTATACTCATAAGTGAAATAAGCCAGACCCACATGTGTAAATACCATATTGTCTTGCTAGTGCAAGAACTCAAAAAAAGAAATAAAATCTGAAAAATATAACAGATACAGTTAAACAGAAAAAAAAACAGAACTTAAGGATTAAACAATGAAGAAGAGAGAAAGGAGAAAAGATAAGGGGAAAAGGGTAGGGGAAACATGCAAATATATAATGTTTAGAATTCTCAACTTGACTTACTCTGTATGCTGATATCGGCAAACTAAGCAACTACATTGAGGACGGCAATGTACAATACAAAAACCATATTTTAAATACCTGTCATCCTGCTTTTCTAGATGTGTAACATTTCTAATGTCCTACCAATTATTACTATACTCTCTTTAAAATATTTTTTTAGAAAAAAAGTACTATAAGAAAAAGAGAGACAAGAACAAAAATTTAAGATTTCTTAAAACATGTGGTAATATTCAATCTTATGTCCAATCTTGCATAACTATATCTGTTAATCTGAGCAACATCTGATAATAAAAATAGATAATATAACAATGATAGTTAATCAGCTATTCTTGTTTGGAAAATCTGTAACATATGTATTGTTGTAT
>NW_004524793.1:2779740-2798694 GCF_000260255.1 Octodon degus
CCAAAGCATGGCTTTTGAATAGTTTTGAGAGGCCTCACATTGATAGGTTATAATTCTTTTGATAATATGCATTTTCTGGACCTTTCTCAAATTCCCACTGTAATGTAGGAACAATAAACACTTATGAATACTATTGTAAATTTAGAACTAAAAGAAATCTTCACATAGGCTTGTCAAGAATAAATAACAACCTCTTCTTTTAAAACATGAGAAAATAAGACCTAAGCTCTCTGGTCAGAGAGCTCAATGGACTAAAGCACCTCCTCAGGCAGAGTACAGCTTCCTGAGTTCCATCCCTGGCCTGTCATGCCAGCCCCGTCCCCAGGAGTGCTGGGTCTGAGATTGAGACTTGGCGTGATGGCACAGGACCATAATCCCAGTTCTTGGGTGGATGAACACAGGAGGATCACTGCAAGGCTGATCTATGTAGTGAGATCCTGTAGACCCTGTCCTAAATACACAATCACACACACACACACACACACACACACAAACACACTGACACACAAAGACCTAGGTAATTGATACTAATAAGTGTGCTTCCTTTCAAAGCTCAGCTTTCCCACACAATTCCTTTGTGTGATTCTTACCCACTTCAAAAATAAAACCAGAGAGGAGCCAATAAAAGAAATCAGATTCCTTCTTTCAAATATGACCTAAATACAAATATCAAATCTAGCAAAAACAAAACAAATTCCAATTTTCTCCTGGGAGCCCATTTTTGAGCTAAGCAGGTACTGTTTCTTAATTGCCTAAAATTCTTAGAAAACCATTGCAAATAGGTAAAAGTACAGCTAAACATGAATCCTCAAACATGAATCAAACTGACAATCACTTCTTCCTACTGAGGCACACTCCAATTAGTAACATAATTGGATATTGGCAATATTTGGAGACAAACAAGTGAGTCAAGTTATATATGATGGAAGGACATAGAAGAATATTTGTGGTAATTTCTCTCTTGTGAGGTCATTTAGGGAAGATGTTTAAAACCAAACATTACTTAAGGTGAACATGATGGCAGTGATGGAATCTTTAAGAAGAATCTGATATTCTGTTGCCTTGGAAATAAAGAAGTCTGGAAGCCTTTGATGATTACTGTTCTTAAGAGACATAGGGTCAGGCAAAAAGAGTGGAGACAAAGGTATCATATACTCAGTATTTGTGAAGGTGTTTACTTTCATCTAGCTCAAAGGAACAGAAAGACTTGCATAAGCCTAATTTCTCCTCTCTTCTTCCTTGTTTTTCTTTTTGGTACTGGGATCGAACTCAAGACCTTGTACTTGTGAGGTCTTAAGTTGTGTTATTCTTTAAAAGATGGTAAGAAAAATGAGAATGTGTTTAGATAGTTTCTTTTCTTTTCTTTTTTTCTTTTTTATATATTTGGTACAGGGTCTCATTACACAGATCAGACTTATGGTATACTACTGTTTTTGAGCCTCCCCAGTGCTGGGATTGTAGGAATGCACCTCCACGCCTAGACTCAGTTGCAGGCTTGGTGCACCTGGGGGGAGGGGCTGGCATGGCATATGGTGCTGGGGATTGAACCCCGGCCCATATGCTTGCCTAAACAGGCATTTAGTCTGGTGAACTTTCTGGCTGACCTCATAGTTTATTTTCTAATAAATTTGTGTGTGTGTGTGTGTGTGTGTGTGTGTGTGTGTGTGTGTGGAACTGGGGATTGAACTCAGGTCCTTGCACTTGCCAGACAGTGCTTATTCTACTGAGCTATCTCCCCAGCCCCTAATAAAGACTTTTTCAATGTTTAATATTTTTAGGAAATGATCTTTACCCTGAGAAAAGGTAAAAAAAAAGAGAATGATGTACACATACACCAACAGTTTTGAATTAGTAATTAACAATTGTTAAAATATTATCAATATATACTGTTCTAGGAGTATGCACATAAGTTTTGTAGACTAGAATAGAAAGCTTTATTTGGATTCATGTAGAAATATTTATCTACATGGAGGTGAGGAAAACTTTTAATCCAATGTTACTGTTAAAACAAAATTTGAATATTAAAGCTTCCAAAATCATTATTGGAGGGCTGTTCATCAAGTTGGTGGCAAGTCCCTTGTACATAGGATCATTAATCTACCAGGATATCTTCAAAAAGCAAATATCTTTCATGGACTAGTTATGGACCTCTAGGGAATCAAGATGCTGAGTGTCCTCATGAGTTGTCCTAGGCTCTGTTCAAGTCAGTATTTTTTTGACCGGGGATTAGACTCAAGCCCTTGCACTTGCCAGGCAAGCGCTTATTCTACTGAGCTAGCTCCTTGGCCCCAGTAACTGTTTACTGAGGACTAATTTTATGCCAGATACCGTGTGACATGGCAGTGACAAAAAATGAATAAAACAAAGTTCCTCCCACACCCCACCCAGTGCCTCCTGGTCTGCTAGAGTCTTGCCCAGATGTATTTCTTCTGAGATGTGCACCTATTTTCAGTCCTGCTAACAGATTTATCTCACTTGAAACTTTTTCATATCTTTCTCAAATCTATGATAGAAAGACAACTAGAATACAACCCAGTAGAAATATACTTTTCTCTTCCTCTCTTACTCATCTTAGCTGTATCCAGTATGTTCTGAAAAGGTCACTATGAACCATAAATCCCTAAAACCATCTACAGGGGCAGAGCTATACAGGAGAAATGACATTCATTGGATATAATAAAACTCCAGGAGCAACTTTCAGTGCTCAACTGTTTGAGTAGTCAGCAAAACCCACAGATTTAATTACACCCAAGTAATTGCAGCAAAGATCATCCGTTCCTCTAACTACCCTGAGAGCGAAGAGCCCATATCCTGAAACAACTTTGTAATAGCATAAATGGAGATCTATTCATTAGGGCCATGAAATAAAATGAGATCTGTTTTCTTTGCAGAGCAATGCAATTACCATCACCAGTAATGATATTATGGGAAGAGAAGTATATTGTCTAGCAGGACTTACATATTTTCTTTTTTCTTCCCCCTTGGACTTTGCATTTTCCTTTGATGTGATCAGGTTAAGACTTGAATAATTGGAATAATCCCCAATGTTCCATTTTAGATGCCACACTTAGTACGTCTTTTATAAGAGACTCAAGGTCCTACAGTGTACTCATTTTCTTGCTTTTCTCCAATTGTAAAAGTTTTTGGATTTTTAAGGTTTTTAAACTCTTTTGGTTATTTTCATAGTAAGTAGATTAAAAGATTAATACAGCATTTTCCTTGTTGAAAGATTGCCTTAAATTGAAAAAGAAAGGCAATGTTTAGGGAGGCATTATAGGGACTAAAATTTTAAAAAATAAAATAAAATAGAAAATTGGTTTGAGAAGAGAAAGGCCTTGCTGGGTATATGACTTTTTGTAATGTAAAAGAAGGACTTGGGTCATAGAGCAGGAGCAAGAGAACTAAAGAGAAGAATAAATAAGATAATGTATCAAAAAGACACTAAAAGGCTTTATTTTGCATTATTTTAATTAGGGATTGAATGCAATTGTGAACTCTGTAATTATAATAAAGCACAAGGATACTGAACAAAACAGAAATTATGATTTGATTTTTAAAAAAAAACGAAATTTGCCTAATAGATATGTGACAGCTAATTGAATTGGAGGAAGAAGTGAACAATTTTAAAAGGGCCTTTAGATATCCTGGCCAAAACTCAAGAAAAGTATGAATGAAGAAAGCCTGGAGATGGAGATTAAGGAAAAAAGAGAGGTACCTAGCACAGAACGCACCTGGACGGAACAAACCCTCTGCACTGAGAAAGTGCAGCGAAGTGGAGCCTGAAGGTGCTGATGACCAGAGACGTAGTATACATAAGGCCTCTGAGCCAACTTATTTTTGTCTTAAATTTTAAGTGTGCACATTTTATTTATTAATTTGAATTTTTTTGAGACAAAGTTCCACTATGCAGCTCAGGCTGGCCTTGAGCTCATGTTGTAGCTCAGGCTGGTCTTGAACTCACAACAATCCTGTTGCCTCAGCCTCCTGAGTGCTGGGATTTCAGGTGTGCACCACCAACTCTGAACCCCTGATTTTAAGGATCTTTAACACTCTTGTCACATTCTCATAATATTCCATTGTATTTATAAAAACTACTAGAAGTTCCATTTTACAGATCTGGTAGCTAAAGCACATAGCTAGGAGACTTGAAACCACATTCAGAGAACTTGCAGTCCTCAGATTTCTGGAGCATCTGGCTGTCTTACTATCTTTTCCCGTGTGCCTAACAAGGCCCCCACCTCTCTCTTTACCAGGACCCAGTGAGAGGAAAGATAACTATGGTTGATAGCTAACTATTTGTTTAGTAGATTGTCAACTTTAAAATCTGAAAAGCTGGTATATGGAAGAAAGACCAACCTAGCACTGTCTTTACACAGAAGGCAGAACTGACAATAAAGGTAAAAGCTACAGAAAAGTGAATGTAAGGTAAAGGTGAACATATATCATTTTTTAAAAAATATTTAACACAGAACTTTTTCAAAAGAGAAATTCCTATAAGAGATTTACAGGTAAAGATTTAAGGGCTATCTCTCAAGGATATGAGGGAGAGAGATATCCTTGCAATGGGTGAAGGGTTCCTCAGTAGAATGAATTTCAGAACTTGGTATGTATATTTCTTGATACTTGTGTTAAATTCTCTGTGTAAAGAATTTCAATATCCAGAAAAATTGTGAGCTCCTCATTGTCATTATTTAAAATATTTGCATTATCATCTTAATTTTTTTTCTTGATCATAGTATATGCTAAGGAATATTTTAGTATTTAGTTGAATAATCCTTGAAAATTCAAAAATGGGATTATATCCAAGCCTTTGTCAACACATCTTACTTGGTCTTTATATTTCACCCTCCATAAACTTTCACTAAAGTTAGGACTGCTGGACTCAATTCAGGTTCATCATCAATAAGTTATGGCTAATGCATCTAATTTCTTTCCTCACAAGAATTACTGGATAGGATAGCCTTGAGATGCAAAGAGCATAGCAAACATAAACATGATGAGTCTGAACTTCAGCAATGAACTTACTGAGGTGAGTCACAATGGTTTTCATATAGAATTGGGGATGTGAATTGGAAGCAAGGCCACTTCATATGGAAAATTATAATTTTTAACTACCTAGACCTAAATGATATTAAACAATGGACAAAGATTTGTAAGGCAAGCTTCTTCCCCTGTGTTCTGGACTACACAAAATGGGTTTCGAAGTTTTGAATGGTGTCTTAAAAGATGTGGTTCTCACATTTGTATGGGACACAAAACTTCTATTTTTTGTCTTTTAGAGACAGAGTCTCGCTATGCAGTGCAGGCTGGCTTTGAGCTCACTTGGTAGCCCAGGTTGGTCTTAAACTTTGCAATAGTCCTCCTGCTTCACTCTCCTGACTGCTGGGATTGCAATTATGAGCCATGAGGGCTAGCCCGCAAAACTCAATATACATTAAAAAGGAAATGCTAGACATTACAATCAAACTGAAAAATGTTTATTAGACTAGAATAAAAGTTTGAGATTAATGAAACAAAGTTGCAAAGAAAGTCCATGTTTATGGACTTTACAATGAAAAAGCAACCAAACCTGAAGAAAAATGAACTACACATAGCAGCACCACATACAATACAGCTTTAAGGACCTTCATGAGCAACAAACTGAGTTTGACAAAAGGCAGTAAAGTAATTCCCCTTCCGAACAATGTGCATCAAATATTCATTTGTAAAAGTACATAATCTAGATGAAGGAATTTGTAAATCTACTCTTCTAGACAGTTCCTAAAGACATGTTTGTTTTTTTCTGTGTTTTTTTTTTTTTTTTGCTCTGGACCCTCCACTTGAAACCAATTTTTGTTAAACAGAAATAACCCAGGGAGGGAAAAACAACAGGAATAAAAATGGGTCTTCAGACCACCCTCACTGGGGAAACATGAAAGGACATTCTAATCCAAGGTGAATGTGATTACTATCTTCAAATATTCTGATAAGCGGATATTAGACTTCTTCCACGAGGCTCCAAGAAGTAAAACATTTAGAACTATTAAATGGAAGACAAAAGACAACTTTCAGCTAATATAAAAGGCAAAAGTAAACAAAGATCAAAACAGGTATCACTGCTTTAGGTTTCTAGTCCTTGATTTGATGTCCAGGTAAGGTTACATTGAGATACACTTATTCAGTGCATCTGAGCGCTCCAAGCAGAGGCCTCAAAGCAAAAGCTTCAAACCCAGAAAATTTACTATTCCGAGGTAAATGAACAAATGCAGGAGACCAAAGCTCAATTTCCTTCCTTCCCAATTTGCCCAAATCATTTCTTCTCTCTCTACCTCTCTTTTCCCGCATATGAAATGAAGGTAATTCTATTTGCCATCTCAGCCCAGATGGGAAAGCCTGTAATCAGTTTGGAGGCTAGAATATTCACTGTAAATTTTCCCTGTATTTCTGATGCTACTTTAAAGAGAAATTCAAATTTTTTTTTTACTTCAAAAAGAATTGAGTTCAAAGTTTTGGAGAGTGCCCTCAAATTACTTTGATTTGTCTTTCAAGAATAAGAGTGGGACATGATTTCAGCCAATCAGTCTCCTTAATGGGGCAAGTACAATATAGCTGCTAGGGTTCCCAGGGCTGTACACAAGTGTGTTGTGCAGCCCCAGGAACTCCTAGGCTTTACTTAAGTATACTGGCCTTGTACCAACTCTTCCATCATGCCAGCCTCTAAGGCTCACCTGGCTCACCTGGCATGGTAAAGCTGAACAGCAGGAAACAACTGGAGGGTTAAAATCCACTCCAAATTTTGTTTTTGATTGATTTTAAATATTAACTCAATTTTAACAATATTTTTCTTGGATCCAATATTTCTTTTCTTAAATGCTTTCACTTCTCAGATCTGTTTGTCTAAAAAAGTCATTTAGTTTTTGAAGTCATGGAAAGGAGTGCCTGATAACACAAAGAGTACTTCAACAATTTAAATGCAACAGGAAAGGAGACAGAATGGAAAATCACAAGGCAAATGTGATCCTCACAAAATGCTGTTTTTCATTTCCAAATATCTGCCTTCTAAATTCAACCCCCCTCAGCACTTCCATAATCGTTAAGAATATCAGAATGCTTTTATTTTTGACATCTTAGTTCCTTTTGTTGACAGCTTATTTTTTTTTCAGTTTTCTTCTTTTCTGTTTGTTTAAATCAAAAGAAGATAATAAAGCACTCAAATCTGCCAAGACATGAAAAAGTGTCAAAGAATATAGGACTATTTGTTTGGCTAAGTCTACTGAAAATACTCAATTTTTAGAAAATAGTGATGGTGGATACACTGCATTAATATTGCAAAGCGTGAGAAGGCTCTGAAAAAGAATAATCGCAAAGCATAATCATATGGGTAGTCTGTCAGAATACAATGAAAATGAATACTCCACTTCCTCAAAAATATACAAATTATGCATTTGAGTGCAGTTCTTAAATAGCTCATTAATGCTTCTCCCAACGGAGAAACCTCATAGCAGGTTTTTTTTTTTTTTTGTTTTTTTTTTTGGTTCCACTAGGATTTATAAATTTAGTTGAATTATGCCATTGCTTGGGGGTATAAATAGCTATTTTCCCAGCTTAGATTATAATTGTTTCTCTCATAATCTTCCTCCTTATTTTAATTTGGTAAGCAGCACAATTGATATGCTCAGTATCTAATTTCTCATGAAGGGTACGAAAGGACCTCCCAGCTTTGTTGGTTTGCTGTGAGATAATTAATGCACTTAAGGTGAGAGTAATTGAGGCCACCACAGGATCCAGGAGTATTGTAAAGTGTTGGATCTTGTGGAAAAAGAAGGAACAAAAGGACTTTCAAGTTCACTACTAATGATAAGAACATTATTATTGGGTTGGTAGGCTTCATGTCAAGTCACATAATATCCCAGGGACACTGACACTCCACACCCATATGGAAATGAGAGGCTCCAGCATCCTAAACCTCTGTGTGTACTGTCAGGTACACACAGTGTAATGTATTTTTCTGCTTGTGCCAAGTGAAGCTTTAAGGAAGGAAATTAAGTAAAAAGGTGAAAGCTTTTTAAGCAAATAGCTAAAAAAAATAGTTCAATCAAGCACTTTCACTTTACAGTTAACTTCATATTGCTTTATTTAATTTTAGTTTTCTTCTATGCTAAAAGAAAAACATACAATGTGAACAGGAGGTCAGAGAGTAGATACCTTAGGCTTTGCAATCCATATGATCTCTTGGTTTCTCTTGCAACAATTCAGCTCTGTCATTGAAAGAGCTCAAGAACAATATGTAAAGAATGACTTTGTCTTCTGTTTGTAAATTAGTATTTGCAAAAATAAGTAGCAGTTCTAGTGATTGTGCTGGCTGTATCTGACTGATCACTAGGGTACCAATCAAGGGAGCTGTAGTAAATACTTAGAATTAAATGGAAGCCAAGTGAATCATAAGGTGTAGGTATTTATAAACATTGATGAGGCAGGAGCCAAAGCATGAAGTTGTTGCAGAGAAAAGGAATGAGATCAAAATTGCTGATGGAAAGATAAGATAAGCCCACTGCGATTGACACATCTGTCTTGAGTTGAGTCTTGATGAATGGGTAACATTGATGAAACACATCACCCAAGAGGGACTTAACCCTTTCTTTCTTTCTTTCTTTCTTTCTTTCTTTCTTTCTTTCTTTCTTTCTTTCTTTCTTTTTCTTTCTTTCTTTCTTTCTATATTTCTTTGAATATATAATCAATAGTAACAAAGATATAGGCATCCACATGCAACTTAACTTACTAATCGACTAATTTCCACAAATGTCAGTGAAACCTAAATCTTTGGTCTTAAACCATCTAATAATCAACTGTGTACAAGAAAATACAACCCAAAGTGTTCTTAGTATGAAAGAATGTGAAAAGTGTTACAAAGATTTACAATGATCTTGTGTGAACAGAGAAACAAAAGTACAATTCCAATAATTTAAGGGCTGGGGAGACAGCTCAGTGGCACAAGCACCTGTCTGGCAGGTGAAAGGCCAAGAGTTCAACTGCCAGCACAAAAAACAAGAACAAATAGACAAACAAACAAACAAACAAAAAACCAATGAAACAAGAAACAAAAACAGGATCTTGTGTGATGCACTAGTTTTTTTTATTTATACCATGGGATTACATTATTATATAATTAATGCCTACTAGTGATATATAAATAAATGTATAAATATGTATTTGCTGTACTTTATAAAGTACATACGTCTATCATTGATATAATTGCATAATAATGATTATATGAATAAGAACTGATATAAATACCATATGTATGAGATGTATGACATAGGCTGTGTCCAGAGAGAGAGACAGAAAGAACAGCA
Organism: Octodon degus; assembly: GCF_000260255.1. Classification (NCBI taxonomy): domain Eukaryota; kingdom Metazoa; phylum Chordata; class Mammalia; order Rodentia; family Octodontidae; genus Octodon; species Octodon degus. Next base: position 2,789,073 of record NW_004524793.1, read on the forward strand.
GAGGCAGAGAGTGAGATAGACGGAAGGAGAAAGAGACCAATTTTCATTTATACCATGTGGAATATGGATTTTAAAAGCTTTATTCTAGAATATTGGTGCTTACATATTTCACATACATTCCCAATTTTAATGTATAAAAATGCTTGAATCATACAGGCCAGTGCCTTTAAAAATTAAAAGTAATTATTGAAAACCTAAAGCAAAAAGCAAAAGTGACACAGCACTTTGTTCATTAGCATATGAAGAATCCATAAAATGATGGTATCAAGGCTACAAAATAGCATATAAAATATAACACACATCATTGTGGAAAATTTAGGTTGCATTCAAATATTTGCCTTGTGTCTACCCTGCTTTTCACATGTGGAGCTTATAACCATCTCCTAAAATAATATCAAAAGGAAATTTTAAAAAATATTGAGCATTAATGCTAATGCTCAATGTGTCCCCCAAGTGTGCAAAACCCTCAGTGTGCACAGCTGACATAACAGGTCCAAGCAAGCTCTACTTACATATTATTTGAGGTGTAACATCCAGCCTATTACCTCCACAAGGCTAAGTCTCCAAATGTGAACAACACACAAAATAATAAAATCATAACATGAGTGTCCCCACACTCAGAACACATGAGAATTATTTTTCTTGAAGGGAGAAAGTTGCCAGTAGCTTTCCCTAGCCAATGAAACTTGTGCACTTTTTAAAAGTAATCTAGGGCCAGGTCTCCAGATTTCACATTTGAATAGTGGAAGTTTGCCTTCTAGAAAGGGAAATCTCTACCCTGTTGTCTGCTGGTATCCCAGTTTCAAATTCCATTTCAGTTTATCCATTTTAATCAAGACAATTATATTATTTATCCTTGCCAAGGTTTATAATCCCCCTTATTAAAATTTTTAGTAAATATTTTAAGCTTAGAGCAAGAGCCACTGAGAAGCAATTTAAAATAACTACCACGTCAGCCTTACAGGTTGTGCTGGACTGGAGGAAAGAGATAAGAGCCTAATATTAATAAACAAGAAACTTTCAACTCTTGTTTTCTCATTGTTTTAACCCAAGTATTTAACACTCTTTTGTATACAAGCTATGTTGAATATCTTAAATATACTACAACATAACTAACTGATACTGAAAACAGTATTAAAGAACATATGAAACATATTTTACAGGTTTACTGTATTCATGTTCATTGTGGTTCAGATTAACACAGTACTGAAACCATTTCCCAATAATATTAGTGTCAGACTTGTCATGTTTGTCTACAACAGCCTGAGGACACTGTGGAATTAGAGAACCAGAAGCAGTCAACATCATGAAGTCTAATCTGCAGGAAAACCACAAGGCACCCGGTATGCAAATAAATCCTCTCTGAGAAGAGAATGCTGCCTGAAAAGTACAAGCCTTGGGGAGAATTCCAGAACTCTCTAAAGAAATTTTTTTAAAAAAATTGGTACTAGTAATTTCATTCAGCGAAACACCTTAGTGGTAAATGCCATTTTAGTATATTAACTAATCTATAATTGAAGAAGGGGTTAGTACCTGAAATGATGTGGGTATTTTGAGGCTATATGGAGAAAATGGTAGTCACTTGTTTAACATTACTCTTTAAGTTTAAATTGTTTCACTTTCTCTTTATATATATGCTTATATTTCGATTAATAACTGATCTGTAGTTTGACTGAATTCCTATTAACTTGTCTGTGTATCTTTAGTTCAGTATTTATATTTAGAGATAACCCGATATATTGATATAAACATATCTAAGGGGGAAGGCGGGGAAAGAGGGAGAGAGAGAGAGAGAGAGAGAGAGAGAGAGAGAGAGAGAGAGAGAGAGAACATACAGACGCAAAGGAATAGTCACACAGTCCTTTCTCCCTAAAGGCCTGTGTTCTTTATCTCCACTCCACTTTTTAGTGAAGTTTTGCACGGATCCATTACACACCACATATGTCACATAAGATCCGATATAAATGAGTCTTTTTGTCACATCTCTACTTGCTCCTACTGCCAGTCTCTAGCCACAGGCTTTTCATTAAGTTTAGGAACATTTTAGGGCCTGGGACATAGCTCAGTAGAGTAAGTGCCTACCTAGAAAGCACAAGGTCCTGAAAGCAATCCTCGGTACGGAGTAAAAAAAGGAATTAGGCTGTACAATTCGGGCCGGCCTGATATCTTAGTGGACTAAAGCACCTCCTTAGGCAGAGCGCAGCGGCTAGGGTTCGATCCCCCACGTGCCATGCTGGCCGCGCCCCTGGGGCACCTGAGAAACTGATTGACAGAGACCAGGCATCGTGGTGTGCGCCTGTAATCCCAGCACTTGGGAGGCTGTAAACAGGAGAATCACTATGAGTCCTATCTACTAGTGAGTCCATGTAGAACCTGTAGACCCTAAATACAAATTTAAAAAAAAAAAAGCGTTTTATCTACAATTAGACTTTCTCAATTTTCTGAAGCAAATTTAAGTAAAGTTAGTATCTTCAAAAAGTTGCCCTGCTCGCTTAAAGGTGCAGCATAGGCTCTCTGGCCTTATAAGGAGGCAGAGAGAAGAGTGACTGCTAGTGGGGAGTGCAGCGCCACCTGAAGAAGGCAGGTGCCCCTTAGGAAAGCCAGGTTCCTTGACACACTGATGTCAGATGCAGACGCTTGGTGACCAGCCATGCTAGCTCACAGGCACATTCTTAACAGAGTAATCCCATATTTAGTGTGCCATTTAGCTTAGCCTAAACAAAGCGTTGCTGTGTTTTCTACCACTGCACATTTAGATTTGCGAAGCTAGCGAAGCTCCCGGAGCTGCCTGCTTTTCGCAGGCTCTTCAGGTGTTCCGCTGCAGTCGGGTGGTGCCTCCAACTTAATATTGATAACAATGGCAAGTCTGAGTCTAGAAACACATGTGTGAACTTTGAAGAAAATGGTAAATTAGCTAACTCAATCATTCCCAAATATTAATCTTCTGGTTAGCTATACAATCCTTTCAACTAATAAAAGCTTAGTTAGAAGACCAATTAAAGGAGATAAAGCAGACCCATCCTGGGGAAGCAAGGGTACCAACACCCTTCACAGGCATCTGCTAGCCAGAGGGCCCTCTGGGGTGGGGGACCAGTGGGGGGCTCATGGCCCTCAGAGCTTCCTCCTGGCTCAGACAGAGCTGGCTCAGGGGAGGGCTTGTTTTATCTTTCTGTTCAAAGAAGCAACTTCTCCAAGACCAGAAATGGACACGGGGGTTCACACCAATTTTTTTCATGTGTTTTTCAGCAAAATGAAAATCTTGTGCTTTCATTGTAATTTCTAATTGTTCTAGCACTTCTAAATTGATTTGACTTGACTCCAATTGAATATCACAGTAACCTGTAGCTCATACCAAACGTTTTTTTTTCCCCATAAGGCTCTACTTATTCCTAAGAAGCAGAGGCACATGGAGGCGAGTGGACTTGTCAGACGAAATCTTCTTGTCAGTGGCAGAAGCAGACTTGGAATGCATACTGCTGGCACAATGCTCAACAATAATTTATCCACTGGGTGCTGTTCTCATGAGTCACGTGGGAAAGTTCTCATTTGTATCAAATAATGAAATCCCAAGTTACAACCACCTATTTTACACCTAAGTCATGTCTTCAAAATAAAAGAGGAATGAATAATATTAACATGTATTAATATTGTAAGGGTTTTTTTATTTGTGTGTGTGTGTGTGTGTGTGTGTGTGTGTGTGGCCAGCTCAGCCCACCAGGGGGCGGGGCAGGCTGGCATGTGGTGCTGGGGGATTGAACCATGGTCCGTGTGCTTTGCTAAGCTTGTTCTAAGTAGGTGCTTTAGACCACTGAGCCATCTCACCAGCCCTAATATTGTAGTTTTTTAGGGTCTTGTATAGAATTTATTCAAATTTTGAAAACCTTGCCTTACACAAGTTTATCTTGATCGCCTCCTACAGATGTTTGTTGCTTTTAGTCTATATTGTCATAAGAAAAGAGAGAAAGAGAAAACGCCTTCATTAGAACTGTACCAGCTGTCATCAGTACAACTTCCAGAAAGGATCTCTCTAACGTTGGTGATGCCAAAGTCCGACGTCCCTGCGTTTGGTGCCATGCTCTCTGTCACCTACTTTTGTCTCTGTTTCCACCTGATTTCATCTGGAGCCATGAATCTGATTCCCTGTGCTCTTGGAGTCAAATTCTCTTTACATTGGTGATTAGAAGCCCCCTGTAGTCTCTCAATCCTTTCCAATCTGAAATCATCTCCCTGGGTGGCAGCTCATCTTTTAGAGATTTAAATATTTTCCTTGCCACAGCTTGACAGAAATCACAAGATAGGAAAGATTATGGCTACACTACACATCTGTTCCTCCACAAACTTGTGTATGTTTTTTTCAGTGAAGGGGAATATATTTTTTCCCTTCAAGGGCAGAGTCTCCCTTCCCCTTAGGATTTTAGTTTCTCGATGCTTGCTGATTAATTTAAATCTACACACAACGAGTTTACTTGTTAATGAGTGATCCCAGTTTCTAGAATGTAGCTGGATCAACCTGCTCTGAAAACATAAGGTGCCTTATGCAATAAGCTCATGATTGAATACGTAGCATGATAATCCCATTGTTTGGACATGAGGAAAATCAAGGGTTGTCACAAAGAAATATAAATATAAATATGTAAAAAATAATGGTACAGTGAAAAGTTAGAGTAGTAACCTTGTAGGCCATGTTTCTGCGGCCAGCCATCTGCCTATGAAAGAGACTCTAAGAATTCCTAAGCCTGTGGCAGTGAATCAGGGAAAAACCAACACTCTAACATGACCGCAGAGAAGAGCCCTGAAGGAGGCAAGATGAGGCTGAATGAGATTGTAACTTCAACAACATGTACATCTGAGAAATTCATTAAACTCCCAGAAGAAAAATGATGTGAACAATATAAGTTTTGTAAATTTTGCAGAAATTAAAGGAGGAACAAAAAATATTGATGCAGTAGTTTTATCCAAACACTCTCTGGGAGTAAATTTGGTAATACTAACTTTATGGTGAATCAGAGGACTCAGAGCCACCTTAATGTTTCAGGATCATCAGATTCACACTGAGACCAGTTGCAGACTCCCCCATCTCAAGCTTGCTTCAAGGAACAGGATGCGTGTGTCAGCCTGAGACCCAGGGCCAACACTTGGCAGTGTATGTGGGTGTGAATGAAGGCACTGCCCAAACCTGGTAAGCAGGAGTCCCCCCTCAGAGCTGCTTTCCATGTGCTCCTTGTTTAAAATGGTAAGGGCTGCAGACTGCAGGACCAGGTCCAGGGATCACGTGAGCCTGAGTCCTTCTCTGTACAAGAACAGACATAACGTTTGTGACCTAACAGAGTGGTGAGTGCCTCACCTTGTAGACTGATGGTGAAAAGCAAATGGGAATAGTGTTTGACTTATAGAAAAAGCTCAAGAACTCTTTTTTTGGTGGGAAGGATTTTTTTTGGGGGGTAAAGGGTGCTCTGTATTGAATTCAAGTCCTTCACACTGAGTGATAATAAAAATAAATAAATAAATAAATAAATAAATAAATAAAAGATCCCCAGGTCTTTTTGGTGTGTATTTTATTTTGAGGCAGATTCTCACTAAGTTACTAAGTTGTCCAGGCAGGGCTCAAATTTGCTATCCTCCCAGCTCAGCATCCCAGAGTGCTGGGATTACAGGCACCTACTATGACCCTGGCTGCAGTAACCCTAGTCATTATCCATGCAAGGCCTCCTCTGTTATGTCTTATTACACAACAGTAGAACCTCAAAAGGTGTCTTATTCATTGAAAACTCTGATTCCATAGCCTTCACATAAATGTTACTTAGATAGCAAGCATTACAACAACAACAAAAAAATGTTGTGGTTTTTCTAATGTCACCTGGCAGTTACAAAGAAGTCATGAATTTACCAATCTTCATGGAGACGCTATTAAAGTGACCATCTCTGGACTTCCTACAAGGCAAGTTAGTATTCTTACAAGCATAGAAATAAGATTGTCTCAGCTTCAAAAGCTAATAATATACAGCAGGAAAACAGACACAGCAACAACTGATGTGTCTCTATCTTCTATCATTTCTACAGGATGATTTGTATTGTAACTTGATTGTATGGGCATTGCAAATGGCGGAGATTACATTGTTCAAAGGAACAGTTAGAAAGATCAATTTCTATAGCATGCATATGTGTGCATTTTAATGACCAGGAATACATATATTGTATGTATCCTAATGTAAACTACATGTATTCACCAGTTATTTAAAGAAAAAAGAGAGAAGGAAGGAGGAGAAAGGGAGGGAGGGAGAGACAGAGAGAGAGAGAGAAAAGATAAGATGAGGAAATTTAAATTGTTTAAGAAAGGAAAAGTTGAGGGATTAAATATTTCCCATGTGTTGTTAGGTATTTGTTCTGTCATTATTCTGGAACTAAAAACACCAAGCAAAGACAGTAGAATATAAAATGCTGCATGGATAACAGTTCTGGGAGCTGTCAAACCCTCTGTTCCCCACAACATACTATGTATTCCCCTGTGCTGAAATTACCTCTGAATCCAGGATTTAGCTACGTGTCTCCATGGCAGACCTGCAGCTCAATTCCAAGAACTGGGTTTGGCCTTCCTCCTAGCATATTAACAAGACTCTAACAAGAACTACAGCCTATCAACAAGGCAACCTCAAAGAAAGACCAGAGTGATCATAGTGTTTTCCAGCAAAGCGAAGTTGCCTAGGAAAGAATTCTTTCAAGCTTTGTAATGTACTTCAACATTTTAGTAAAATAAGAGAAGACTGAAAGGAAAGCAAAAAGATCAGAAATGCAAGCCAACTTAAAATTCTTACATATTCACTAAGTTTATCATGAAACAGAATAAAAACTCTTGGAAAACAGGTATCATAGGTCTAACAAGCATATTCCAATATGAACTCTGGTCACATGAATGTGTAAAATTTAAGCAAATGACACATCCTGCTTAATATTCATCTGAACAAAACAACTGAGCTTATTACAAAGTACTTTTCAAAATTAAAAACTTGTTCAAACCTCCATATCTTTTAAGTACTACTGGACTCCCCCTCCCATCTTTTTGAAAATTAAATTTCTCCTGTGTTTCCACCACAGGACAGTAAATAAAAAACAAATAAACCATCAACCTTATTCAGCAAACACAATCGCTTATAAAATCAAATATAAACAGGTTTTGTTTACCCATTAACCTGCATTATAGGCTCAGGTATGTGCTGAAAAATCTTTATTTGATCACCTGTCCTGGACCTCCATTTAATATTCTTATGCTCCATCGCTCAAAGCATGACCTATAAACATATCCCATAATGGAACAGGGGAGGTTGTTTGTGTAAAATGAGACACCTGCCTTCACCTTACAAAGTACAGCTCTGCACATTCTCATAAGGCCTACCTGGGTCTGAAATCACATCCCAGCTGGCCAAAGGGCTGGGTGGGCTCCACTCACTGCTTTTCATTGTTCTAAGGACAGACACTGGCAAGAGGCTGCATGGGCACTCTAACAAGAGCTATGAATTCTGAGCAAAATTGCTGCATAGAAAGGAAGGACAGGGATGCCATCCAGTGGTCAGCCAGGGGCCTTGCTGCCTTTGAGATGCTAGGCTTCTAGTGCACTGCTGAGGTTTAAAGCAGTAGAATGTTATGGCAGACTCCGGGCACAGAAACTAACCAGAGGTAAATCAAATCATTATTCCAATCAGAGCACATCTCAACCTCACAGCCTGCTTCTGTAAATGAAAAACTGAGGATAAAAGCATATAGAGGAGCCACAAACCTGAGTACTAACTTGGAAATCTATACATTTCAGGGGCATCGAGGGCAGCTGCTTCCCAGAATCACTTTACTAGCTTTGAAACAATGATTTCTGGGACCACTAATACCTTGTCACTTATGCCCTTTAGGGATAAGGCTTAGAGATAAGATTTTCTCCAGAGATTCCTGGGCAATTCTGGGGAAGTGACCAGAACAGAAGCTTCAGTTTGCCAGCAAGTAGAGCCATGGTATGGACAGAAGTATTTCTTCATGACCAGTTAGACACCACTGCTGAGTTAGGGGCCTTATAGACATTATTTCACTTAATTTCCCCAATATTCCAAAGTAGGTATTAAGTTGCCCTCTCCTTCATCTTTTGAGAGGTAAAGATGCACATGGCTCTATTCTCTGAGGGTTGCAAAGGCCAAAGGTGAAATGCTCCAGTGAAATCCTCTGGGCCCAGCCAGTCTGTTGCTCTTCTTAACTGCTGCTGATGGTCCAGTTTGTGTGTATTAAGTTTCTTCTAAGTGTTCAGCTGCTCACTGACACAGCAAATGGCTCTGCTTCTCTGGTATGCTTTGTCTAACATGCAAATCCCTCCCAGTGATGCTGAACCCTATTGCCTGCATCCCTTGATCCTGGCAGATACGTGGGTCAGAAGAGATGGAACCCCACCCAGGTAGCCCTACAGAGGGGTAGGGCAGCTGCGCTCAGCACTGCAGCCCTCCTGCAACTCCCTCCATTGAAGCCCGTCCTGCAAGTTCTTCTGCCTACGTGAAAACTGCATCTCCACACCTCAGAAATACATGAGCACAGCTACCAGCTGCCCTTCCCATGAAGGCCAGGACTATTAGTGCCTCAATTCCTCCAGAAATCCTCTTTCCTCATTGCAGTTTTCTCCTATTTCCACTATTTGAAGATGCTGAGGCCTAAGTCCTGTTGAGTTACAATCCCACCAGCATTTTGTGGGAATAAACAGATCACAGAAATTGTCTCAGGCAAGCTTACCGGCATACCGCATGAAGGAATAAGACTCAGGAGGAGAGTGAATGCAGGTATAATAACACGAGAATGCAAGTCCGGTTACTATTCTCTTAGAAAGTATTGAACTGCATGTGCTTTAAAATTACTAGCAATCAGCAAATGTTTTAAGCACGTATTCTGAAAGATTCTACATTAAATGTTGTGCAATGCTAAGATGAGGAAGAAATAATCCATGATCTCAGAGGCATGTATTCTGAGAGACACAAAGCTCATGCCTGCAAGTGTTAGCATTAATGCTTGGCAATAGGCAGTACACCTTAGGAAGCTCACAGACGCCTTGAGCTCTGTGGGCTGTAAGGTATGGCAGGACGCTGTCACAGCCAGGAGTGTCACAAGAAGTACCTAGAAGAGTCAGTCCTTGCACTGAGCAATGATGAGCAGCAACTATTTTAGTGGAAAAGCTCAGGAAAGGCCATCAGAATGTACCAAGCAAAGAGCCGTGTGCACTGCTGTGCTGCAGGACTGGGGCTCACGGCTGGACTGTGACAGCACGCAGTGTAGAACTGGAGACCCGGGCTCATTCTATGCCCGGGGAATCCGCTTTTGCTTTTGCTTTTGTACTACTGTATTTACAGTTATACTGCACCTCACCACAGTTTTCAAGTAATTGTAAAATTAAAAATAGTTTATTTATAGTACTTTTGTGTGTTTGGATTTTTGATACTTCACATTGTATGTTTGTGTCAAAGGAGTATAAGACTTACTTTGTTGAACTTATGAATGAAGCCGACTCATGAATGTTTTCCTCCAACAGAACTTGTTCATAAATCAGGGAATTACTGTGTGGAGGAATGAAGCCAGGGCCTTCCACCTGAACTATAGACTCAGA
>NW_004524793.1:2798987-2802201 GCF_000260255.1 Octodon degus
TTCATACATTTGAGCTGAGTTAGTGTCCTCTGCACTTGTTCTGGGTGGGCATTGGGTTTCCTCCATGTGTTTCTCCATTTGAGTCTTTACTGCAGATGTTATTATATCAGGGAATCCCTTTTTCAATTCCAATCTGAGTTCCTCTATACCTTTCTACAGCTGTTTCTTTATTTCAGAAGCCATTGCTTCGATGATTTCAGCTATGTGATTCCCAATTATTTCTGTTTTAGTGTCTTTTGCACTTGTTATGGTTGGGCTTGGGGTCTGAGATTGCATTTTGCTCCTTTTCATTGTTATTTTGTGTAGCACTGTCTTCTGATCTTTGTTGTAGAGCTTTGGTGCAGTTATAACCTTAGCACCTACTGAAGTTCAGGGCAAATCTACAAAGTTTGAATTTATCCAGCTGTTCCTGGCTTGGGTCTGGCTTCTGTGCTCAGCTCCTTCCTGCTGCTGCCCTTGGGAGTGAACTTGTTGTTCCCCTCTGGCAAGATGTTCTGCTCCTGGACTAGCTGGGTGGTTCTGTCCCCTACTCTCTCTGCAGGGATTACAGCTTCAGGATTTCAGGCCTGGCCTGTATGCCAAGCCTTACTGACTCTGGATGGGACAAGGTGGAGTAGGGGGGAGAGCAAGCTCTCCTACACACTCACCAGGCCTGGGCTAGGACTGCATCTGTGGGTCCTCAGAATGCGGAAGAAATCCTTACTGGGTGGTCAGGGTGGGGTGGGGTGCTGCGGAGTGGTAGTGGAGTGTCCCAAGGGTGTGGAAGAGGGTCTCACCCATGCTGCACCTGGGCTTGTACCCACAGGTCCCACCGGGGGAGGGTGGCCAGAAGCTCTCCCACACACTTACCAGGCCTGGGTAGGACTGGATCTGGGAGTCCCTAGAAAGTGGCAGAAATTCTCATGTGGAGGGCGGACTAGGGTGGGTGTTGCATAGTGGTGGGGGGTCTCAAGGGGGTGGAAGAGGGTGTCACCCACGTTGCATCTGGGCTTGGGCCAGCAGGTCCCGCTGGTGCAGTGTGTAGCCAGAAGCTGTCCCACCTTTCCTTGTTTTCTTTAGTGTTGCTCACTATAAAATTTTACTTATCTTCTGCATCCATCAGGAAGAGAAGTGCGATGGAGACAGACACCAAGAAGGATAATAAAACTTTCTCAGTGAAATCTCACAGATCTAAAACCAGTGTGCAAAGGTCTAGGGGTCCTGATTGCATTATAGACATCTTACGGCTTTTCAGGCACAGATAAAAAGGGAATATCTATGTTGGCAAGACCGCAGGAGAAAAATTTTTTTTCAAATGTTATAGAAACAAAAAAGCAACAATCCTGACGTCGTATATCTGTGAATCATAACCACCAAACAGCAGTTCAGTATTCCTGTGCATAGCTTAGGAAACGAAGACAGAGTGAGGTCTGGTCCACCAGAGGGCGCACAGTTTATTTTCTCAATTGGACTTGTTAACTTTCTAAGACCTTGGGGTGTCCGCAAGAAGAGGAAAGCTGTGTGAGGTGGGCTAGGAATGACTGGATTACTTTCTGGTTTATTACCAGGGCCCCACTTTTCTTTCCTGGTACCCAGATATTTTTAGAACTGATTTTTTTTTCCACAAAAGTGCTGGGGAGGGAGGGGGTACAATAGAAACAAGATACATTAAAAGCAGAAGACAGGAGAAGTAAGGAGAAAGTCTTAAAGAAGTAGCTGTTCTAGCTCGAACTGTTCTAGCATGGATTGTTCTAGCTCAAAATTTAGCACAGATCAGAATCAATCAATTATTAGGGAGTACCAGTTTTATGATTCAGCAGAGTTCCTGACTCAGGAGATCTGGGGAAACTTTTGGAAACTAATATTTCTAAGAAGTTCCCTAGTAATGCTGATACTGCTGGGAAAGAATTACATTTTGCCAATCACAGTTTTAGACATTTCAGTTTCCTTAATCAGAACCCCTCTGGGGCAAAGGTAACAAGAAACTGACAGTCCTCCAATATAAAATCTCATAGAATCTTAAAGTGTCAGAATTTGAAAGATCATTAATGGGACCCTCATGTTAGGAAAATGAACTATAGAACCAGAGAGTTTACTTAATGTTTCCAAAGCTTGTTCTGCAAACTGAAAATTGAAACCAGGGGTTGTAACATTAATTTAGCATAGACTCAATAAGAAAAACTAAAGAAATCTCAAGTCACAAAAATAAGAAATGAGGGCTGAAGAGATAACTCAGTGGAATAAGTGCTTCCCTGGCAAGCGCAAGGTCCTGAGTTCAATCCCTGGTTCTGCCAAAAAAAAAAAGAAAGAAAGAAAGAAAGAAGTGAAAAGTAGATACTTTTAAGAAATAAAATATGTTCATAAGAAAATATTATAAACATTTGTATGAATAAAATTACATAAGATGAAATTCATAAATTCTTAGAAAAATACAAGGTAACAAATATTTCCCAAGAATAAAAAGTAACCTGAAGAGACCTTCACAATTAGTGAAAACAACAGTAAAAAACTTCTCCGAAACACAAGCTAGGAGGCTGTATTGGTGAATTGTATCTTATAATGAAAAAATAAGCAAATCCAATAATTTACAAGCTCTTCCAAAACCTAGGAGCACTGATCAACCTATCCTATGAGGTCAATAGTACTCTGATATTAAAGACAAAGACACCATTAAAAAGTAAACAAATTGCAGATCAATATTTTTTATGAATTTAAACTCTTCAGTCCTCAGCAGGATACTAGTAAAGCAAATCCAGGAAAAAAATATATAAAAAGAAGTATGCACCATGTTCAAATGAGACTTATTTCAGGAACGGAAGATTGATTTCACATACATATATCAAAAAAATCAATTCAATATAGCCTATCAAAGGACAAAAAGTACACGATGATCTTGATAGACTATGAAAAGCACTTGACAAAATCCATTTTAAAAATGTTTTATCATTTTCTGATAAAAGCACTTAATAAAACAGTAATGGAAGGAAACTTCCTCAATCTGATAAAAGGCCTCTATGAAAAAACACAGCTAACACATTCAATGTTTAAAAACTACGTGCCTTCCCTGAAGATCAGAGAAAAAACAAGAATGTCCCTGCTCATCATTCATACTTCACATTGAAGTGGAAGTGCTCACCAAAAAATTTAGGCAAAAAAGAAGTTATCTAAATTGGAAATAAAATGAAAGAAAACAGCACTATTAGTAGATAACATAAGCTTATGTATAGGAAATCTT
>NW_004524793.1:2802301-2806640 GCF_000260255.1 Octodon degus
TCTCTCTCTCTCTCTCTCTTATTTATTTTTATTTTTATTTTTGAGCACAAATTTCTTTTTTTTTTTCTTTCTTTCTTTTTCTTTTAATGACAGAAGGATTTTTTTTTTTCTCAGAATGCCTTCAGGGCAGGTTTGGCTGGCTGGAGTTGTGAGGATCAAACCACAGCAACCTGAGGCTGAGTGGTTTGTTTTGTTTTGCTTTGCTTTTTCCAGAACCAGGGATCAACTTAGGCCCTTGTGTTTGCCAGGGAGGCACGTATGCCACTGAGTCATCTCCCTGGCCCCATGACTGCTTTGTTGAAGCAGCCACTGAAACAATTGAGCTAAGGGGCAGGCCCCGAGCTCAAATTTCTGACCATCCTGTCTCAGCCCCCCAGAATGCTGGGGCTGAAGAAATGTGCCACCATGCCTGGCCTCCATGGGATTTTGCAGAGGGAATTACATGATAGAAAGCTTTATTTTAGGAAAGTTAATGTGGTAAAAGTTAATAAAAATCTTAAAGTCCACTCAAGCAAAGCCTGATCTGTAAAATTCTGTCACATCCATCATAGCCACTGGACCTTCAGCTAAGGGACTACCATCTTTTTCATCCTTGGAGCTTTTTTCAGAAAAACAGCATAGCCAGAAGTGAGGGTACACATCTATAATCCCAGCATTTGGGAGGTCAAGGCCAGCTGCTTCAACTACATAGTAAGGTCCTGTCTCAAGACAAAAAAAGAACATCACACTTCTTAATTGAGAAACAGTAGGTGGAAGATTTGAACAATGTATACGGTTTTAAGAAAATAATTTTATGAAAAATAATCTTTAATATCTTAGAAAATGCTGATGAATATTTTGATTGAATAAAACTTATTTTTAAATAGTTTCAATTTTCACTTACCAAACAGCAATTTCATATGGTACGATGTTTTCTCCATTTATACTTGGCTAGAGTACAAATTTATTTTCAGTAGTTGTAGAATGTACTGTATATCATCACTTTAGGAAATGAAATTATATAAATTATATTCGTTGTTAAAAGAAAAAGTCTTAGAGATGTCTCAGAGGCGATAGTGGTCTAATTAACACTTCCCATACATATCTTAATAAATTCTTTGTCATATAAATACAAGGGAAGGTGAACAAGGATATTTCAAAATCAAGTAAAGGAAAGATACCATCTGAAACAAAGTGATCTTTCTTATTCTTGTTTTTGGTGTGAAGTTTGCATACCTCTGAGCCCTGATGACAAACTCCCCAAGCAGACACAAAATACAGAATTTCTCAAACTTACCTAGTAGGATACTGAACCGCTGTGCCACAGCAGAAATGAAGACACTTGCATTCTGAGACACAAGCTTTTTCTGGATGAGGGAAACCTGAGGTAAGGAAGAAGAGAAGTGAGATGAGCCCTTTTACCAAAGATATCTGGATTGCTGCTCTGGTCAGCTGTAAAGTGAGGGCAAAGGTCCGAATGAAGAGATGACTGCGTTCTCTGAGTTGCTCACATTCTGTGCCTTGGTGTGGCCCTGGCTCTTCCCTTCTTCCCCACTCACTCATCCAACCTCAGGAATGGACTTTCAAAGACATCCCCTGCAGTTAACTCATCCTTGTCAACTGTCCTGGATATTTTTCTGAAGAGAAACTCTAGTGCACACCAGCCGTTCTCTTCCTTTTCCAACCCTTGTGTGCCAATCACTGATTCCTAACGAGGAAGACAGGGTAATCATTTTTGTACGGATCAAACTGTGTTAGTTCTTTCTGCCCAACTCTGCAGTGGCTCCCAACTCAGTGAGCATGTAATTCGGTGTCCTCACACTGGTATCAAGCCCTGGCTTTTCCCCTCCTTACTGGGCCAGCTTTCCACCTCAATTCCTGCTACTCTTCTCTCATTTGCTCCACACCAGGCCCCTACTGCACTGCATGAACACCCAGGCACATCCCTCGCACAGGGCTTTCCCTATTCTGCACTTCCCTGGAATTCTCTTCTCCCACAGAGGATGAGGTGTGAGATTTAGGAAGGAAACCGTGGACTGCCTTTGAGACCATTGTTCCTATTCTCTTCCTCAAAGGAATTTCCATTTTTCTGATTCACCAGAAAAATATGTTAGTCTCTCCCCTGAACTATTCCCTATCCTACTTCTCTGATTGTTTTCTCCTTAGTAACTATCATCTGATATATTATGTGTTTTCTTGACTTACTGTTTTTCGTTGTTTGTCTCCTGTTAACAGGAATATATGTTCCAAAAAGATGGAGTCTCTGCCACATTTTGCTTTATTCCTATTGCCTAGCGTAAAGAGGCATTATACATGTGGAGCTAGTTGATTAATTAATTTCCAAAAGTAATGCTATGACTAGGTTTCTGAAAGCAGTATCTGTATTTTATAGATAAAGAAATTGAGGGTAAAGATGATTTGCAGTTTATTAGAGTGAAAAGAGAGAAAGTTAATGGTTGGCTAATTTACCATTTTCTAATTTTCAGATTACAATCTCGGTCTCTTGATTTTCCGTAATTTACAGTATTACCACAGGGCCCTGAAAAGAGTTATAAATATACTTTTAAAAGTAAAAATTGCTAAATTCACAGAATACAGCTGTCATCTCGGGAAAAAAATTGTGCATAAAATATGATCATTTTACTAATTTCCTTGTTTTTTCTTTCTCTCTTTTAAGAGATTTTTCCCATAATTTTATTGATAAACAAATAGTGAAGAGACAGTTTCAAACCAAAATTGTAGGACAGTTTCAATAATTAACACATTGCATACATTCATCCTAGTGGTTATTTGCTTTACATGATGTGGACATGATATCCTATTTACAAACTCTATTAGAACAAATCACTCTATTCATTAAGAGAATGTAACTATACAACAATCCTAACCATTTGGAATACACAGAAACAAAATGGACATTCATTTGTATCCCTTTTTTGTTTATTTCTGTTATTTGCATATTGTAGGTATGTTAACTCAGCAAAATATTTTAAAAGAGTCCAGCAGTCCATAATAGTATTGGGTCTTCTGCTTCACTGGCAATGTCAGAAATTGTTAACCTGAATCCCCTACTGCTCAGCATAATAGCATGACTTTACTTTTTATACTTCATTTTTATACTTTGCTGAGGAATGGATAACACCAAGATAAAGCAAGACGTATGCAACAACAGTTGTAGCTTTTGGATCTGATAAGGTTAGTGAAATCTGCTCAGGATTTATCCACAGATTCTGTACATCAGATTGTAGATCATTTGTCAATGTAAGCCATGTGGATGAGTCACAGCCATTGCTTGGCCAGTGTGTGCTCTCTGTGAAAGTCTGAGAGAATGTTTTCTCTTCATGTGACTCTCCTTAGGCACACTCTGAATAATCGATCACTTTCCTCTTTGGCCCCATTATTTCCTTGATCAGAAAATTTGGGACACAATTGAGTTACATGATGTTACATTACAAGTTCTAATATGTCCTGAGTCTTAATTGACCTTGTAAGGCTAGGGTCAAACTGTTGGCTTTCCTTGCAGCCCTTCTTTTTCTCTAATTTTGGTCTGCAAACTTACATTATTAACCCTCCAAAAAAGAAGCTTATTGTTATTATCATACAACCTAGGCTGCTTAACCTCACTATCTGTCTGAATATCAAACATCTTAGGTTTAACATGGAACAGGTATTTTTCATCAAGTATTGATATGCTGAACTTTAAGTCCCTATAGAATATGATGGAAAAAACATTTAAAAATAAGACTATATTTTAAAAACAGGCATAAAGAATTATATAATTCCTATGTATACACAAAAGTCCAGAAATTTAAACATATACAACCTTGAAGCAGGACAGTCCCACAACATTTCTTTCCCTGTCTCCTGCCTTCATTCACCATCCCCTTCTTTTTGAGCAACCATCTATCTGAGAAAAGCACAGCAGCAACTGGCATGTCATGACAAGCAGCCCATATTCAGAAGACCAGAAAGATAGGCACTCCAAGCATGACCCTACTACAATTTGCCATGTTCAGTGGAGTTGCTTAGTTTACAGGTGTCAGTATATATGGTTAGTCAGGGTGAGAATCTTTTCAATTAACTGCTAGATTCAAAAATCTTCTGAAGATTGTCAGGATCATTGCCTTACCCATCTTCTATATATAACTGTATGGGTTGCCACTGTCATGTTTCCTAGCTCTTCTCCTTTCCCTCTCAAAAGGGATTAAAGATCTAAACATTAAAGCAGAGACACTAAATCTCCTGGAAGAGAAAGTAGGAGGAACTCTTGAAGACATAGGGGTAGGCAAAGAATTCATGCACAGAAATCAAATCGCTCACGTAACAGTTGAAAGAATTAACAACTGGGACCTGCTCTTAC
>NW_004524793.1:2817076-2849238 GCF_000260255.1 Octodon degus
ACCAGGCTTTTTCTGCCTTGGAGCCAGCTGATTGTGGCCTGAAAACTAAAACCATTAATCAAATTAATCCTCTCTTTTAAATTGGGAATGGCAGGTATTTTGTCCCAGAGAAAGGAAAGTTAAGTAATACAGAAAACTGGCACTGGAAAAGTGGGGCTATTGCTATGCTTTTAGTTGATCATGTCATTTAGAAGCCTTTGAAACAGTTTGTGGAAGGAGTTTGGAAAATTTTGGATATATGGCTTAAAGGAACCTTAAAATCCTGTGAACACATTTTGAAGAGTGATTCTGATTATACAGCAGACAGAAGACTGCCAATAGGAACACAGTAAAGGTCAAGATGAGGAGGTTTCAATTGGGACCAAAGACTCCACTGGAAATTGGATTAGTAGCCATGTGTGTTACACTATGGCAGAAAAATTTTCTTCACATTTCCCCACATGAGACTTTGCAGAAGGCTGATATGAACAATATTGAACTCACTAATCTGTTGGAGGAAATTTTAAGACAGTCAAAATTTAGGCTTTGGCATAGATACTGCTGTCTTCTTTTTGCTAGATTTATAGTGAGAAATGGGCACAAAAGGGACAGCATAAAGATTTGAAAACCTAAATTTTGGCCCAGAAGAAACTATGTGTAAAGTTGTGGCCAAAAGACGTATAGTCATTGAAGAGATTAGTATCATTAGAAAGGAGCCAAGTACTGTGTACAGGGACAAAAAGAGCATTACAGCATCAGGAAGACCCAAGCAATTTCTGGTGCAAAGAAGGAAAGATGTGTACCTTTCATTTGAGAAGACAGTTCCTAGGATTCCTACTCAAAGAGAGCCTCTTAGAGAATTAGCTCCTCAGGATTCATTGCACCATCTCAGAAATCCTGATACTCAGAAGCTACTGCAGCCATGGCCCAAGGGGGCCTAGCTACTGCTTGAGCCAGCAGCTGAGTTTGATGTCTCTCACATGAGGTTGATTTACTGGTTTACTGCCATGAAGAACACAAGAGTTGTGGTGTCATGAAAGCTTCTACCTAGATTTCAAAGGAAAACCAGAGGCCAGCCAAGGAGCCTCTGAGGGACCAGAGTATAAAGCTGTAGGACTAAAAGCACAGGTATAGTACATTGACCAGGAAATTGGGGTTCCAGGAATACAGGTCATCTGCTGAGGAAAGCTGCAGGCAGCAGGCAGAGTTACCCCAGGAGAAACGTCATATGGGCTGTAAGCAGTGAAAACATAGAGCCAGGGCTGCCTGAGCTCATGGAGTTCATACATCACCGCCACTTATCCTGGGTTCTTGATAAAAATTCTGCAGAATTTAATGTTTTTTTTGGGGGGGCAGGGTTTAAACTTACTTTACTCTGATGCCATTTTACCTCTTTACTCCTCTCTTTCTGAGTGGAAACTTTGAACTATGCCATTACATGGTGGAAGCATTTAACGGTCTCTTTTATTTTATGAGGGTTCACAAGAGTTGGCTTGATTTCCAGAGGAGACATTGTGTTTCAACTTTTAAGCATTGTTGGAACTGTTAAGACTTTGACAACTCTTAGTCATGAACTATATACATGTTACACAGTGAGATGGACCGTAAAATTTTAGAAGCCAGGGGTAGATTAGTGTGATTTACATTTGAAATGTCCCCCAACAGTCTCATGTGCTAAGAAGTGGCACTTTTTGGTGACTCCATCATGGGTGACTCATATGGATCCATGTATAAGTTCTGTAGACACGTGGGGTCCAGTTGGAATGGGCACATAAATGGGGTCATGGAAATGGCACATATGTCCCTCCATTGCCCCTCCTTTTCTTTTCTCTGCTTCCTTAGTACCATAATGTGAGTAGTTTCTCTCTGGCATCCCCTTCCACCCTGCCATTTCTACTTTGAAGCTGGCTGATCATGGCCTGAATTACCAAAACCATTAGCCAGCACAGCCTTTTCCTCCTTTAGGTGGTGGGTGCTTGAATTCTGTCCCAGTGGTGGAAAACCTAGAACAAATGTTGTAGTATACAAGATCAACACGTAATACTAAATTATATTTCAATGTACCAGCATCAAACAATCCAAAATGAAGTTTAAAAAGCAATTCCATTTATAATGGCACATAAGGGGGCTTCTGGGTTAGCTCAGTTGTCTAAAGCACCTTATCGAGCAAAATCATCATGGGCAAGGGACTGTGGTTCTATCCCCAGCACCACATGCTACCCCAGACCCTTCCTTAAGCCAGCCTGTGCCAGCCAAAAAAAAAATCCTTCTATAACGATATATAAAATAATAAATATTTAGGGTTGAACTGAAAAAAAGTAAAAGATTTGAAAGTTATACAATATTATTGAAAGGAATTATAGATGAAAGGAATTATAGAAGAAAGAAAACGGTCAATGTTCAAGGATTGCAAGGATTGACTTTTCCACTGTTATAACTGCTAGTCTAAAGATTTATATCCCTATAAAATCCATATGCTAAAACCTAAACTTCTCAGATGAGATAGGGTCTTTGGAAGGTGATTAAGTGATGGAAGTTGAGCTTTCATGGTTGGAATTAGTGCCCTTATAAAGAGAATTCACTAGTGCCTTCTTCATGTGAAAACGCAAGGAGATGATGGCAACTTTGAACCAGAAAATGGGCTCTCACTAGTCACCAAATCTACGCACACCTTGGCCACCACCAACTTTCCAACATCTAGGAGTAGAAGAAATTCATTTCTGTTGTTTGAAAATCACTGAGTTTCTGGCTTTTTCATAGCAACCTGACCAGACTGAGACAATAACAATACCTCTTAAGTTGTTTTTCAGATTCAGTATAACCCCTATCAAGATTACAGTGTGGGGTTTTGGTTTTGTTTTTCACAGAAAATTTCCAGTTAGTACTAAACTTCATGTTCAGAAGCATTACAACCTAGGACAAGACAAAAACTCTCTCCCCAGAATTTCTTCCCCCAGAGCCAAAGAGCTTGTAAAGACAGTATGTACAGACCAAAGTTCTCAAAAGATCTCTCTAAAATGTAGACATCATATAGAATTCCACTGTATTTTCTTTGATGTTAAAAGCACAGAGTTATGATATCAGTGAAGTATTAGCTACAAGATCACAGAAAACTTCACAGAAACCTAAAGATAAGAACTTTATCCATGAGACCACAATACTAAGTCATCTCTTCCCCCAGTAGAAAGCAGAAACATGGCAACATATGTCTGTAATCCCAGCACTCTGGGAGGCAGAAGCAGAAGAGTAGAAATTTGATCCCAGTTGGAGCAATTAACATGTTGTGAGACCCTGTCTCAAAAAAAAAAAAAAAAAAGAAAGAGAGAGAGAGAGAGAGAAAAAAAAAGAAAAGAAAAGAAAAGAAAAGAAAAGAAAAGAAAAGAAAAGAAAAGAGGTCTGGGGATGTAGGTCAGGGCTTTGGGCTCAATGCTCAATAAAAGCAGGGGTGAGGGAAGGGGAAGAGGAAAAAAGAAAAAGCTCCTTACCATCCATACATGGCTCTGGCTGCAAAACAAATCCACATGGAGGGAGACAGCAAACCATCCAGCCTTGCCTTGATGGCTCCAAAAAGCCCCATTTATAATCAGTGGATTCATGTTAGTGAGTCTTTTGACAAATCTAAGGCAATGTGAAGTCTCAGCTCAAGGAAAAGGAAATGGCTCAAGTTTTCTCACACCTATCATTATAGCTCCAGAGGAGAAAGACAGGCCTGAAAGTAAGTAAAGCTGATTTGACCTTTAACGCTGTCACTCACTGGATAGATTTTTAATCTCTTAAGTGGAAAAAAATGGTATCTGTGGAGTGTGATGATTCAGTGAAAGTGTAACCTTCCCAATCACATCTCTGAGGAACTTGTGAAGTGGGCAATATAATTCTAATATTGTAATCAGATGCATTTATCATTTCAATATTAGCACACCTTGTTATTGATAAGATTGCGTGGATACGGCTGTGAAGATTAAAGGAAAATTTCTCTGGTACTTAAGTTTCTTCCTCATGTTTAAGGGATGGAAAGGAGGAAAGAAGAGAGAAAGGGAGGAGAAAGGAAGTGGGAAAAAGAGAGGAAAGGTATAAAGAGGAAAGCATGCAACTCCCAGAGAGTCACGTCCCTGAGTCCTATAGTCACTGTACTATCCACTCTGAAACTTTCTCCCAGCTTGATTTTATATTTGAGCCTAAAAGAGAGGCTAATGGAACAAATTAGTGGTGATACTTTCTGCACACCTGTTTAACAACTGCACAAAATTATACCAAGGATTTGCCCAATGCTTTGATTATTAGAAACTTGGTTTTCAGAGTGTCTAAGTAATTATTGCAGCTTGTTTTTCTCCACTCCTCAATGAACTGGGATGTGATTAGCTTCTCACACTGTATTAATTAGTAGTAGGCAAAAAATACCTTTCTTTGCTTATTTAATTAATCAGAAACATCAAAGGCTGTGCTAGGAGCATTGCAAACTCTAAGAGTTTCTATCTTCTCCATGTAGTGATCAACGTAAAGAAATTTAGAATTTTGTATTTGGACTTTCATTTCAGCATTGTTATACTTTGCATCCTTTGAAAAGGAAAACCCTTATTTGGAAGGGAAAAATTGTCCTTACTACTTGGGAAAATAACCCCAAGCAGGCAACTTTCTCTTCTGCATAGCTGAAAGTGGCTACAACACATAAAGCTTCTTTATTTTCTAATTAACAACCATACAGCTAGTCTCATGAAACTGTGCATAAATAGTCAATAAAAAGAAAAAGGTCCAGAATCACCAAGCAAAGATAGTAATTAAAAACAGGAGAGAGAAAAGCCAATTATAAATTACACTACACTTGAGGCTATTAAAAAAATCCTCTTTTTAATTAACTGAAAGAATGAGGCAAAAGAACTCAGCTTTTGTAAGTGATTACTGAAGTTTGGAGACAAATGATAAAATATTTGTCTGTGTGTCATTGGGAATCTCAATACCACTTGTCGCCATGTCAGGGTGGGAATGGAGGTTTTCTTGAACAAATTCCAAAAACATTTTCACTGAAGACTTTGTGAAATCTGCACCACCTCACTGTATTTCACCAATTACAGCCACATCCAGAAACACATACTGTCAGAGTCCAGGTCATCCCAAGGTACAAAGACCCTCCTCCAGACTTCTTGCATGAAAATCACAATAAGAAGGCCCAATGAAAGACAGTGAACGTAACCTGCATGCCTATCTCTCCTCTGGTAGAGACAGCTGTTCATTTTACAAGTGGCTTCTTAGTGAGTCCAAAATGTACTGTCTATTCTTACACCATTTTAGCTTTCTCAGAAATGACTTTTCACCTCAATCACTATCCTGAGTGCTAATCACTCTATTTTCATAAGCACGATGAAATCACCAATATGTCCATGGTTTCCTATGAACGTACTAGTGTAGGGCTGTTGAGATAGCTCAGTGGACTAAGTGCCTGTTTAGGCAAGCTCAGGGGCCAGGATTTGAGCTCCAGCACCACATCCTGCTCTGGCTCCTCCCCTGGGTGCACTGAGCAGGCCACCGAGACCAGGAACAGTGGCGCACACCTATAATCCCAGCACTGAGGAAGCTGAAAACAGGAGGATCACCAGGAGTCCGAGCAGTGTAATGAGACCTTGTACCAAATACATAAAAGAAAATTAAAAAAAAGGGAAAGTCCTAGTGCAAATCTACAAAATTTCCATGCTGTGCTGATTTCCAAGCTCTATTTGACCCCATGTTCAATCTGTGGTTCACTGTGAGGCAGCAGACCAGTCAGGACCATAATCATAAGGTTAGGAAATCCTCTGTGCAATATTCCTGAAAGATATGATTCAAGATGGGGGAAAAGAAATGAACTGCCCTGCTCGGAAGATTCAGAAACATGGTTGTCAATAAATCAAATTAGAGTCAAAGCAAAATTGGAGATGACTTTGTACATCCCATCATTATTTTCCACAATTCCTCTTCTTGTAGGGCTTTTTAAAAAAATGTATTTAGTACAGGGTCGACAGGGTCTCACTACACAGATGGGACTGCTAGTGATCCTCCTGTTTTCAGTCTCCCATGCCCTAGGATTACAGGCACGTGCCACCATACCCTGTCTCCATTGCTGTCTCAGCATGCCCTGCGGGCAGGGCCAACTTGGCATACCAGGAATCAAACCCTGGTCCATGAGTCTGCCTAAGCAGGTGCTTTAATCCACTGAGCTATCTGACTGGCCCTTCCGTAGGGCTTTCTTTTTTGTTTTTTAATGTTCTATATCGCTCCCTAAACTTACTTTTCCTCATGCAAAGAAAAAGAAGAATTATGATCATTCAGCCTTTTAATTCTGTTTTTAAAAATAACTGTAAAGAAGGAAGATGGAAAACAGACCATCAGAGCAGAAAAGTTATCAAGTGTCTAGAAGAATATAAGAAGATGGAGACGAGGCATTGTTTGGGAATTCAGTAGGTCCACGCCCTCACACCGTGTCCTCACACTGCCTGCCTCTGTCTCCATATGGCAGTGCCAACTGTTGTCTTTCCATTTTCTCAGTCATGAGTAGTCGGGGAACAGGCAAACACAGCTCAAGGTCTAGTAAGGCAGGATTCTTGAGATGACAGTGAAGTTCTACTCAAGGCCTCTAGATGGCACTCTTTCTTATTAGTAGTAAAAATGAACAGCTTTATTTCCTACAGCAAGGATTAAAATTTACACTGTTGTATTCTGATACAGTTACCTCATGCCATCTTATTAGAACTCGAATTGCCTACACAACACATCAGAGTTCACCAACAGCAAATTGTGCTCTTGACTGAAACAGAAGCCACTTTTCACAAGGGTTCTCAAGCTCCTGCTGCTCTCTGATTGCAGTCTGCTCTCTAGGGTTTTGCCCTGCGGCAGTGATGAGGTTCAGCTAGGGATGGGAAGAGGGAATCAGTGCGTCCGGTCCCTGAACAGTTCCTCTTTAAACTCCTAAGAGGTGAGTGGGGATAAGAGTCCTGGTAGCTGTGCTTAGAAAGAGAAGCTTGAGGAAAGACCCTGATATTTTCCACTAGCCCAGGTTATTTGATGGGTTTGGGGGTCTTGGAATTAATACTCTTCTTCCTATAACATTAAGAATGGTTCTGTGGCGCTACTGGCCTTAAGGTCACAGCAAAACCCACCATTATCCTCCCTTACACATAAAATAGTCCCTGGCTGAATGGACAAAGTTCCCCAAGTTCCTTGGTGCCCCTTCCCTTACGTCTACTGAGAAGGTTCTTAGGAAACCAAGTACTTGGCTGATACTTTATATAGGAAACTTCAGCTTTGTGACCAAAGCACAACTAAGGACCAGAGTGAGTTGGGCAGTAGAAAGCTGAAGCAAGTTGACGTGGTTACTGGCGTGATTTCAATGCTATTTAGTTAACACACTTAACGTCCACGAATCCTCATGAATTCATAGTTCTGTGATAACTGAAGATTTCTGAGAGTAACAAAGGAAATCCAATGTTCCATTCAATTTTATTCAACTTCCTGCCTCTAACTTCCTGGTCTTGACTGTGCACTCTCTGCTTACCAAGGTTGGACTTAGCTACATGTTTGCAGATTGATCATTAGGTGAATCAGAGGCTCTAACAGATACAATACAGTAGACTTTTAAGACTTAAGAAAAAACAGATAACCTCTCAGTAACATTTTGTCCTCAAAGCGAAGATCCTTCCGGTGTTTTGCCATTAAGAATTCTTATAACTTTCATACCTCACAGAGCTATTTTTCCACCAGCTTATCTAGCTAAGACACAATGCAACTAAGTCCACAGGTGTCTTACATCAACACTTAGAGAGAGAAGCTGTATTAAATAAATTAAATGAGTCATTTAGCTACCATGGAATATTTTTTCACAAAGCCAAAGGTTTTATTTTGTTTGTTTATCTCTGTTTCCAGTTTTACTCTGAAGATTCTTCCTTTGGACACAGAATTAGGAAGAAAACTACTATAGCTGTGAGTTTACCCAGAAATGCTTTTTTAAAAATATATTTATGGAGAAACAAATAGCAATGAGGCACTTTCACAACTGACTACTAGCACATTTTCAATAACTAATACATTGCATATTGTTGTCTTAGTGGTTATTTATTGTACAAGATGAAGACCTGATATCCTGTCTCAAACACTATTAGAACAAATCTCTCTATTCATTGAATTAACAGAATGGAGCTGTATATCTATCCTAAATATTTTGAGTATACAGATACAAAAGGGTCGTTCATTTGTACCCCTTTTTTGGTTAGTTTTATCAGAGAAGGGCATTCCACTGTCATTTAAATACTATAGCTACAAGAATTCAGCAAAATATCTCAATATAGTCCAATAGACCATAATAGTAGTGGACTTTCCCTAAGACTGGCAAAGTCCAAGGTTGTTGGCTTGAGCCTTTTATAGCTCAGCATATTAATATGGATTTACTTTTTATAATTCATTTTCATACTTTTCTACTAGATGATTAAGACCAAGAAAGAGTAAGACCTATATAACAAGAAATGTAACTTTTGTATCTGAGAAGTTCAGTCAATTCTCCTCAGGATTTCACCTGAAACCCTGTACCTCAGTTTGTAGATCCTTTGTCAGAATCAGCCATGTGGATGAGTCATGGCCATTGCTTGACCAATTTACTCTCTGTGAAAGCTCAAGAGAATTTTTTCTCTCCATGTGACTCTCCTTAGGCATACTTTTCATCATCAATCACTTTCATCTGTGGTCCCATAATCTCCTTGATCAGAAAATTTGGGACACAATTGAGTTACAGGATGTTACAGTGCAGCATCTCCTATTTCCTGAGTCTTTACTGACCTTGAAAGGCTAGAGCCAAAATGTTGGCCATCCTTGAAGCCCTTCTTTTTCTTTAATTTCTGGTCTGCAAACTTAAGTTGTTAACCCTGCAGAAGAGAAGCTTAATGATATTGTTACCCTATAACATAAACAGTTGAGCTTGACCTCACTATCTGTCTGAATATAAAGTATCTTAGACATAGCATGGAACAGGTATTTTCCATCAAGTATTGATATGTTAATATGAGATATTATCCTTGTTGTTTTCTAGTATTTTAAAAGTCATTTGATATTTATTTTCCAAACAATACTAAACAATAATTAGAATGGACAACATTATCAGTTCCTGATTTTAATATACATTCCAATAGCTCTTATCAAATTCCATTTAAATGTACCATAGCATCATATCTTTTCTTCTATAATATATTAATAATTTTTTACTATTTAATAATCTTTTCATTCCTAGAAAGAAAATGTCCTTGATAAATGGGTATCTCTAAGAGATTCATTACTCTATTTGCTAATATTTAAATGTTTGCATTTATTTTTATAAGTAACATAAACATAATATTCTATTTTACTATTTTACCAGATTTTGTTGTGAAAACTCTATTGCATTCATAAAATAGATCAAAGAACTTGTTGTTAGCTTTTTCAATGGTTGAGTTGCTTAAATAAAATTTTCTAAATACCTGTTCCACTATATTTTAAATAAAACTCATTCATAAAGTAAAAAAAAACTTTGAGTCCCTCCAGAATATGAAGAAAAAAGATTAAATAGATTTAAAAAGTTTAAAAATAAGAATAAGCATTTACACATTTTTACACAGAAATTTAAAAATCTAACAATATACAGCCTTGTAGCAGGACAGACTTGTGAATTTTTTGTCCAATGTTTTCAATTATTACCTTTTTTAAAAAAACAAACCTTTACATGAGAGACAGTATAGCTGCAATAGGTATGTCATGACAGGCAGTACGTAATAAGAAGACCAGAATGACAGGCATTACAAGCATGACCCTGCCATTAAACATCACTTTCTCCAGTGCAGTTGCTTCATTCACAGATATCAGCATATATAGTGAGGGTGAGAAACCTACCAATTACCTGCTATTTAAAAAAAATATGCTGAAGATTCTTAGAACCATTGTCTTATCCATGTTTTGCATATAAATGTATGACATAGTCCTTGTCATGTTTTCTAGCTTTTCTCTTTGTCCTATCTTCATTAACTAATCCTCAAGTTCTCACTTTCTTTATAATTGTGTTATGCCTTTCTATCTTTATTTCTTCTTTTGAATTCTTATAATAGGGAGACTATATGATATTTACACATGTGGGTCTGGTTTATTTCACTTATGAGTATATCTTCAAGTTGCATTCACTTATATATAAATACTTCGAGTTTATCATTCTTTATACCTGAGTAGTACTCCATTATATAAAAATACCACATCTTTTTCATCCATTGCTCAGGTGATGGATATCTTGATTCTTTCCAAAATTTGGCTATTAAAAATTGTGCTACTATAAACATAGGTACACATATATCACTATGATATGACGTTTTCAGTTCCTCTGGGAAAATTCTCAGTAGGGGGAGAGCTGGCTTGAATGGGATTTCCAGTCTTATTTTTTTCCATAATTTTATTGAGAAACAAATAGCAATGAGACAGTTTCAAACCAAATTGGAAGGACAATTTCAGTAATTAACACATTGCATGCATTCTTCCTAGTGGTTATTTGCTGTACAAGATGCAGATATGATATGATATCCTATCTACAAACACTATTAGAACAAATCCCTCTATTCATTAAGAGCATGTAACTATATATCTATCCTAACTGTTTTGAATACACACATACAAAATGAACATTCATCTGTATCCCCTTTTTTGTTTAATTCCGTTATTTGAATAATATATATGTGTTAACTCAGCAAAATATTCTAAAAGAATCCAGTAGTCCATAATAGTATTGGGTCTTCTGCTATTTTTTAAAGGACTCTCCACACTGATTTCCATAAGGGTTTCACCAGTCTACATTCCCACAGCAGTGGAAAAGGGTTCCTTTTTCCCCACAGCCTCTCCAACATTTGTTGTTGGGTGATTTCTTTAAGATAGACCTTCTTTCTGGAGTGAGATGGTGTCTCAATGTTGTTTTAATTTGTGTTTCATGGATCACTAGTGATGTGGAGCATTTTTTCATATATTTATTACCTTCTTTAATTTCGTCCTCTATGAAGTGTATTTTCATCTTGGATGCCCATTTCTGGATTGGAACTTTAAATTTTGGAGCCCTAACATTTTTTAGTTCTTTATAAATTGTAGAGAGCAGACCATTGTCTGAGTACTTATTACTTAAGATTTTTTCCAAAGTTACGGATTGTCTTTTCACTTTTTTGGCAATTTCTTTTGATGTGAAAAGCTTCTCAATAAGAAGAGGTCCCAGTTGTTAATTCTCTCAAGTGTTACCCATGCAATTTGATTTTTGTTCATGAAATCTTTGCCTAGTCCTATATCTTCAAGAGTTCTTCCTACTTTCTCGTCCAGGAGTTTAGTTTTTCTGTTTTAACATTTAGATCTTTAATCCATTTTGACTTTAGCTTAGTGCATGGTGATAGACCTGGGTCAAGTTTTAGTTTTTAGCATGTAGAGAGCCAGTTTTTCTAGCACCATTTGTTAAAGAGGCTATCTTTCTTCCAGTAAGCATGTTTGGCCCCTTTCTCAAAGATAAGGTGGTGCGGTATGTTTGTAGAGGCTTCTGCACCTTCTAATCTATTCCTTTGATCCTCAGGTCTATGTTGTTGCTAGTACCATGCTGATTTTATCACAGTAACTTTGTATTATAATTTCAAGTCAGGAACTGTAATGCCTCTTGCCTTGTCTTTGTTGCCCAGAATAGCCTTTGCTATTCTAGGTGTTCTCTCATTCCAAATAAATATTAGGAACCTTTTCTCTAGGTCTGGGAGGTATGGTGGTACTAGTTTGATAGAGATTGCATTAAATCTGTACAGCAATTTTGGAAGTATAGCCACCTTCACGATGTTGGTTCTTCCTATCCAAGAGCAGGGAATATCTTTCTGTTTTCTGAAATACTCTATAACTGCTTTTTTCAGAGTACTGTAATTTTCCTGGAAAAGATCTTTGACTTCTTTAGTTAGATTAATTCCAAGGTATTTCATTTTCCTCAGTGCTATTGTAAAAAGTATCTTTTTGTAATTTCACTTTCAGTGTGTTTTTTATCTGTGTAGAGGAATGCTGTTGACTTTTCGGTATTGACTTTGTATCCTCCTATGCTACTGAATTTCTGTATTAATTCTAGTAGCGTCTTGGTGGAGGTTTTTTGGTCTTCCAAGTAAAGCATCATGTCATTGCAAATAAGGATAATTTAACTTCTTCTTTCCCTATTCCTATTCTTTTTATTTCTCTCTCTTGTCTAATGACTCTAGTTAATGATTCCAGAACTATATTGAATAGGAGTGGTGATAGAGAACATCCTTGTCTTGTAAAAGATCCTAGAGTAACAGATTTCAATTTTTCCCCCATTTAGAATTATGTTAGCCATTGGGTTGTCTTAAATGGCTTTTATCATATTGAATTAGAGGCCATCTATTCTAATTTTCTGTAAGACTTTGAACATGAATGTGTGTTGGACTTTGTCAAAACCCTTTTCTGCATCAATTGAGGTGATGATGTGCTTTTTAGATTTGGCTCTATTGATTTAATGCATTATATTTATACATTTGAACCATCCTTGTGTGCCTGGGATGAATACTACTTGGTATATAATCTTTTTAATGATTTGCTGTATTCTATTTGCTAGGGTATTATTGAGGATTTTTGCATGTATGTTCATGAGGGAGAGTGGCCTGTAGTTCTCTTTTTTAGTTGCATCTTTCCATGATTTTGGTGTCAGTATAATACTTGCCTCCAGGAATGATTTTGGGAAGATGGTTTCCTTTTCAATTTTATTGAAGAGTTTGAAGAGTATGGGGAGTATAACTTCCATAAATTTCTTGAGGAATTCAGCAGTGAATCTATTAGGACCTGCACTTTTCTTTGATAGTAGGTTTGTTGTTTTTTTTTTAAATTACATTTCATATTTCATTGGCTGTTATTGGGTTATTGAGACTTGTTATATCTTTTTGATTCCGTTTTGGAAATTTGCACCTTTCCAGGAATCTGCTCATTTCTTCTGTGTCTTCTATTGTGTGAGAGTAAGGATTCTCCAATTAGCTATTGAATATCTTCTGAATTTCCACTGGGTCTATGGTAATTACACCTTTTTCATTCCTTATTTCTTGTTTTGAATTTTTTCTTTCCTTTTTTTGATGAGTTTACCTAGGGGCTTATCAATTTTATTTAATCTTTCAAAGAAAGAGCTTATTGATTCATTAATTCTTTGAACTTTTTCTTTTTCTCAATTAATTTCTGCTCTAATCTTTATGATTTCTTTCCATCTTTGGGATCTTCGTTTGGTTTGATCTTCCTTTTCTAGATGCTGGAAATGAAACATTAGTGTGTATATTTGTTCCTGTTCTGTTTTCCTAATGTGTGAGTTTACAGTTATAAATTTCCCTCTAAGAACTGCTTTCATCACATCTCATAAGTTCCGATTTGTTGTGCTTGAATTTTCATTGAATTGTAGATATTGTTCAATTTCTTGTTTAATTTCATCTGTGACCCACTGGTTGCTGAGTAGAGTGTTGCTTAATTTCCATGTATTTATAGGATTTCTCTGGTATCTTTTGTGGTTTATTTCCAGTTTCACTTCACTGTGGTCAGATAATATGCATGGGATAATTTCTGTTTTCTTGCATATACATAGCATGATCTATGGACTATTATGTGGTCTATTTTAGAAAATGACCCATGTGCAGCTGAAAAAAAATGTACATTCAGCTGTTTTTGGATGGAATGTTCAGTTCTGCTACTTCTTTTCTAATTTTTTCTGCTTGACCTGTCTCTTTGTGGTAAACGGGTGTTAAGGTCCTCCATTAAGAATGTGGTATTGGAAATTAGATTTTTCATGTCCATTAAGGCTTGTCTTACATAGTTGGGTGCTCCCATTTTGGTGTGTAAATATTTAAGTGTTACCTCCTCCTCTTGAATTTGTCCCTAAACCCATATATAGTGGCCCTCTTTACTTAGTTTAATCATTCTCGGTTTGAAGTTGAGACTGTATGAAAACAGAATTGTACCCCTGCTTTTTTCTAAGGTGCTACAGCATTTAGTATTGTTTTCCATCCTTTGACTTTCAGCCTATGAATTTCTTTATGAGTTAAATGTGTTTCTTGTATACAGAAGATTTTTGCATTCTTTTTTCCTAATCCACTGTGCCAGTCTGTTTCTCTGAATTGGTGAATTGAGTCCATTTACATTAATGGTTATAACTGAGACATATTGACTTATCATAGACAAGTTATTTACCTGCTGTTGTTTACTCTTTTTTCCTTTTTCTACTGTGTTTGTTTGCCATATTTAGTGGGTTCTTTCTGTTCTTGTTCATGGAGTTCTTATCATTTTGGTCCCTCTCTAGAACATCTTTCAGCAGCTTGTGTAGGGTTGGCTTTGTCATCATGAAATTCTTTAGATGTTCTTTGTCATGGAAGTATTTCACTTCTCCATCAAATTTGAAAGAGAGTTTTGCAGGGTATGGTAGTCTGGGCTGGAATTTATTTTCATAGAGGACTTTAAGTACTCTGCTCCATGCTCTTCTTCCCTTCCTCATTTGTGAAGGGAAGTTGGCTGTAATTCTTTTTTTTTTTTTAATTTTTTTTTATTTTATTTATTTGAGAGAGAGGGAGAGGGAGAGAGAGAGAGAGAGAGAGAGAGTGGTGTGTGTGTGTGGCCAGCTCAGCCCACCAGGGGGCGGACTGGCTGGCATGTGGTGCTGGGGGATTGAACCGCGGTCCCTGATGCTTTGCCAAGCTTGTTCTAAGTAGGTGCTTTAGACCACTGAGCCATCTCTCCAGCCCCAGTTGGCTGTAATTCTGATGGTTTTTTTTTTTTTTAAAGTGATCTGCTTCTTTTCTCTAGCAGCTTTCAGTGTATTGTTCTTATGCTGGATTTCTGGGATTTTGACTATTATATGTCTCGGTGTGTTTTTCATTGGGTTGAGGTTACTTGGCGTTCTGTATGCTTAGGTTACCTGAATGTCAGATTGTTTTCTCATAGTTGGGAAGTTTTCTGCTATTACTTCTGCCCATATTTTTTTAATGTCATTTGTGTTGACTCCTTCTTTCTCATTGATGCCTATTAATCTCACATTGTTCATCTTTGCATCATCTTGCAGGTGACGGATTGTTTTCCTCCATCCTCATTCTTTTTAAGAGTTTTTTTCTTACCTTTTCACTAGCTGCAATGGCATCCTCAAGATCTGAAACTCTATCTTCACTTTCACTCAAACTATTTCACAAGCTTGTGATTGAGATTTTAAGTTTCTTTGTATCTCTTTGGCTCTGCTTCAAGTGATCTATTTCTTTCCTGTATTGCTCATTCAAGGAATCCCTCACTTTTCTAATCTCCTCTTTTTTTTTAATCTGTGTCTTCTTCAGAAACAGTTATTAATTCTGCTACAGAGAGCATTTCTGATCTGATTTCTTCTAGATGTTTGTGCATTTGATTCTTTACTTCAGACTCGATTAATTCAGAGATTTTTTCTTTATTTCAGAGGTTATATCTGATCTGAGTTCCTCTATACATTTGTGCAGTCTTTTCTTTTCTTCAGACCATATTGTTTCAGACATTTCAGCTGTGTGATTCCCAAGTTCTTCTGCATTAGTGTCCTCTGCACTTGTTCTGGGTGGGCTCAGATCCTGAGATTGCATTTTGCTCCTTCTCTTTGTCATTTTTTATTGGAGTGGAGGGTTCCCAAAAGAGTGCAGTGGAAAGGATCCCAAGAATGCGGTGGAAGGTCTCACTCACGGAGCTGGCCTGGGCTTGCTTCGGGGTGATCCAACCAGTCCAGAAATGCTTTAAACCTGCCATTTTGCCTAATTTTTCTCAAATGTTTAGCACTTCCTGAAAGTCAAGCTGCATTGGGTTAATTCTTTAAACTCCACCAAATGTAGTTTCCTCAGAAGAAAGCTATGAATTTTTTTAAAGAAACGAGATTCAACCTCCAGATGTTCTTTTGCTGATGGGGTAGGTACTAATTGGATTCCCATGTCCTCATTTGACTCCTCATGTTACCCCAGGCAGCCATCTTAGAAGGAGAGTAGACAACTAAAGTTCATCGAAATGAGCAGTTGAAGGTCACAAAGGCAAACAGTTCACAATGGAATTGATCCATGGGAACTTGGACCCCCTCTGATTCCATGTATTTCCAGACAAGCTTCTTCCTGTCAGACAAATGATATGTCTTTATAAGATATACTTCTCCAGCTTCCTAACCAAATCCAAATGGCCTTTGGAAAAAGTACAGTCTTCAAGGATTATTAATAATATTTGCATTCCCTTGAATGTCCAGGATGAGTGTCAAGCAAGAGAGAGAAAGAGAGGTCATCATTTATGGTTACCCAGCAGGGTGTTGAGGAAATCACTGTTGTCTTGGGCAGTCATGCAATGGAAGGAGGAAGAAACCTTCTTGGGCTCCTTCCTCCCTCTTCTCTGGCTCTGAGCAGAGCAGGCCCACAGCCTAAAGTGCTAATATTGTTTACTCCTTCCAGGAAGGAGATGGAAAACTCTAGTGACATCAGTTAGTGGAAAATCCATGGCTTTTTATATTAAGAACCTCTGATTCCAACTCATGAAGAAGAAAAACCAGTGACAAAAAGAAGACCAAGATTGAGTCTTTTTGGAAATGCTGCATAATTATCACTGAAGAAGATTTTTGGTGTTTATTAGCATACTAGAAGTCCTGAATATTATTGATAATTTCCATTTCAATCTCATTTTTCCTAAAACTGTTTTACTACCCAATTTCATTTTTCTTAGTTTCTATTAACACCTTCCTGAACAGTCTGGGAAATTCTGCTTTTGTGAAGATCCTGAGAATTTTCTGTCTCCTCATGATGCCTTGTAGCTACCATGTAGCTCAGAACAGAATGTTTAAAAATGTTTATTGCAAGTGGAGGTTATTTACATGTTTTTATTCAGAAACATGAATTGAAAAATATCCTGAAAGATTTCAGCTGCTTATCACATGGGACATCTTTTTATAAAGATCACACGCATTCCAGAAAATTTCCTGTTGAGGAAATGAAAATAATATTTCCTTTTCCTTCTTTTCTATGCCCAGCACTATTCTTATTTCTAGATTCTACTACCCTCTAGACCCATTTTTCTGGGGAATATTCCTACTAAAGTTAGGTCTCCAGATATCTCTGACCAGGTGCATTTTTCATTTTAAAGCAACAGTCTCCATCCTTTTGAGCCAAAGGATCTGGGTCATGGAAGACAGATTTTTCACAGGGGGTGGAGGTGTCAGGATGGTTCAAAGGCCACACAACCTGTATCTTTCCCTTGAGCAGTGCACAGTAGTATTCTCACTCTAGGAGAACCAGGGATACTGCTGACGGGACAGGAGGTGGGGCTAGGCGGTAACGCAAGCTGAAGGGAGCAGACGTGAATGCGCGTGAAGTTTCACTCACTCACCCACTGCTCCCCTCCTGCTCTGTGGCCTAGCTCCAGTGTTTGGCCCAGCTCCAGTTCCAATGGGCTATAGACCAGCACTTTTGGCCCAATGGTCAAGGGCCCCTTTTTAGAACACTTAATATCCTTACTTTGTATCATTGGCTCATAAGCGTGAGTCTCCAAAATTCTGAGGTTAATTCAAGACCAGGAACTATAATGTGTTGTATATTTGTAGCTCCACCAACTAGTGGGGTACCTGAGGCATAGAACTGGCTCATAAAATTCTATGATACACACACAGATAACGTAATTATTTATATATATATATATATATATAATGAAAATTTAAACTACAATGATTTAAAATTTCAAAGTGTGCCAAAATATTCTATTAAATAAATCCTTAATATCTAAATCTACTATATTGTGATCATAGAGTTTTATAGCTAAAGGGAAAAGAAAAGGAAGCAAGAGGAAATGAGAGAAAGACTCATAAAAGAAATACAACAAATAAAAAAGTCAGAAAAATTTTGTGCTACTGGCTATCCTGGTTGGTAAGCTTCAGTCTTTTGTGTACTGCTGAGCAAACAAATGAAGACAAAGGAAAAAAGCCTTTGTTCAAAGACAGCTCTGAGGAGATGAGCAGCTATCCCACCATGTATGGGTGTGCAAGGGTTGCTGTGTCAAGGAAGGGGGAAAGGGACTATAAGGAGACAATAGACATTGGCAGGCACTGCTTGCTGTATCACTTCCAGCCTTCTCCTCCTGTCACCAGGAATCTACACATTTCATCTCTCTTCTGAGCTGAGCAGAGAGTGCCTGGTTGGTGGTCAGGCCTGATACTCAGGGAAGTTGGTGGAGCAGTTTGTTTCTAAAGAAAATCTAACTTTTAGAGTTTAGTTTTTTCATGCTGGTTACAAGTAGACAGGAAAGGTAGAAAAAGAAATTCATACAAAACTGTGGATAGAATTAGAACTGGAAAGATAAAAGTAAAGCAAAAGACTAGCTAGGATAAAAAAGAAACAATTCTCTCAACTGTTTTGAAGTCTTAGTACAGGAATGCACCATTCAGGTTGTCATTATTTCTTAGCATAGACTAACTGTAAATAAACTATTATTCACAGGTTTGTGATGTTTTTAAGTCCTTAGAGCTTTTGTTTGTTTGTTTGTTTTTGCTTTGAAGGCATAATCAGTTGGTCTGTGACTACAGTCACTATAACAGTTACTCTGGAAAGTAATTCAAAGGTGTGAATTATTTTCTCATTAATCTACTGGGCATGATTGGCCTATTTCATTTGAATGTCTCATGATTCAGCATTCTTTAAATCATTCAAAGAGAAATTTATTAAAATGGCATTGGAACTGAAATAAATAGAACCATATTAAGTGTCAAACTGCAAATGAGTTAAAGATGCTTGTTTTAAATGTTTTGCTGGGTTTCAGAGTGTTGGCCATTAAGAATATCAAAGTATTTTCCTTTTTGCTACATTTTCTTTTCTGTGAACTTTTCTTTTCAGCTTGGTCTTATCTTCCCATGATGCCTTCCTTAACAACTACCCACTTTGCTTTGTGGGCTTATCTATTTTTATTGCTTAGCAATAGTCAGTTTCCCTCAAGCAGAGTTGTAGTAATTAACCAGAATAACAGGGAATGACTCAGATTCTTGCTCTAAATTTCTCTTCTAGCTTCAAATTCTAAAAATAGCTTATATTAGTGAAAAGGGCCATTTCAGCAATACTCATTTTTACAGAGCCTGTGAGAGCTTTCTTTATACTCAAGAGTTTATAAAGACTGTGTTTTCATTTTGCAGCAGGAGATTTCCTTGAGCTAGTGTACAACATCAACTCTTACATCTCTTCTAAGATTGCAAGTCTCAAATGTCACCCTGAACTTCTAATGAGCATTGAGACACAAAGAAAGCAGCAAGTTCTTTGGTCTTAAGTTTCATGAATTCCTGTATGGGGAAGCTTCCTACCTCTGAAATACTCCATATCTAAAGAGACTTGATCTTCAAGGCCCACCCGGAACTTTAAGGGATATAATTTGAAGGAGTTGAGAAAGTGGTCTTCTTGCAAGGTTTGAGTAGGTTTTCTAAATCAAGGAACCAACAGCTATCTCCTGAGTAATGATTACATGCAAATATATGCTGCTAGAGTTAACAGAAAGAAATCTTTACTTCCTTCCAACAGCTTACCAGCTGTTTATTCGGGTATAACCATACACTAAAAGTATAAGTGGCAATAATGCTATACAGTGTGACTTCCAAACAAGTTACCAAACAATAAAAATCCATATCGGGCAAGCATCAGATAGGCCAAGAATGCAAAAAAGAAATTTCAGTGAATTTTACAGTAAGAATGATAAGTGCATCAAGGTGGTAAAGGTGGAGGTGAGTGGAGACATGGAAGGCTTAGTTAGCATAAGGGGTGTGTTTCATGTGCTGTCCGTGAATAGCCTTTAAATCATCCTTGCTTGATTTCTTTTCTACTATCACTCTATCTATTTGAGACCAAAGGTCTTATTATCTTCAAACAAGGAAAAATTTCTTTCCTCCATGAAGAAGTCTTCTATTTGTAAGTTACCTTTTACTCTCATGAATTTCCACATAATTTTGTCTTTCTTTTTTTGTTTTATAGCAATCATGAATCACTTTTCTCCTCTACTGTTTCATATACA
The DNA here is from genome assembly GCF_000260255.1 of Octodon degus. Classification (NCBI taxonomy): domain Eukaryota; kingdom Metazoa; phylum Chordata; class Mammalia; order Rodentia; family Octodontidae; genus Octodon; species Octodon degus. The sequence goes on from NW_004524793.1 coordinate 2,837,090, forward strand.
CTCATACATCTACTACTAGATTTCAAGTTCCTTAGAGGTAGCCAATTAAATTAACCTTTGTTTACCCATAGGACTTACATTAAGACCTTGTATTGTTCATTCATGTATTGTTTGTTTTGTAAATGTTTTATCAATTTATTAATTTATTTAATGCTAAATGAATGTATAAGTTACAGTATACAAAAAATACTTTAAGACCTGTGTATATTGCATTGAATAAATGAACTAGATGGCATAGTCTGTTAGAGTTTACTCTCTGTTATTGGAAATAATTGCTGAGCTGTGGAGATAGCTCAGCAACATAAGCCCTTGCCTGACAGGCACAAGGTCCTGAGTTTGATCCCAGTACCACAAATAAATACATAAATCAAAATAAATTTTGAAAAGAAAATAATTGATCAAGAAACAAACATATATGCAAAGTTTATAAGTCCTGAGCAAATTTAAAGATATGGAAGAAAAGAATAAAGAATGTCAAGGGGTTGACAAGAGAGCTCAGAAGACTAAGGCACCTGCTTAGGCAAGCTTAGGCAAGTGCAGGGGCCACAGTTTGATCTCAGGCACCATATACTGTATCAGCACCGCCCTGAGGGCAGGCTGAGCCAGCCCAAGTCCAGGCATGGTGGTGCATTCCTGTAAACCCAGTGCTGGGGAGGGTGAAAGCAGGAGAATGACCATCAGTCTGAATTGCATAGTGAGACCCTGTAACAACCAAATACATAAAAAGAAGATGGTCGAGATAATTTCAACTCAGTGGCAAGCACTTACTGTCATAAATAAATGAAGCATCACTTAAGGTAGAAATTCTGAAACAAAGAAAACATTCAAAGGCATTGAATGAAATATATTAGGCAAGAGGTAAAGTTTTTAAGCTATCCCACTGAAAGGAGCAGCAATAAAGATAGTTTTTATTGTTAAGAATCATAGTAGTTGCTATTATGTAACCAGTTAATATTTACTGCATATTTTAGTATATATGCTGACAAAGTAAGCACATTATTGCATATTTCTTATCTGCTCAGCAATATAGTGAACAATCCCCTCAACTACAAGAAGGACGTTATTATTATTTGTGTTTAAGAGTTAAGGACAACTAAGGATTAGATGGATTAAATAACATGCTACAGATCACTAGGTAGTAATTGGAATACTCAGGAAAAGAATCTAGAACTGGCAAGTAGAGTGTCAGTGTGATTTATACATGCCTTATCCTAGGCATTTATGAACCAGATATTCTTCTTCTATCTGGAGCTTCACCACCAAAGAAAATCATGGAAACTTCTCTAAGCTTTGTGCCTTACTGAACATCTCTAAGGAGAGAAAGTTTATGAGCAAGGACCAGAAATGCCCAAATCCACAGCATAAAATAAAATTCAAAAGAAAGCATGCGTATTCTGTAGTTCTTCAAGAATTGAGCCCTGCATTCCACTCAAGGAGGTCTTCTAGGGCTGTATGGGCTACAGCAAAACTCATTGTCAGTTCAGGGAAGAAAGGCAGGTTCTACAAGATCCTTTCTCTGAGCAGCAGAAATCCCAGCTAGTAAGATTATAACCTTCAAGGTTAAAGAGCACAACTTGTGCACTGGATGTTGAGACATTGATTGCCTGAGTGTTGAATTTCTGTGAAGTGAAGAGTGTATTGCTGCTCCAGAGGCAAATACAATAAGACCCACACAAATGCAATGGAAGAGTAGCGTAAGAGTGGGACAAAGGCTCCAATATCTCTACCCAGTGACAGTTTCCGTTTTTGGCATAGCAAGCCTCTCACTTCCTCAGGCTCTATGTAATGTGCTTACCTCAAACTGGTGCTCTCAGTCCTGACAGCCCCAAAGGAAAAACAGAGCATATCCTTCCACCAGATTAGGGCCGTTCCAGACTGCTGAACAGAAATGAGCAAATAAAACTTATTTGCATTATGATATTAAAATATACTAAGTAGGCAGGCAAGAGGGGGAAAATCCTTTAATTGCTTCCATAATCAAGCAACTAAAGTATCGGAAGGAAGGAGCCACAGGCTAGAGTGTTTGTTTCCAGGATCAAGTCAAGCCACTGTGGAAATGAGCAGGAAGTTGTTTAGAAGTCTCACCCCAGGAGAACCAGATGATGAGCAAAGCAGGGGCTCAACTCTTCTCAGTAACCATCAGTTAAACTTTACAGGCTCAGTCTAAAGGTTTCACCTGGATGCGGGATGATATGACAGAAAATTCCAAAATGCTTGGAGGACTTTCCAGCTCCAATTAATTCTGAGAGGTGCCGGGCACAGTGATTACACAGTAGCACATCTACAAATGGAATGGAACAGAGTGGAGTATGGTAGTGTGGAATGGAATGGAACAGAATGGAATGCAAAGTGTTATGGTTTGTATCTAGTTGCTCCCCACCCCAAAAGCCTCATGCAGTCATGGGGCAGCTTCTGGAGTTTGTGATTGGTTATTGTGGGTGTGGATGCTGTACCTGCCCTGGAGCAGGTAATTTGCATTAAAACATAAGGAGGGAAAAGAGACTAGCTAGCTGCCTGAGCTGCTGCTCCTCCCTTTGCTCGCTGCACTTTACCACCACCATGAAAAATTGCTCTCTTCAATATGCCACTCTGCTTTGAAGCCAGATGACTATGGACTTAAATCTGTAGTATCTTTAAGCTAAATACGCCTTTCCTTCCATAATTTTGAGGGTCAGGCATTTGTCCCAGCGATGAGAGAAGAGTAACTGAGACAGAATTTGGTACCAAGAGTGGGGTCATTGTTGTGGCTGAACCTAACTGTATGGATTACAAGCTTTAGGGAATGGCTTATGAGAAGATATAGGAAAAATTTTAAGATGTAACCTACAAGAGAAGTACTGGAACAGCTTCGGCTGTTCTGTATGGGAGGTTCTGGTCAGAGTTTAAAAGACCAGAAGGCTGATGGAAATCTAGCCTCTAACAGTGAGGCTGGGGAGATTTCTGCTCAGAAGGACTGCATTGTTTGTTGGACTCCAGAAGATGTGTGTTTTGTTTTGGCAGAAAGTTTTTCTGCATCTTGTTCATGTCTAGAGATTTTGCCTGAGACTGTGATTTAGCATGGCAGACTGATTAGTCTTTCAAAAAAAAGTGTCAAAGCAGTTGAATATTGAGGGAATGGCATGGATATTGTTGGGGGATTTTAATTAGATTTATGCTAAGAATGAAGGGCAAAGAGCCTGGCAGAATGATTTAAAATGTGAATTTTACCAGGAAGGAAGCTCCAATAAAGCTGTGGAATGCAAAGATAGAACTGAGAGATCTCCATTGCTGGGAAGGAACAAGAGAATGGAACAGATGGCCTGAAGGAGTCACTGAAGGTGGGAGGTCTCCACCCTTTGCAGTCTCAGATTTGCATGGATGAGGGTCTTTGCCTTGGGGAAAAAGCTGCAGAGATCCATGTTCCAGAATGGCAGCAGTTGCCACACCAAGTTCCAGAATGGTGTCATCATGGAGAATTTATTCCTCTGAATCAGGGTCATACTGCTCAGTGATCCAGGCCCTCAACCCTTACAGTTGAGAGAGAATAAAGTCTGGCTACTGGTCTAGCTGGCAGCAGATCTTGGCATCACCCATGGTGCTGGATTTAGGCACTTGCAGAATGCAAGAATTCTGAGGTTAAGAAGGCTTCCACCTAGGTTTAAGAAGGCCTGGGAGGCCAGGCAGTGTACCCCTGAGAGTGCAGTGTGTAAAGCTGTGAGTGAGAAACCCCAGAAGTTTGGAAAAGTCAGGAACATGGATCATCTAAGGGAAACTGCAAAGAGGGAGCAAAGCTAGCCTGAGAAAGAAGCCATGGGAACTACTACCAAAAGTGCTGTAGGGGTGGAACCATGTAAGGTTTGTGGAGCTCACAATTTGTTACAGGTTACTTTCGATGTTCCACATGGAACCACAGGACTTAATGTTTGCCCTGCTGTACTTTGGACTTGTGTTTGTCCCTATAACTTATATTCCCCTGTTGTTTGTACATTTTGGAATGCTAATGTTTATCTTGTACCACTGAATGTCGGAAATGTTTAACTTTTCATTTGTATAAGGACTCATAGCAAATAGTTTGCTTTTGATCTTGGATGAGACTTGGGACTTGGACTTTTCAGCAATGCTGCAGCTGTTGGGACTTTGGCAACTCTTAGAGATGGACTAGAATGTCTTTTGCATCAAGGGATTTGTATGAGTCTTTGGGGGTCCAGAGTTGGAATGTTATGGTTTATGTCTAGGTGTCCCCCCAAAGCCTCACGTAGTTTTGGGAGAGTTTTTGTAGTTTGTGATTGATTATATTGGATGTGCATGCTGCACCTGCCCTGGTGCATGAAATTTGCATTACAGTGTAAGGAAGGAAGAGAGACTGGCTAGCTGCCTGAGCTGCTGCCCCTCTTTTTGCTCTCTGCTCTTCGCTACAGCCATATAAGGTTGTTCTCTGCCATGTGCTGCTTTTCCTTGGAGCCAGCTGAGTCTGCACTGAAACCTCTAGGAGCATTTATCTAAATAAACCTTTCCTTCCCTAATTTTTAGTGTCAGGTATTTGTTCCAGCAATGAAAAATATGTAACTGAGACAACAGAACCGAACGGAATGGAATGGAATGGAGCAGAACGGAATGGAATAGAATGGAACCGAACAGAACAAAACGGAACAGAACAGAATGGAATGGAATGGGTGGACTTGTGGCTTGTTCCACATAGCCCACTTGTGTAAGATATGGGTCCATTGCATTATCCACAGAGGACTAAACCGTTAACAAATGTCTGAAAGGTAAATACTTCTCAACTGGTATAAGATATAGGAGAGGTCTGGCAGGATAACTAGTAACCTTACTAATGAGTAAACAAGAGTAAGTAGAAAGAAAGGGCCAGCCAGATAGCTCAGCGGATTAAAGCCCTTGCTTAGGCAGGTGCAGGGATTGGGTTTGATCCCCAGCATGCAGTGCCAGCCCCACCCCTGGGTCACACTGAGAGGGTGATTGAGACTGGGCATGATGGAGCACACCTGTAGTCCCAGCACCTGGGAGGCTGAAAACAAGAGACACACTGCAAGTCCAATCTGTGTAGAGAGACTCTGTAAACCCTGTACTAAATGATAACAAAAAAAGAGTAAGTAGAAAGGACAGAAAGATATGAGGAGAAAAATAGCAGAAGCCATTGGGGCCCAGGAAGCTGTGAAGATGTCAATGATGTAGGGGAAAGAAACACCATACCTGCTGGATATCTGGTACAAACTTGTGTTCTGTAAAATCCAAGAATGTATTTTAGGAACAGATGTTAAGAGCAAAATATATTTATTGAGGAAAGCAAGCTTCTGTCTGAGAGACAAGTGGGAGTGGGTTTCCAAGGGCCCTGCCTATTTTAGGCATTTTTATAGAGCTAACCCATAACATGAGGCAAGTGGGTCCAAGGGGGGGAATGGTGAATGACAAGGTGGGCACTAGGTGGGACAAAACTATGGTAAGCCAAGAAGATTAAAAGTATAATTACTCAAGTAAAATTTATTAACCTTGACCTAGCACTATCTGCCTATAACAATAAGGCAGAAGGAAGCAGAAGATACCTGATTTAATGCATGAAGTGAAAACGAAGTGATTTAGTGGAATCTGGAGTGGAAGCTTAGACAGCTGCTTCTGGTGAAGTTGCCCTGGCTACTCCACATGCTTTTTGTACCCATGACATTATATTTATCCAAGAAGCCCAGTGGTGTTGCTATCTTTAAACTCAAAACCACAAAGGTATAAAATTTATCTTTCTTCATTCCTTAAAATAAAGCTACATTAACTGTGATTCTCAGGGAATACATCCTCAAAACAGGAGAGACTTAGGAAAGGGAAGAACATTAAGCCCTCAGAGATGTCACAAGAATGGCCCTCCCTGAGAAGTCACCACAGCTATTAGTTAATGCCTATGTTGGGACTATCTTAGGATTTAGTGAAGGAGAAATGCCAAATTCTGTATCTTTTTCAAGTACTTAGACTGTCTGCAATTCATTCCCTGTGGGATTTTTCTTTCACAGTGCTCTCTGAGGTCCATTTCATGGAATGAAGTTTCTGTCTTTCTAACAACACCCAAATTCCTTTCGTGAAGCTTTTGCTACAGTTCCATGTGAACAGCCAGGCCTGGTAGCAAAGATCTGTAATCCCAGCACTACAGACACTGAGGCAGGAGGATTGTAGCAAGTTTGTGGTCAGACTAAGCTACATGATGTGTTTAAACCAAACCTCATCTACATAGTGAGAGTGTCTCAAAATAAATAAAATAAATGAGGAAATTTAAAAAATATGGGAAGATAACATATGGTTGTCTTCAAGATTTTTAGAGAATTCAAATAAGCAAAAATAAAGCTAAAAATTCCACAATGCTATTTAATAGTAGCATAGTTAATTACTTTGTTGTTCTTTTCTTACATATAGGCACTGTACATACTGTTTTACACCTGCTTTGCTCAATTTATCTCAGGAACACTTTGTCACTTTCCTATCTTTGAGACACAGTACCTGACACAATTTGAAGAAGAAAATGTAAATTCGGTTCACAATGAGAGAAACTTCCATCCATGATTGGCAGGCTCAAATGCAGAAGCAGCAAGTAGGATGGTCTGGCAGACAAAAACCCTTCTCATGTTAAGGTATCTAGGAAGCAGAGAGAGCAGTGAGGAGCCTGGGAGGAAAGCATACCCTTCTAGGCCACCCCTTCCCCAAAGACCTGCCTCTTCCAAACAGGCCACCTCCCAGTAATTTAGTGACATGTTGAGGTGCTTTCTTTTGCTAGTGCTTGGAATGTCTCCAAAAGCTCTCAGGCACTTAGAAATTGGTCCTTTGGAGAGTTAAGGGATCAGAGAAGTGCAGTTGTAACCAATCTCTTAAATTTATGCCAAATTTTAAGAATAGTTCCTATTCATTTCTGTCATAGAAATACTCTGAAAAGCAAACTTATATAAAATCTTGGTCCTTGTATTAGATCATTTCTTAAGTATAAATCATTTAAGAATATTCTGGGCAATAAAAATTATTCAGGACTGGCAAGATACCTCAGTTGTCTAAAATGCCTGCTTAGGCAAGCTTAGGCCAGTGCATAGGCATCATGGTTCAATTCCCAGCACCACATGCCATGCCAGCACTGCCCCAGGGTGGACTGAGCCAGTGACAAAAATAAAAGTATCTAAAACTTTGGAGCACTGAAATACATTATCAAATGATCTTCTGGAAATCTGAAATGATTTAAACTCTCAGTATCAGTGTGTGATTATCTTTTTCCTATGCTTCTGTCAACACTGAATACTATTTTTTAAAACCCAGCTAATGTTTCTCTGGTGGCTTTCTAAAAGTAGGTCTCACTATTGATTAATCATTAAACTCGCTTGAAGAATTTTTGGGAAGGACCAGTGTCTGAGCTCTCATCCAGGTAAATAACTCAGAATCTTGGGAGCAGGCTCAAGACATGTATTTCAAAGAAACTACAAACCTAAAGGAAGAAGGTTCTAGATGCTTGTTTAGAAGAAATTAAAGACCTAAAGGAAAATATGCTCATCCAATATATTCTCAATTTTAGAAGGAGAGATAACCCTGGAGAATCTTCACAGATAATTCTGGGCAAGGATCTCTTGCTAGTGACCTAGTCCCTAGCCTTAGTTTTCATACCCTTAAACTCAATGGGCACCTTGAGTACCTTAGACATTTCTTCAGAAAATAATGACCAAATCAACTTCACTTGTTAATGAAAAGTATATATTAATCAAGTGCTCTTCCTCTCCCTCTTTGTCTCATTTCTTGCTCTATTTTCTTGGACTGAAGCTTCTACCTGCATCACATCCTTGGGATGCTTTCCCTTACTGCGTCACATTGTATTCCCACTTACTTCCCATCACATGTCAGCTAACCCTCTTTTGTGACACTTCCTATCACTGTGGGTGTTTTTCACCCAACTTGTGTCATAGAAATATGTCTTATGAACCAAAACAAAGAAGGCTTATAAAATTACATGTCAAAAGATGGCTGGAATTTGACTGGATGTGAAAGAAGAAAGGGACTGTACAAACCAGTTAGCAGTTTCATAAGCCTGTGAAAACTTTTGAAACTGTACTGAATGCAAAGATCTCTCCAGGAAAATGTAAACATGCATATAGATTAAAATGTTTTGAAGGCCGGCCAAATAGCTCAGCAGATTAAAGCACCTGCAAACAGGTGCAGGGGACAGGGGTTCAATACCAAGGCCTGCCATGCAGGCACTGCCCACAGGGCACACTGAGATGGCAATTGAGACTAGGCGTGGTGGCACACACTTGTATTCTCGGCTCTTGGAAAGTTGTAAACAGGAGGATCACTATGAGTCCAACTTAGTAGTGAGATGAGTACACCCTGCAGACCCTTCCTTAATGTACAAAAATAAATAAATAAAAATAAAAATAAGAAATAAAGTATTTCGTGTGATTTCACAGGTTCTAAGAACTCTAAGCGTGTCCATGGGTTTCCATCACCCTGTTGATCTCATTCATTACCTTTAGGGGTCAGTCAGCATAACAATCATTTTGTGTCTTCCAGCCAAACAATTCGATCATCACTGCCCTAATTCAATAGCAGAAGTGCCAATAACCTCTGTGTCCAAATGGATGTGCCCATTTGTAACACCTTTTGTATTAGTCAGATGAGGCATTTTGAGGTCAGAGGAAGGAAGGAATAGGACAAGTTGTGCGGCCAACAGAGCAGCACTTTCTCAGTCTAGTTCCTACAAAGTCACTGAGTGCCTGGGCTAAGAGAAGCCAAGCAATTCCAAGTAGAAAATGAAAGCCTCTCTTGGTATCACGTTGTATCTCTATACTCCTTGTTAGGATTGTTAACTTTAATGAACTCATAACAACTAGAATTTTCTCAGGCCCCATGAATCTCTCAAGGCATTGCTCCATAGAGTAAGAACTTTGCTCTTTGACACAATGCCATCTGTTATATCATTTTATAATGCTGTATTAAAAGTCCACCACACCCTAGCTGGCTGCACAGTGACCATGCAGCTTCTTCAGCATCTGACAGACACATCCAGAACTCCAGAGCACTAAAAGCAGCATCAGCCCAGTTTTACAAAGTTTCTAGCTCCTGTATAACATATTCCATGGCACCTCATAAGTGTTTAAAATTCCACAAGAAATTACACTAAAATGCCATTTACAAAGATGTAAAAAGAAATCAAAGGATATAATGGAGCTTTTAAAAGACATTATAAATATACACAGATATATGATCCAAAATTTCAGTCTATATTCTTTACAAGAAATGAATTCTAAAGTTTTAGAAGACATAGAAGCACAGATAATTTAAACTTTTTTTTAAATTCTAAAGCTCCTTGGCCATGACCTTCTGGAAAATATGCCAAGGAGCAAACTGCTACACACCAAAGTCAATTTTACTACCTCTTTTCCATACCATACTATGTTTGATTTTACTACTCAACACAGTCCAATAAAAATAATCTCTCTTCAAAAGGACAAAACTGACACTAGAGGTGGTTGATAGGCATTTAATGTAGTTGTAGCTACAAATTTATAGCTTATCCTATAGGGGGAAAATGTCTAATATGCTTTTCTGCAAATGTCCAGTGGGAAGAGCACTGCTCCGAACCAGCTACTCCCTGACTGTATAGAGACCTTCCCTTCCTGCCTCCTCCTCCTTCCTTTCATCCCATCATACTCACTGATTACAGGTTCATAAGGCAAAGTTAACCAGACAGTCTCTACTGATAATTGGCATGAGGAGGGGTACCAGCTATCCAATCTCAAGAGACTATTCCTGTGGCATTAATTCCTTTTAACTTATTATAGCACACAATTGATTTTCCTATCTATAATTTAATGAAGCCAAAAGACAACTTCATGTTCAGAATTTCTTTTTTCCTGAAGAATCCTAGTGGGTTAACTGGCTTTGAAATGAAAATCCCCATCCTTGAGTTGAAAAAGGGAGGCAGTTCACTTTGCCCAATGTTATTGTCTGACATATGTGGCTCCTATTTTCCTCAACTCTGCTTCCCATTACTTTTTAGTCATTGGAATTACTATTATCCCAAGAATGTGCAGCATGAAATTAATTTTGGAAAGATAAGGCTAGTAAAATGAGAAATTCACTGGGTAGGAAATAGTAAGATATAGTTGGAAGGACTTGAGGTTTGCATAGAAGACATAAACAGTGAAAAGTGTGATGGGGCCTTTTAGAATCATTGTAAATATTTAGTTATATAGTAAACAGGATAATAACTCTGAGCACTTACTGTCTCCCTCATACCCATTATGAAAATAATTTTATTGCATAATCACAGCAAACCTATAAGGATAATATTATTATTCCCAAGTCCTAGAAGAATGGAGGCACACAGAAATTAAGTAATTTTCCGAAAGTCATTCAGCTAGAAAATAGCTCCGGAGGGTTTCCAACAAGGTCTTACTAGCTCCAATGCCTGCGCTGTATATCATTATGCTAACCTGCTTCTTAAGCCATATAAACATCTATATTAACTTGAAAAATCATAGATACATACAGACCCTTATATTTATATTTTTGTATTTTATTTATCATCTTACCTTGAATGTGCCCTGAAGAACTATGAAGGAAAAGTATCAATGTGGTAATTTGGCTTATCTTTGCAAGCTTGAAAAACTGTGCACATTCATTAATTCACTTAATAAGTGCTTATGAAACACATACATTTGCCAATAAATAAATAATTGAATACTGCATTCATCTAAAATCTAACACTACACAAATTGGAAAATATCCCCACTTCCTTGGAGCTCACAATACAATGGGCAAACAGCCAATCATCAGCATGTGAGGAAACATGGTGAAATAATGAGTAATGAAAGTGAATAAAGCACTTGAGAGTACACTAGTGTGCCTAATCATGCTGGCATTTGAGTCTTGTAACCTTGCCCTAAACTCAACTCTTCACTTCCTCTCCTCTTTCTTCCTTGACTCAGTAACTGGCAGAAAAGCTTAACATCTCCCTTACCTTGCTCTATATCATATCTCAGGCCCATTATCACACCCTGTCAGCCCAACAAAGAAGTATTCCAGGGATCCAGGGCTTTCTTACAATCTCCTGTGCCTCCACCCTCAGTGCTCCCAGTACCATTTCAGTATGGGTTGTCTGGCCTATTGCTGAGATCTGTACTCTGCTTCTCAACCACAGCCAGGCTGGTCCTTGAAAGCACAAGGTTTCTGCACTGCTTGTCCACTTCTAGATCACTTTAACATGTGTTTAATCTTTTGCTCAAGTGTAAATTTCTTATTGTGCCAAATTACATTTACTGTGTTTTTCTACAGTAGTATGAACTTTTAAAATACTGTGTAATACAATTATTTATTAATATTTTTATTTAGTCTGTCTTTTTATATAACATAAGTTTTACAAAGGCAGGACTTTTATCTATTGTGTTCACTGATGTACCTACAATGCTTACCACAGTTGAGCTAAATTCCTTCAGGCTTTCTAAATAAATGAAACTTTGAATAAAGAAGAGATCAGTGAGCTGGATGTGTACATTGCTATGATTTATATTTATATGTCTCCCAAAAGTCTTGTGCACTTATGGGTGGAGCATTTAGAAATTACTGGATTGTGGGGGTTTATAGCTGGCCTGCTATTAAGAGGTAGGATATGGCCTAAAAAGGCGGGCCACTGCAGTATACGGCCTAAAAATGTTGACTTCATTCTCTGGCTGCTTTCTTCTCTCTATGCTTCCCAAACCCCAGAGACTGAAGTCATTTTTCTGCCATGTCCTTCTGCCATGTGATCCTGTATTGGAGCCACTAGACTATGTTATGAAATCTCTACAGATTGTGATAAAAATGAATGTCTCTTTCTTTTAGTTGTGAGTGTCAGGAGTTGAGTCTCAGTGTTAAGAAAGTGACTAAGTCAGATTTTGATACCACTGGAGTGGAGTCCTTGCTGTGATACTGTCTTATCATACGATTCAGAAGCCTATGGAGGTGGTTCACAGGACAAGATTGGAAAAAATCCAAAGCCAAGTAGAGAGAAAGCCCTAGAATGCTGTAAGCTGAACCAGATGAGAAATCCTGGTTAGAGTTCACAAGACCAGAATTCTGGTAGAAAAACAGCTGGTCAAATTCAGGCTCATGAGGTTTTTTTTTTCCTTTTTTTTTTTTTTTTTTTTTTTTTTTTTTTT
>NW_004524793.1:2849338-2872505 GCF_000260255.1 Octodon degus
GTTTTCTTTAACCTGCAGTTGAACTCAGGACCATGTGTAGCAGACAATTTGTCTATGTTTTGCACATGTCCTGAGACCTTAAGGGAGACTAAGATTAATGGATGGGGACTATCTAATCTGTTAGAGAAAATGTCAAGGAAGTCCAACATTCAGAATGTGGCATGGGAATTGTTGGTGTGTTCAGCTAGCTCAATATTGAGAATCAAGAGCAAATGGCACAGGTGAATGATTTTAAGTTTCCAATTTTTTTGAAAAGGAAGCACCTACAAAGAAGGAGCAGAAGAGAACTTTGTTGCTGAAAATTAGAATTTGGAAATAAAAAAAATTCCTGAGTGTTTTTAAAACAATACAATAGGAATGTTCCTGAGAAGCCAGCAGACACTCACCCTTCACAGACTTAAACTTGCAAAAGTGGAATACAGTACTTTACTTTGAGAAGAAAATCCTAAGGGACACTACTCCGAGAAGGACCACCTATGGAATTGGTTCCCTGAGACTGAATTCACAGTTCTCAGCCATCCAAGCATGCAAAAGTCATTTTAAATTTAATTCAAGGGTACCTAGCTACTTTTTAAGTTAGTGGAAGATCTTGACATCAAGAAGTCTTATACCCAGATTTCTGAAGAAGACCCAAGTTGGCAGTGTATGAGGCTGTAAAGGACCACCTGAGCAACTCTCCTTGGAAGAGGAAAAATTGCATCCATTTTGGCTGAGTTTGACCCTATTTTCATGTATTGATATATACAGAGCTGACTAGGACTTTTTCTTAGCCCTTCAATTGGCTTTAAGCAGTGCATGTCAGTCTAGCTGAGGAACTAGTGATAGCCTTCGAAAAGGGCAGGCATGCTTCCCTGGAACTTCCATGTGCTCTTCCTCAGTGTGAGAGGGGATAAGATAAGATGAACATCCAATGTTTCACACTGTCATTTGGTGTGGAGGACCACCTGAGTGACTCTCCTTGAAAGAAGAACAATTGACTTCATTTTGGCTGTGCTGACCCCCATTCCTTACACTGATATGTACAGAGTTGTTAACTTTCTCTTATCTTATCTCTTTTAAAAATGTATTTAGTACAGGGTCTCACTATGCAGCTCAGACTCAGAGATCCTCCTGTTTTCAGCCTCCCCAGTGCTGAGATTACACATGTGCACCACCATGCCTGGACTGGGTTCCTGACTCAGCTGCCAAGCAGTGGGGCTGACACTCTTTTGTGTTTTCATGTCACAGCTAAAAGTTTGCCTTGAGTCTCAGAGAAGACTTTGGACTTGGACTTTTTCAGTAGTGATAGAATTTATAATATTTTGGCAAGTCTTTCTTTTTAATTAAGCTTATTGGTACATTTTAGCTATATATAATGATCACATTAATCTTAGGGAATTGTGTCTGTTTATATTATAAAGATTTTGGCAACTCTTAAAGATGGACTAAATGAATTTTCATAAAGAGATGAACATAAGTTTTGTGGGGGGCAACATGGTACATCATGGGATACATGGAGGTCCACAGGCATCATGTACTCATAGGTCAGGTTTTTGGAAGATGATTAAATTGGGAGGGATTATAGCTGACTTTCATTTACTTTTTATTTTATTTTTTTATTTACTTTTTTTTCAACAGGTCTTCCCAACTTTATTTATATAAGCTACCTCAGCAAAAGCAAGACAGAAAGACAAAGATTGTTAGACCAGTAGTGGCTCTGTCATATGAAACATTAGGAATGTAAGGGAAACAGGAAAGGAGGAAGGCAGAGAGGAAGGGGATGACTTTCTTTTATGTGATGGGGTATGTAGCCTAGAAGGGTTTATCTCTCTCCCTGGCTCCTACGTTCACTCTTTACCTCCTGTCCATAAGATTAGTAACTCACCTCTGCCATTCTTCTCTTCCATACCTTCTTGCCTTAGAGCAAACGTGAAACATGATTCAAAGCAAACTTCTCGTCCTTTAAACTGTGGATGTCAATTATTTTTGTCTCAGAAAAAAGGAAAATGACTGAGACACAGAGCAAAGTATACAAAGAAAGGGACAAAAAGTTATAGAGAAAATGGTATCAGTGGAAAACATGGAAAAGATGTTGTAAAAATAAAATTGGAGTCCTAAGAGCTTCAAAGAGTGAAAGAAGAGGTGACTACTATATCTAAGGATGCAACAGCAAACAGGAACACTGAAAAAAACATCTGAGATTTGGAGGCAGATTTAGTTACATCCACATGCACTGACAAGGAATCAAACCTTTTGAAAATGTCAGGCCTCAAAGAATTAGGGAGAAAGATTTGTATGGGGTTGCAAACAAGAAGCAGAGCACTAGGTTGTCTTCGGGAGAACAATCTTTAGTCATTTTTCAGACCATTATTTCGAAAGAAAAGGTGTTAAATACTGTATTATTCCCACTCAATTCTGCAGTCCTGTGTTTTGATGCTCTTCTTTTGCAGAAACTCACAGGACATAGGGACACAACTTCAAGGGAAAAAAAAAATTCTACAATTCATTTCTGGATAAAGCCAGATTCCCAAGACAATAAGGACTCTCGAACAATACTTCTTATTTTATTAAAACAAACTTGAGGCAAGCAATTTTTTACTCAAAAATACCATTTATTTATAAAAGACTCACTGGCCTTTAAAAATGGCATGTTCTACATTCTTTAGCCTCCTCTATTCAATTCTGTGAAAATAGTGACATCAATACGTAGTAGTTTTTCATTGATTTCCCTGAGTCACACAAAACAGAAACTTAGTGTGCTCAGTGCCCAAGGTTCTCTCAACAGAATCAGCGAAAAACAAAACAAAACAAATATAAATATATATGATAATTATATCATATATATTGCTTTATTATGCAAATAAAATTTAAAATTTTGCAGATTTCTAGCAGCTCATGTTTAAAGGAAGAACAATAGATTGCCAACATTTTCTCAGATATATAGGAAAAATGCAAACCATCATATCTAATAACCATTAGACAGTTTTTGAAGTGAAAATAAGCTACTTTGGCATACCAGTGTATTGAATTAGGGCATTCCAGTTGTTGCAGGCAGCTGAGTTATACAGAAATATGGGTAGTCCGACAGGGCTTCACCCTCAGAGGAGCCAGTATGGAAGATGACATACCTTGCAACTATGGGTGAGACTGGCACTACCACTGTGATCCAGACCTCAAGGCAAAAGATAAAGAAACTGTGGGCCCATACGTCCTAGCAATTTACATAAGGGATTGATAATCTAAATAGTTATCAATAGTCTTGAAAAAGCCTGAAACAGTCACTAACCCAAGCCTCTAAAGGAAAAGTTTCTGTTCTGTATTTGTCTGCTTGTTGCACAACTTGCTTCCCTATTTGATTCTGACTTAAACAACTTTACTTGAGCAATTATGCTTTTAATATTAGTGGTTGACAATAGTCTTGTCCTACCTCATATCCATCTTGTGAATTCACATGTTTTCCACCATAGACCTGTCCTACCTGGTGGATTTGTTCTATAAAAATCCCTAGAAAAGGCAGGTTCCTTGGCCACTCGCTCGGGTCCTCTTTTGTCCTTCTCTCAGACAGAAGTTTTCTTTCCCTCAATAAATATATTCTGCTTTTAACCTCGTTTGTTCCTCAAATTCATTCGAGGCTTTGGAGAACACAAACGCATAGCAGCTATTTTTCACACTGGGAGTTTCTGTCCCCTCTATCATAGTTTAGTTTCCATAGATACTTAAGCTTGACTATGTGGAGATGAGAAGCTAATAGAAACACACATGTGACTGGTGAAAGAAGTCAGCCTAAATTTTGAATAAAAGTCAAAATGCTGATTTTTGTACTTGATAATCTTACAAAATGAGCATTTCTCTGGTTAAAATGGTTACATGCTCTTTCTCATGCCTACCTCCCCTTTCTGATGGTGTAGAAACAGCACAGTGGCAAAAGCATTACTGTCATTTGAGCATTGTCCACAGTCATTTTGAAGACTTTCATCTGCGCAGGAAAATACAGCTAAAGAGAGCACTCAGGACTAAGTGGCAGTGGAACTCTGTTTCTAGAAAGAGCATTAGAAAAACATGTAAAACTTTTTTTTTCTCCTAGCAACAAAGCTGTCATCTTAGCCAAATCAGTGTGGTATGTGTACTCGATACACCATACAGTGTACTCGATAGGAATGCAGAATACAGAAAAAGGTAGAAAAGTTATGCAAGGTCATTTTAGCATCAAGGCTGAGAAGGGAATGACATAGCTAACAAATGGGAAAGTTTGTTCATGTGCAGATTAGGGTCTTAACAAAACATCAAGCTGGGTCTCAAACTGTCTATCAAGTCAAATCTCACCTCTGGCTGGAAACTCAATTGAATGTTTGAGTAGTGGTAGGTAGAACAATGGCATCTGGGAAGACCATTCCCCTCTACCCACTTAAATTGAGGCAAAACCCCAGGGTCAATCGCATTTCCATTCTTATAAGAGAGGTAAAGGAAAGTAACAAAGAACTAGTAAATCTCTGAAAGCCCAGGTCAGAGCACAAGCATGTTAGATCTCCTGGAATGATCCTAAGGAAGCTTTTCCATACTGTAATCTTACTCAAGGTTAATAAATATAGACTATGTCTCCTACATGTAATTTAATCTGAGTGAATTCTAGGGTCATATATGCTCATTGAAAGGCCCTGAGGTGATGCAACACCTACCAGTTATTTTTGTCAATCTTACCTAAAGATTCAGTGAGAAGCACCCAGCCTGGGGTGAACTTCCCCAGCAATTTGAAAGCCTGACTTACCTTGGTATAGTGTGCTTTTCATTTTTCTGTTGTCTTGGCACCACTTTTCTGTTCATCCTATTTTTTGTTGACACAAGTTTGCCCGCAGCCCATCATCTCATCATCTTCAATAAATATGGCTATTTTTCTTCTACCAGTGACTACACCTTTGCAATTTTTTGTTCATCATAGACAAGAGTTTACCTTCTGAGTCCATCTCAGAATAAATTCAACTTTACTCCATGTCACAGGAAATAAAAATGGCAGGATCAGTAAAGCAGTATGAGGTGAGGTAAGAATATTACAGATGATGGCTTCATTACAGGGATGGACGAAAAATGGTTTAAAGCCACAAAGCTGTGATGGCATGATCTTGATATCTTGGTAGCATTTATAAACTGGCCTATTATCACATTATAAGCTGGATACTGCCCTACATTCTTTACACACACCATCTCATTTTGTCCCCCCATCAGACTAGAAAACAGGTACTCTTACTATCTAATTTACAGATGAGAAAACTAAACTTAGTTTTATTTCTTCAAACTTACAGCTAATTTGTGGCAGAATTTTCTTGAGGTCTAAGACATGTGCTTTTAACCAGGAAGTAAAATAATTCCACTTGCTTTTGAAGTACTACAAGGGTGTTGTTCTTCTCAGCAATTTTGTCTTACAGCCAGGCTCCAAACTTTGCTTAGAAATTAGCATAGCAGGATGTCAGCAATGAAATATTAACCCAGGATGGGGCAGGGGAGATGGCTCAGTAGAATAAGCGCTTGCCTGGCAAGCTCAAGGGCCTGAGTTCAATCCTCAATTCCACCAAAAACTAAACAAAACAAGCAAAAAAGAAAAAGCACCTTTAATGAATAGAGGGATTTGTGCTAAAAATGTTTGTAAATAGGATATCATGTCTGCATCTTGTACAGCAAATAACCAGTAGGAAGAGAGTATGCAATGTGTTAATTATTGAAACTTTCCTACCAAGTTGATTTGAAAAAAAATAAATTAAAAAAACCATAAAATAGATCTTTAAAAAAGAAATATTAACCCAGGTACTTGGCCATAATTATCCTTGCATATTAAAGAGGTGCTACTGTAGCTATCTGACTTGCTTAGAAATATGGGCAGTCATTCAGGGATAGGCCCTTAAAGGAGTCAGTGCAGAAGATTAAAACTCTGGGTAGAGGCACAGTCTTTGAAATGCAGGCCTCAAGACAAAGATGAAATGACTACTACCCGGGATAAACAATAATGATTGATACTCTAAATGAGCACCAATCACCCAGGTGGGGGGCCAAGATCTTGATCCATTCCTTCCAGGAAAGGTCCTAGTTCCTTGACTTGCCTCTCCCAAGAACCATCCTTGATCTTTCCATGCTGCACACTTGCTACATGACTTGCTTCCCCATTGGATCAATATTACTTAAGTTTCTACACTTGCAATTTTATTGGCTGATCATAGTTTTGTCCCACCTTATGATTTCATAACCACCTCATGACTTTGATCTGTAGAACTTCATTTTAATAATGAATTTCTATATTGTCCTATAAAACTTTGATGTTTGCCTTATGAAACTCATGTGGCAGCCTACTTTCTGGGCTCCCTTCTGTCTCTCTTAGAAGCCATCTTTTCTTTAATAAAATTTTGCTACTCGTAATCTTCATTGTTCTCCAGAATCTTTTTTTTTTTTTTTTTTTAGGGAAGGGTCTACAGGGTGTTCAAAGTCTCACTCTGATCAGACTCAGTGATCCGTCTGTTTACAGCCTTCCAAGGGCTGGGATTACAGGCACATGTCACCATGCCCAGTCTGAACTGCAGTCTTAATGTGCCCAGGGGGAAGAGCCAGCATGGTGGGACCAGGGATCGAACTCCCAGCGCCTTCACTTGCTTGCAGGTGCTTTAATCCACTGAACTATTTTGCTAGCCCTATTCATTGACTTTGAAGAACATAAACTCATGCATAAGACATCTATCAGGTTGAGAATTATATTTCTCATATGATTTGGATTATTTGAGGTCCAATATAACTCCAATATCAGAGTTAGGCAAAATGCAATTATAATTCACAAAGAAATAGCTAATGGATATTTCTCTATCTTTGATCCCCCTTAGTCTGATGAAGACTAAATATACTCAGAGAATAGAAAGGAATTTTCAATTTTAAATTATGAACAAAACAAGATATAAAACTTTTCTAGTATAGGAAATTCAGGATCTTTCTGACCTTTTATTTTCAGTTTAATAAGAACAGAGCTTGAACTGCATTATTCTAAGAGCCTAAAACAGCTTCTTTGCAGTTTGGAACCTGAAGAATAGGACCTGTTGTGCTAAATGACTTTGTTTACACCTATATTGAAGTAGGTTGTACATGAAGCTTTCCCATGGACTAAATGTGGGCCACATGGAGCGTTGGCCTGGTTCAAATGAATAGGAAATAAAAGGGGAAACACTACGATCCAGAACCCAGGTTGGTAGACCATAGAGAATCACAGGTGGGGGGAGGCATGAGCAGCAAGTAAAGGCCTCCTGTCAGTTATGGTGGGGACCCAAACAGGCCCACAAAGCACCCCAGGGAAGTACTAGAAAATATGCAACATAAAAATGTCTAATTTTAACCCTCTACCATGTGAAAGAGGACACTTAGAGGAAAGAAAATGTCTATCAGCATAGGGAAACTTTTCGTTTCTACCTCTTGGCTTCTTCTTCCCTTTCACTCACCAGTCTTGGAGGTGTCTGAAATGTAGCATGCACAGTAGTCAGGCATCGCCCTCACTCCAACGTGACCATCTGCAAAGCAGGTGTTCAGCTTCTTTTTTTTGTGCAACAGGATCTTGCTACGCAACTCAGGTTAGCCCTGAGCTCACTTTGGAGCTTAGGCTGGTCTCAAAGTTGCTATGATCCTCTTGCCTCAGCCTCCTGAGTGCTGAAATTACAGATATGCACTGCCACAGCTGGCTTGTTCAGCTTATTTGTGGGGGAATACAGAGAAGACTTTCCTTTGAACAAAATATTGATTCTTGTAGGAATTTACACTAATGTTTTCTGATTTTAAACTACCCACTGTCTAAGAATCATAACAAAAATAATTCAGTGGTAGGAAAATGGTTTATCTCGGGCTGGAGAGATGGCTCAGTGGTCTGAGGCACCTACTTAGAACAAGCTTGGCAAAGCATCAGGGACCGCGGTTCAATCCCCCAGCACCACATGCCAGCCAGCCCCGCCCCCTGGTGGGCTGAGCTGGCCACACACACACACACCACACACTCTCTCTCTCTCTCTCTCTCTCTCTCTCTCTCTCTCTCTCTCTCATAAATAAAAAAAAATTAAAAATTAAAAAAAGAAAGAAAATGGTTTATCTTGAGTGAATAAATAATAAAGAAGCCACTAAAAACTCCCCTCCCACCCCCCACACGTTTTAGGTCTATCTCCTATGAACTATTATATGGCAGGCAGGGGTCTTGCTCTAACAACACCCTCCAGTGGAGAGTGGATGAGCAGGCAGTTCACATGTGCATCAAGAACCTGAACCTTGAAACTCCACATGAGATAACGGGGATCCATGCATAAGATAAAAACTGTGAAGGGCAAAAGGAAATAATGATTATAAAAACAAAAATCATTCCTTCAATCAAAGTTTGCTGCCCAAAGGAGAAACATCCATTTTTCAAAATTTCCAACAAAAAAGTGTCAAAACAGATAACACTAATCTAGTGGTTACTAAATGCAAGACATTATGCTAAGTACATACATTATCGCATTTAATTCTTGCAGTCAGAATATGTGGCAAGTATGGATTTTTTTTAAGTTTAGATATTGATGAGTAGAAATAAAACATTCTCACTAGACAAGGCAATAGGCTGAGCGTGGCGGCGTGCTCCTGAAATCCCAGTACTCGGGAGGCATAGGCCGGAGAATCGCCATGATGTGGAGGGCAGCCTGCACTACTAAACCAGCCTGGATTACACAACCTGTCCCAAAAAATAAAACAGCCAAACAGTGATAAAAATAGCATACCTTGAGAGAAAAGAAAATTAAATTTTGTGTAGAAAAATTGAAAAAGGCATTAGAAATAAGGTATTATTGAAATTGTAATGTGTTTCTGCATAAAAGTGATGCATGACTATTAACCGGAAAATCTAGAAAACAATGAAAAGGAAATATACACTTAATTAGTATACAAATGTATATTACCTGAGAAAGTGTTTTTTTTAAATTACTAAGTATCACAAAGCTTTACTTTTATAATAATTTTTCAAACTCAATCTATAATGAATTTTAAGTGTTGTGTCCTGTTGGTAAATGGCTTAGTATTTTGAAATCTCTTGTTAAATTAATCCAATTCAATTTGCAAGTGAAACACTGGTAGGCAACAATCTTTAAACAATAATCATATGTTCTCATTAAAGAGAAGCTATATCCATCAGTTTAGCTCAAGCTGCAATAACAAAATCATCCCAAATTCAGTGGCTTATAAAGGTGGTGTGAGGGAATTTTGTTTATTTTTTCCTTGCTCATAATTCACAGGTTATGGTGGATCATCTAAAGCTCTGCTCTACCTACCAGATCAAGGCTGGAGAAGAACATCATCACAGCTTCCATAGCAAGGAAAATGAAGGACAGGAAAGTCATGCAATAGTCTTGAAATCTGCTAAGAAATTGCACCCATCACTTCCACTCATATTTTATTGCCCAAAGCAAGCCATATAGACAATTCTGATATCAATTCTCTTTCCAGGAACTGGCAGAATCTCTGGGGATGATCCTAGATGTGGGAGTAACAATAATTTTAACAGTAATATAATCTCCTACAGGAGGTTAACTATTGATTTGGATCTGAAAGAATGGAAGGGAGTTTTTTTCAGGTAGAGAAATACATGAGGAGAAAGGAGGAGCAGTACAGAGGATTGCTAGTGTGTGCAAAGGCAATGAGTTGTGTAAAGCACCCTCTGTCTGAGAGCATCATATCCCATGTGGCTGGCTGTGTGGATGGAAGGAGTTAGTGAGGTGTACAGATGAAAAATGAGATCACGTGCAGAGGACTTCTTGTGTCACTGCATCAGTCCAGGCTACCCAGATGGTCCAATTAAAGCAGGTTACTGAGGAGATTAAATGAAAGATTTACAAATGTGTAGCAAGACATTAAAGGAAATAGAAGGTTTTTTTTTTTTTTTTTTTTTTTTTTTTTTTTTTTTACAAGTAAGTAACCTTTGAGAAGGAGTAGCTCAGACAGGGTGTCCCCATGGCTGATCCTATGAGGATTAAAGACCAAGGACCCTGTGTATTCCATATGTATCAGTGTCTCAGTTACTCTTCTCTCATTGCTGGGACAAATACCCAACACCAAAAATGAAGGAAGAAAAGGTTTATTTACCTCACAGTTACTGAAGGTTTCAGTCCATATTCAGCTGCTCCAAGGCAGCCTGTCACAAGGCAGAGAGCAAACTTTTAGGACAATGTCAAAGAGCAAGAGCACAAAAAGAGGAATAGCAACTGCTCAAGCAACTAACTTCTCTTCCCTCCTTAAATTGAAAGGCAAATTACCTAACCCAGGGCAGGTGTAGCATCCACACCCACAATAATCAATCACAAACTCCAGAAGCTGCCCCAAGACTGCATGAGGCTATGGGGGGACACCTATACACAAACCATAAAAATCAGTATCCAGGGCAGAGTCTATGGTCAAACTATGGAGATGCAGGAACAGAAATTCTAGAATGGGAAATGGGAGACAGACCCCAGACCTGCTCTATGCTGAGCAACTTATATGAAGCTGCTTTAAGGCACCAGTGCCTAGAATGAACCAAAGGGAAAATCTCAGAAAATGTGACAGTAGAAAGTGTTTAGTAACCAACTGGATCCTAAAGATAGCAAGTTGGAGATGCAGAAGGAGAGAGAATTGTGGAAAAGTAGGTTGGGGAGAAAATAAAATGCCAGGTTAAGAACAGTTTCGAACTCAAAAGAGAAATGTCCACAAAACAGAAACATGAAGCTGGGAATCAGTAGAAAGAAGAGAAAAAAGGATTGAGAGTTGATTGTTACTCTTTGTTGGTTTTCACAATGGATGGATAGAATTTTTCAAGGAAAGCACGTAGAATCAAAAGTGAATAGATGAAACCAGGCACATACGAGACCGAACATAAACTAAACCTTTTGCTTTCAAACACTCAAGAAAAATAGCTGTGTCTTGGATGCAATGAGTAAAAAAGTCCTTGTGAGACAGTAACTATGATCCAAACATAGAGTCATAGAACCATGTCTTATGCAATCAGGGCAACATCAAGCTGTAAACTTGATATAAAGTGGGAGCAGCCCCTACACACACCAGAAGCTGGTATGGTCTGAAAGCTTGTGACACCACAAAACGCACCTTAAAATCCTACCTTTCAAGGTGATTGTCATAGAAAGTGAACCTAAGAATGGACTTGGTGTGCTAATAAAATAAATTCAATCTCAGTCTGATAAAGCCATGTACAACTAGCTAATAGCCAACATTATATTAACTGGTCAAAACCAAACTTTTCATTTTAAAATCTGGATGAAGAGAAGAATGCCCATTATCACCATTCCACCAGTATTCAATATATTTCTGGAAACATTAACCAGTTCAATTAGGCAAAGAAGGAAATAAAAGAGATAGATAGATAGATAGATAGATAGATAGATAGATAGATAGATAGATATAAAAGGAATATAAGGAATTATATGGAATATATATATGGAAATTAAATTACTACTTGCTTATGGCATGATGTTCTGTGTAGAACACCCCAAAAGCTACTCCAAAAGACTCCTACATATAATTAAATTGGGCAACATATCAGGATACAAAGTCAATGGTCAAACATTGACTGCATTCCTATACACCAGTAACACTTAGTAAGAGAATGGAAACCATACTTTTCACAATAGCATCAAGAAAAGTGAAATATTTAGGAAACAATCAAACAAAGGAAGTAGAAGACCTATACCCTGAAAACTGCAGTAATCTGAATAAAAAGATTGAAGAAAGTATCAGAAAATAAAAAGATATTCCCTATGTTTTGGATAGGCAGAACCGATATAGTTAAAATGACCATACTTCCAATGCTTTTATGCAGATTTAATTCAATCTCAATCCAAGTTCAAACAGCACACCTCACAAACTAAAGAAAACAATTCTAAAATTCATATGGAACCAGAAGAGATGTAGAACAGACAAAGTAATTCTGAAGAAGAATGTCAAGACAGTGGGCATCAGAATCTGTGAATTCAAATTAAGCTGCAGTGATTAGAAAACAGCATGGTACCAGCAGATGAAACAAAAGACCTGAGGATGAATAGAACAGAACTGAAGATGCAGAAACAGTTCCACACACCCTCAGGTAACTTATCTTTGACAAAAGAGTGAAACATGAACAGGATGTAATCAGCCAGGAAAGAGGAGACTCTGGAGAAGTCTGAGACCGCTCATGGACTGGAGGCACTGGAGGATGATGAGGATGAAGAGGAGATGCTGCCGCATTCTGAGGCTGTGGCTGTATTCTAGAAGGGTCTCTCCATGGTAGTGCAAGACCCACTCCTCTGCGACCTTCCAATCCAGGTTACTTTGGAAGATGTCAACTCCCAGATAGCACTAGAATATGGCCAAGCAATGACAGGTACGGAAGATGGAATGAGAAGTAATGCCTGCGGTTGTAGTGCAGAATGCCAAGGTCCTGGACTTGAAAAAGGCCATTCAAAGACATGTGCAACTCAGGCAGGACTCAGGCAGGCGCGTGAAGGGGGCATTCAGCACATCAGCTGGTCCTATGTGTGGAGGACATACCATCTGACCTCTGTGGGAGAGAAACTCACAGAGGACTGGAAAAAGCTCTGAGATTATGGTATCTAGAATTTGGATGAGGTATACTTCATCAAAAGCTGAGGCAAAACGGAACCTCGGTCAAGTGCAACTTTATTCGTGGTGGTGGAGCTTTCCCCTGCAAGATGGATTCCCTCCAGTCATTGTCCTCCTCATGAAAAGTGTCAAGATGAGTGCATTCATAGTGTGCCTAGTGGATGCAGCTGTCAGCATGAATCCTGGCGTGGCTGTTCTTGCTTTCCTATGAACTTGACCTGACCTCCTCCTGGATTTAAAAACTGGTTACAGGGCTGGGGGCCTGGCCTTATGTACCAAAAAACCCTGTTTGCTTCAGATTTTGAAATCAGAAAGCCGCAGTACCCTCTGTAGGAGGATGTGGGTTTGCCTCATCACAGAGGGAAGGTTATGGCAGAGAGCTGGTATGGGTGAGTCTTAAAGTCTAACAGACCATAACTGAGTCCTGTGACCACACCGCATGCCTGTTACCATGATCTCCACAGCAACGATTTGTAAATAAAAGCTAAGCAGCTGCTTCAAAAAAAAGCAAAACATCTTCACAAAGAAAAATAGTCTCTTTCATAAATGGTGCTAGAAAAAGTGAATTTCCACATACCAAACATTAAACCTAGACCTAGGTATCAATTTCCTATGATGAATGTCATCATTATGCATTCCAAAGTATACTAGTAAATTTTTTTTGTTTTGAAAAAAAGAGTGAGGGACCCAAAGAGCTTGCTAGATCCCTCCACCATGTGAAGACACAGAGAAGAGTTATGGCTGTGAGAAATTTGCTCTCACTGGACTGCAATTTGTGATAAAAATATATGGTGAATAACTGTAGCTTTAGTAATTTTAAGAAGCATGCTAGACTTACACAGGAATCAACTTACCCCTTTGGTTCTGTTTATAACCCACATTTATGTTGGCTTGCTCTGTACATACAAAAATCTTCCAGGAAACAGAACATTGGACATAAATCTCTCAGGAGAATCTCAGCAAAAATTTCTGCGAAGCTGTTTGTGCTGCCTAAAGTGTTTCATTTAGGACCTAACAAAATGTTGACAGTTTGAAACTTAAAATTGATTTCAAATGTGGAAAAGAAATAAAAGCTCTCTTCCCATCATTTTGATTCTTTTGACACAGATTACCAAAAAGAAGTGTACATGGACAGCCTATTCTATCTTTTCTTTTTATCCCTTCAAAAATGCTAAATTGTAAGAAAGCCTAAAATAGCTACTCAAGTAATATATTTGAAATTCACTCCATGTAGAAATTACTAGAATATGTAGAAAACCCTTTCTGGTCCTAGTCAGTTTGGAAAGTTTATATTTGTGATCCTATGGATAAATTATTGGAAACCCATCAAGTTAATCCCAATCTACCAGTTCCAGAGCACCCCATGGTAAGAATAAAGATACTACAGCATATTTATAATTATGGAGAGCCAAGAAGTCCTAAGTCCAGCCATGATGTTGGCTATCCAGAGCAAAGACCTTGGGCCAGGACTGAACCCAGGCTTTAGTCAGCCATGAAGGAGGTATGGCTTGAGGATGAATGACTGAGAATGTCAGGAAGTGAGTGAGTACTGTGAACTGGGCTAGGTAGGAGGTCTGTACTTGCCTCTGAGGTATGCACAGAAGGATGGGGACAGTCCAAGCAAAGAATAAAAATCTAGCAAAGCAGAAAATCTCAGAAAAAGAACAGTGATTCTAAAGATCCCACAGACAAGAACTACATTAACACAGTAACAGAAGTTAGAAGTCCTTACTGCAGGCATGTTAAAAGACAGGACTAACTCCTTTATTGAGAAGAAATCCAAACTAAAACCAGACTGCGATTAAAACTATACATATTAAACAAACAATGTACTAAAACAAAACTTTCTCATGGTAGTGAAAAAGTACAAAGAAATAGTTAAATGACAGGATTATCAAAATGCATATAGGAAACTGTAAAATGAGATGCAATGCTTTAAGAACTGTAATAATCAGGCTGGGGGGATGGCTCAGTAGGACAAGTGCTTCCCTGGCAAGCACAAGGGCCTGAGTTCAATCCCTGGTTCCACCCAAAAACTAAAACAAGAAGAACTGCAATAATATGTTGAAGATATAAAGAAAAGTACATGAAGAAGTGAATCTGGAAGTACATGCATTCTTATAGATTAAAAATGTACTGATTTAAGAGACAGGCTTATTCATTTGAATTAGTGACTTAATAAACTTTTTCTCTTTTTAGTACTTGGAATCAAATTCAGTACCTTGCATTTGCCAGGCAGGCTCTACGCTACTTAACTATATCCCCAGCAACTTAATAAATCTTTAAGTCAGACCCTTATAGAGTAGTCCATGGTTTAATAACAATTGAAAACTTCAACATTTATCTACATGATTAAAGAAATGCACAATAATATCCTTGGAAAATAGATTTTAAAAAGTAGATTATTTATTTCTTTGTTCATGTGGTCCTGTGACCTAACTAGAGAAAGATGATTTCAACATCCCCTTACGAGAGTAAAAGATGACTTCAGCTGCATTAGGAAGGATTCAGGTTTATGCTGCGTGTGAATGTCCTGGGAGAGATTTATATCACTGTCATGTTAAATTAGAGAAAAAAAAATGTCTTCTAGGTGAATTGCCAAAATTACCATAAAAGCTTACAGTTGGCAGCGTAAGAGTAATTAACTGTCTACTTATTCAATAATGAGAAAAAAAGAAAAACCATGAGAGCATAATATGGTCTCACTGGATTAGGTTATCCATCCTTCTTTGTAGGCTTTGTCACAGAAAGTCCCATAGGAGCTCCTTTAATTATATGATTTTCTTCTAAGATATTGCATTTTATTTCTGCTCCTCTGACTATTTATGATATTTTCATTATTTCCCCAGAATCCCCTACTTCTTGAAATAATGTATTCTATGGTACATCACCTTTAATGTATGAATGTCACCATTTTAATTTTACTCAAATTTCCATACATTGCAAAAGAAGTGTTTCCATTTTTTGAGGCTTAAGTAACATTTACAACTTATGTACTTTGCTGATGGATGTATAATTCCAACAATTCTCCTTTAAGTATGTATCTTTCTAAAACAAATTCATTTTTAAGGCTTATCTTCAAAGACTATATTTCTTGAACTGTTTATTTGTTTGTTTGTTTGTTTGTTTGTTTTATTTTTTTATTTTTTCGAGGAACTGGGGATTGAACTCAGGCCCTTATGCTTGCCATGGAAGCACTTATTCCACTGAACCATCTCCCTGACCTTATTTTTTAAAATTATTTTTCAAGCCTGAAATTTCTAAGTAAAGTTGAGTCCATCTTAATTTTCTATAGGCAAATTTCTGAGCAATGGTTCTGGAAGAAGCATCGTGCCTCGACTGCTTTGCTCTCCTGCTTCTTCATCTGTTAGACATTTTGTAAACTTTGCCACACATCCTCAGAACCTGACTTACGTAGTAACCTCTTTTCTGCCTAGACAAAAAAAAAAAAAAAAAAGACATACAGGAAAACTGAAGGCAGTGGAAAGCTCAATGTTTCTTACCTAATTTTTCATCCTACAAACTTACCTATTGTCTTCTCATAGCAATAATTCACCTTTATTGGTAGATTATCTAATCCAGGTACTTAGCGCAAAGCTTTAGATCCATCATTTATTTAATCTTCATAATAGCCTTATGGATATCTGTAAGAACTGCCAGGAACTTTCAAAAGTGTTTCACCTATAGTATCTCATGTCATTTAAACGACACTAATGACATAGGCATTGTAATTAGTGTCATCCTTAAAAATAAGAAAACACATATTTATAAAACAAGATGGTGGCCAATAATAAAAATAATCAAAATTTGAACTACAGGGGATCATGTCATTTACCACTGTACACTGCTTTATTTATCAAATGATGAATAAATGAATTAACAAATTAGTGAGGAATGATCAAATGTCTGAGAAAATAACTGGACCTAATAAAAATATTATGGCATAGAGAATCGTCTCTACTATAGGTCAACTGGATTATAGCATCAAAGCTAGATTATTCTGTAATTCAAAGTCCTCTTAATCCTATTCTTCTATAGAATTAATGGCTAAAATAATTAATTAAAAAGTTTTTGCTACATTTAAGATTTACAAGACCTTCATTAGTAGGTTAGGTGTTGTATATCAAAACTCTATTTTTTAACATTAATAACATCCTCCTTTTTATTAATTTAGTTAGATAGCTCAGCAGACTAAGGACCTGCTTAGGAAAGCATGGGGACTGGGGTTCAATCCTTGACACCACATGCTGCACTAGCCCTGTTCCCAGGGTGCTGAGCAGCCACTGAGCCTGGGCAAGGTGGTGCATGCCTGTAATTGCAGTACTGGGAAGTTTGAAAACAAGAGAATCAATATGAGTCCAAGTTGTGTAGTGAGACCTTGTACCAAATATATAAAATTTTTATAAAAAATAAAATTGGTAAGATTTGTTGGTCTTTTTTCTATTGAAGGGAAATATTTATCCTAATCAAAGAGAAAAGTATTGTAATTCTCAGCAAAGTAGTTCATATCAATTAGTTCAGCTTGTATAATACCACTATAAAGAACATTAAACACATCTGAAATCAAAGAAATGTGCATGCTCAGAAATGAACAGTTAAGAAAATGTTGAGGTATTTACCAGATTAATGCCCAGTAGCCATTTCTTTTCTCATATTTACTCATTAACTTCCTATGTATATTTCAAGAATGTATACTACATGAATTATTTCATTACTTAGTTGCACTTGAATAGCAAGAGCAACAAAAGAATCAACTTGACTCTCAGGAAATCTAAAAGAGCAATCTGAAGCATAAAGGATGTATCAGGCATGGTATTCCTCACTTGTAATCCCAGCACTTGGGAGGCCCAGACAGAGGAGTCTTGAGCCCAGGCTGAACCAAAAAGAGAAGGCTTGCCTCAAAGGGAAGGAGAAGAGAAGGAGTAGAAGGAGGAGGTGAAGGAAGAGGAGGAGAAGGAAGAGAAGAGGGAGAAGAAGGAAAAGGAGGAGGAAGAGGAGAATGGAAGAGGAGTGGAAGAAGGAAGAAGAGGATGAACATGAAAAAGTAAGAGGAAGCAAAGAAGGAAAAAGTGTTCAGGGTAGCTTGTCTGTGCATCCATTTAATAGGTGTTGGTTGATGGCCTACTATGCATGAAGCCCTGTCCAATACTTTAAGAGGCAATTAAAATCAGGCAAGGAGATAGATTTTCTTTCTTTTCTTTTCTGAACTCAGGCCCTAGCGCTTGCCAGGGAAGCACTTACTCTACTGAGCCATCTCCCTGGTCCCTAGATTGTCTTAAAAAGGGAAGATTACTGTTATGCTTTGTGTCTAGATGTCTCCAAAAATCCTCATGCAGTCATAGGCAGGCCTACAGAGTGTGACTGACTCATATCCAGTGCTGGGATTATGGCTGTGAGTACTGCCCCTGCTCTGGGGTAGGCAGCCTGCATGCAATGTAAAGGAGGGAGAGAAGCTTGTTCACTATGCTCCTCCCTGTTTTGCTCTTGCTGCTTTTGCTGTTTTCCACCACCGTGAGTTGTTGTCCTCTGCCATGTGCCACTCTACCTTGGAACCAGCTGAGTACGGACAGAACCAAACTGAGCTAAATAAAACTTTTTTTCCTTAGTTCTTGGAATCAGGTATTTTGATGCAGCAATGAGAGGAAATTAACCAAGACAATTACCAAAACATTATGATTATTGAGCAGGAATAAATTTACACAACAGCCCAGCCTGCATGAGCAGTGCACTATGTTAGGCACATAGAAATTATCAATGAACAAGAGACATACTCTCTGGGCTCAGGACAACATCAAAGTGGGAAACATTACCTACAGGGAATGTTCTTAACCCAAAATTGAGGAATTCAACTACAATTCAACTTGATGGGTTTCATTGCAGTCTTGTGCATTTTAAGCATTTAAATGTATTACCCTCAAAGCAGAGCATGGTGGCATAAGTCTCTAATCCCAGCTATTTGGGAGGCTGGGGCAGGATGGGCACAAGTGTGAAGACTGCCTAGTAAACTTAGCGAAACTTTATTTCATACTACAGAGTTGGGCATGCAGCTCAGTGGTGGAGCACTGCCTCCCATGGCTGGGCCCTGGGTTCCATCGTGGACATGCTCTTGGATTTATTGTATAGCTCTGCATTGTAAGAAATCTATGGAATTTAAATAATTTACATTCCTGCAATGAAGCTACAATTCCTATCTGTGTGATAAGGGTCAGAAACAAGGATTATCCCAAGAACATATGTAAGAGGGCCCCTCGAGACTTGTAGAGCTAGGAAGCTTTTGCAGTGTAACAATATCAGTCTCGGTGTAGAATGTTAGTGCATACCCAAGCAGACTGCAAAATATTAGTGTATTCCCCTAAGGGAAACAAAAACATAGAAATTGCATAAAACTGGGCAACTACACCATGTTCAGCACTCAACCTTCTGATAAAAATCTGCTGAGTAATACCAGAGTGAATAAAGCTGCTTCCTGGGAAAATTAGGAAGTGGTGTTTTTCTCTACACAAAATCAAGCAGCACATCAGCATATGATTATCTATATTGAAGGTCTCCAGAACCAAGGACAGATCCCAGCATAAGTAATAGTCAAGAGCATCTAGGCAGTGAGGCTACCAACAGAAAGTCACCCTGGGCACTGAGACATCATAGTCCATGCCCACTTGCAGCAACCTCCACTCCCTGCCTTCCTCTTACCTCAGTTCCTATCAATTCCTGTGTCAATTAGCCAGAAACCATGAGGATTAATCTACTGTATCATACTAGCAGCTCATTGCTCCTCTAAATTAGTAAAAATGAGAGCTGACAGTGCAGTACAATTTGAGACGAAAGGGACTCTTAAAATCATATGGTCCAACATCATTTCATAGATGAGAAAACTGAAGATTAATAAAATTATGAGACCAACTCAAGGTCACAGCACTTATTAGGGATGGAGGTGAGTCTAGAAGGTAGGTCTTGCAACACTACAGGAAATAGTCTTATCACACTTTCATCAGACCCTCATCATGAAAGGTCACAAAAATCAGCACAGATTTAGTATAATCACCTTTTAACTAATTTTGAATATGTCAAGAAGAATAATGCAAAGTTAGAATAAAAAACAGGGTAAATATTATTGGATAGAAAACTACTTCAAGTGTATAAAATTATCTTTGCTTGGCATAGGTGCTGTTATGGTTTATGTCTAGTTGTCCCCTCAAAGCCTTGTGCAGTCATTGGCGGGGAGGGGGGGGAGCTTCTGGAGTTTGCAATTGATTAATGATCCAATGTTGGGATTATGGGTGTGAGTGCCCTGGGGCAGACACTCTGCATTGCAATGTGAGGAGGAGAGAGAGGCTAGCTATCTGCCTGGGCTGCTGCCATACCTTTTGCCCTTTTGCTTTTTACCTCCCCTCCCCATGAAAGGCTCTTCTCTGCCCTGTGCTACCCTGCCTTGGAGCCACCTGAGTACAGACTGAAACCTCCACTGACTGTTTGCTAAATAAACCTTTCCTTCCTTCATTTTGGGTGTCAGGTATTTGTCGCAGCCATGAGAGAAGAGTAACTGAGACAGGTAGACAAATATACATAGCTGATTTTGTCTGGTTCCTCATTTCAAAGTCTGTTTTTAATTCATCATTAAGTGCTGATTTAAATCACCTTTATTATTAGCATCCTTTTAAAAGGCCCAGTAATTTCCACATAACTAATATGAAACTGTATTCCTTCACTTCAATTTTTATGGCACAATTTCCATCGCTGAATTATAACATCAGCCAAATCTGAATAGATCCTAATACAGTCCATAAGAGAAAAAGTGAAATTATCGCTTCTATGAATTCCTGTTCCATCTATTTGTTCAAAATAAATAAAGATAAATTGTGTGGTGTATTTCTTTCAGACAACTTTGGAAAGACAAAGGATTTTGATTTATGATATACTTCTCAACACCAACTTTTAGAGCATCCCAATCATTCACATTAAAGACTTATTGTAGTAATACCAAGCTTGCTGCTAAAACATGTGTTTTTTCCTACAATTTATTTATTCTACATTTCCTGCTATCTAGTGTGACACTTTGTGATGGGTGTGTGAACTGCATCCAAAGAAAGGTGTACTTCTGCCCTCTGCCATGTATAGAGCCTCTTCCCAAGTGCTTCTGATATTGGGAGAAAAACTGATCTCGGCTGGGTGACCTACAAATGATATAGGGAACCTCTAAATGACAAAGGGAAAAATGATCTCCAGACCTGACTTCCATGAGTTCGTGTTCTCTAAAACTGAATAATGAATTTTAGGAACAAATGGAGGTTATGAGCAGATTATATTTATTGAGAGAAAGAAAGCTCCTGTCTGAGAAAGGGACAGACAGGAGTGGGGCCCAAGGGGGTTGTTCCCAGGAATCTGTCTCTTCCAGGGACTTTTACAGCATAAAACCATGCAGGGCTAAGGTGGAGAGAATGGGAACTCACTTAGGTGGATGTGTAGTGGGACAAAACTATGGTCAACCAATGAGATTACACCATTGCTCAGGTAAAATTGATTAAATCTGGGACACAATGGGGAAGGGAATCACCTAGCAAAGGGGCATGAATGTAAAACAGGACCTTATATTGTAGCCATCCAATAAGGATTCTTTCTGGCTTTCTCAGGGTAATGACCAATCTGGGATGCTGGTCTTTAGGGAGGTTAGCATTTGTTTGCATTAGGTCTGGCTCACAGCAGGAGCATCTGTCCCTCCCACAGTCCTAAGGCATCTCATCTTCTGTGCTGTCTCCTTTGAGGGCCTGGCCCTGCCTGACTGCCTATAATACTTCTATCTAACTCAGCTTCCTGCAACACTTCCACAAGCATCCCATTCACCAGGTCCTATGATCTTTAAGAATATAATTAAAGAAAAAAATGATTTATAGGCCTCTCAATCTTTATATTCAATATCACATATTTTAAATTGTGATATTTTTCTTTTAAAATAGTACAAGCATTTAGAAATGATACAGAATTTCATTAAATAAAATGATAGGAATTCAACAATGGTACTTATATTAGTGTCTAGTTGCATTCATTTACCGACAAAAGCCTTCAGTTTATCTTTCTTTATAGCTGAGTAATACTTCATTGCATAAAAACATGACATCTTTTACACCCATTCCTCAGTTGATGGGTATTTAGGTTGTTTCCAATATTTAGTGATGAAAAATTACACTGGTACAAACATGGCTGAAAAGATTCCTCTATAGCATGAGGTTTTCAGTTCTTCTGGAAAAATACCATGAGAGAAATAGCTGGGTCAAATAGGGCCTCTAATCCTAGATTTCTGAGGAATTTCCACACTGATGTCATAGTGGTTGTACCAATCCAC
Organism: Octodon degus; assembly: GCF_000260255.1. NCBI lineage: Eukaryota > Metazoa > Chordata > Mammalia > Rodentia > Octodontidae > Octodon > Octodon degus. The sequence goes on from NW_004524793.1 coordinate 2,871,276, forward strand.
TCTTCTGCCAACAGTGGAAAAGGGCTACTTTTTTCCTACAGCCCCTGCATGACTTTTTATTAGTTGACCTCTTGATGATAACCACTCATTCTGGGTACAGATGTAATCTCAATGATGCTTTAATTTGCTTCCTTCCTTCACCAAGCGTGCACTCCAAATTGTGAGGCACTGGCTTATAGACTCCTCAGGAGAGCTTAACTAGCTTTTCTGTCTGAGCCTTGCTTATTTGACCTTTATTTTCTGGGAGGATTTCCTTACAAGTCACATTCACAGACTGCAATGTGCATGCAACCCTGTTGCATTTGTTTTCTAAGAAAGACAAGCCACCTTAGTTGTAAAATTCCAAATGTAAATTCTACAAAAATGATTTTATTTTGTTATAGACTTTCAACCTAACAGATATGTGTGTGTGTGTATATATATATATTTCTTTGGGAGGACTATGGCATCATTTTCACTTAATCTAGATGAACTAGTGAACAGGGTAAAACAAACAAAACTCAGAGATCCCCAACTCTAATCGAGGTCTGCTAATAACTAGCTGGGTAATCTTGAGCAAGCAGTCACCACCCCAGGCCTCCAAGCATCTACCACTATTCTTTAGGGATGAGCAACATCCTCAGAGCTTCAAAATACCCATGAAAATATTACCATCTGGAAAGGCAGAACCTCAAAATGGAATTCATATAATCACTCAAACCTTAACTTTCATATTTCATTGGGGATATTCATATTTCTGCCCTATGCTTCCATATTCCAAGGTCAAGTTTTCATCCATTTGGCTTCCAAGAGAAGCCTGCTTCCCAACTTTTGATAATCAGCAAACGCCACCCTTCTTGCTAGAGGAAATCTACCATTCATATGGCCCACTCTGGGAATTTCTGCCTTTTCACTCAACTTACTACACACCATTGGCCTTTGGTACTTTAATATTCACAGGAAAGCAAGAAATGAAAAAGAAGAAAATCCAGATCTACAATTTAAGCAAACTGTTACATCATGTAACTCAGTAGTGTCCCAAATTTTCTGATCAAGGAGATTATGTGGCCAAAGAGGAAAGTGATCAATGATGTAGAGTGTGCCAAAGGAGAGTCACATGGAGAGAAGACATTCTCTCAGGCTTTCACAGAGAGCACATTGGCCAAGCAATGGCTGTGACTCTTCCACATGGCTGATACTGACAAAGGTTCTACAATCTGAGGTACAGGATCTCAGGATAAATCCTGAGGG
>NW_004524793.1:2880301-2883888 GCF_000260255.1 Octodon degus
GGAGTGGTGGGGGGTGGCCCAAGGGGCTGGGAGAGGGTCCGGCCCACTCTGCGCCTGGGCTGGGACTGGTCCCACCGGCACAGGGTAGCAGGAAGCTCTCCGCACACTCACCGGACCTGGGCTAGGAATGGGTCTGGGGGCTCCCGGAACTCGGCAGAAAATCCTACTCGGCGGGCAGGGTGGGGGAGGCACTGTGGAGTGGAGGGGGGCGGCACAAGGGGCTGGTAGATCGTCCGGCCCACTCTGCACCTGGGCTGGGACTGGTCCCACCGGCGCAGGGTAGCAGGAAGCTCTCCGCACACTCACCGGACCTGGGCTAGGACTGTTTCATTGTTTTTGATAATAGTCTGCGCCATAAGAATGATCTTCTCCAGGTTTACCCCCGAGCATATTTATCATTGTTAAAATAATGGAGCTGTAAAATAATTGCACCCTGTACTTTATTTTAAAAGACAAGTAGCAGACACTCATGTAGTTACAGTGGAGAAGCAGAAGCATGGGTAAGTTCAGTGATTTCCTGGAGGCCAGACAAGGAGGAAACCAAGAACAGCAAATCTGTGTTCTGCCAGTCAGTCTAGTGAGTTGCATTCTCGAGGTTCTACTGCCTTCCTACTGCGATCACAGAAAAGAAGGAAGTATATTGCCATGAGAATGTCATTTTTGCTATATTTCTGTTTTATTACACAATGACCAGAGTAAAGGACAACTTTCTATGTCCCGTCTAGTTTCTGCACTTGCCAGCTGCAAGAGGTGCCATTTGTCTTCTAGGCCCTACTGCCCAATGCAAGACATCAAAAGGCAGAGAGCTCTCTGGCTTGCATGGGTGCGAAGTAGAAAGCCAGGGCTGTTGGGAGTGCTTGGAAGCTAACTAGAGAAGGAACTGTCATCTTTTCTTCAAACTCATTTTAATTACCTGAGTTCTAACCAATAAATCCAGATACGGGTTCTAGTAATAAATGTGAAAAAAAAAAAAAGTTTCCCTTGAGCTAGAGTCTAAGTCATGTTTTCTGACTCAGCTAACCAGCAGACTCATATTTCAAGGAGTTCAAACTATGTGACCTGTTCCTAACTGCAAAAGAGATGGTAATCACTCTCCACTTGCCAGAACTGTCTGATTTGCATTAGTGTGGTACACTCTCCAACTACAAGTATCATTGCTTACCCTGACTAATTATGAATTCCCTGTTTTCCTTAGACATTTAGTATGGGGATGTCCGTAGAGGGCACTGCAAGGACAACATATTCCTATGGAACATAATGATATTTGTCCTGCTGCTTACACAAGAGACAAAGATCTAGATGCAGTTGAGTAAAATCCTCACCTGGCAGTGTAAGAGCAGCACTGGGAAGTCTCTAGATACAGATAAGGAGCACAGATAAGGCTTGGGTGATCTCTGTGTAGTGTTCCAGTTCCCATCAAGTCCTGAGCACTTGTCAGATGTTCATCATTGTGTTCCTTTTAAAATCCACCCATTTGTCATCCCAAGCAACACGCTTTCCTCCTCCCTAAACAAATGGTGATAATGCCCCAAGAGGAGATCTTCTTTGTCTCCCTAGGTTGTGTGTGTTGGATGCTAATGGTGCATATTCCTTCAGGTTCCTGGAAGGTCACACCCCAGATGCCAGCTGGTGTTGAAAGGCTGGCACAGTTGTTTCTATCTACACAACCTCTAGGGTTTATTTTGATCAGGGTGAGACTGCCACAAAAACCTACATCTTTGCTCCTTTCTTGTGCCTTATTCTGCTTGCCTGAGTTCCTCAGGGCCTGTTCCTGAAAGCATGTCCTCATTAATATTTGCCATACAATATCCTTTCCAGGTTCTGTTCCTAGAGGGCTCAGTTTTAAGACATGTCTCCAGGGAACTTCACAGGATCAGCTTCCACTCCACTAGTACTTCTCTCTGGTAATCTTTCTTCTTTCCCCAAGGCAAAAAGGCTATGCTCCTTTTTTTTCCTAGAATATTTTTTCTTTCCTCCTCCTATCTTCCCCATAACCTTGTTCTTGTGTAAATTTCCTGGATAGGTACAAAAAGAACATCCACATTGGAACTGCTAGGGGACTGGCAAACCAAACAACATCTCAAATCCAGTTTGACAAGTAAATGAGTTTATTAGGACCTACTTCCAGAGTGGTGCATGTTTTGAGAACTTCAGCAATACTAAAGTTGGCAGCCCTCTTCTGCTAGGCTACAGGTTTTATAAGGAACTAATTGCAACACTAAAGCAGGATCAACAGGAAGAAGGGTCCTAGGGGAAATCTTTGTGTATTTTGCTCCCATCCCATCTTTATCAGGTAACTCCACTGGTCTCAAGAAGCACTGTGCAGCCAAAATGATGAATGTGCTCCTTAAACTGAAACATGGCACACAACCTTAACATGGGAAGGAGCATGTGGGGGGCAATTGGACAGATAGATGAGGGTATGCCGTAAGATGTCCAGCCGGCTAGCTAGTGCTTGGAGGACAATTCTCACTACATTTATTTCTCTCCTCTAATATTCTTCTGTGATTCTATTGTTGTTCTCCTAATGATATAATACTTGGGAGTAATTCTTTAGAGATTCAAAACTGAGCTCTCTTTTTTCTTGAAGACACAAAAGAATTTATCTTTAAACCCTCTAATGAAGTGACAAAATCTCTTTCACTATGATTGTGAGACTTAAAATATATTTGGTAACTCATACGTAATAGGTACTTAGCAGACGGTAACTATTATTATTGCTTTACTAACATATGTTAATCTCTGCACAACCATTCCCAACACTGAGTAGGAGAACCTTCAGCTACTAGGACCTTCCCTGGATCATGAAGCTAATGAGAAAAACCAATTAAAAATACATAAGGATCTCTGAACCTCCAAATTTATATCCTTTCCTTAATCCCACTAATGTGAACGTTTGGAAATAGAAATTACTTCAAATCTCCCTAAGATTCATCTATCCCTTCTCTCCAACAACAGCCAGCTCCTGTATCTTCAGCCACTAATGAGGATGCAACATAATCTAAAATTTCCTCAGAACAGTACAGTTTTCCTGCTAATAATGGGTACCACTGCTGCCCAGAAGCCATGGACCTTTTTAAAAAATTTTTTCTATAATTTTATTGAGAGATAAATAGCAATGAGACAGTTTCAAATCAAATTGGTAGGACAGTTTCAATAATTAACACAATGCATACTCTCTTCCTAGTGGTTATTTGCTGTACAAGATGCACACTTGATATCCTATTTACAAACACTATTAGAACAAATCCCTCTATTAATTGAGAGAATGTAACTATATATCTATCCTAACCATTTTGAATATACAGATACAATGGACATTCACCTGTGTTCCCTTTTTTGTTTAGTTCCATCATTTGAATATTATAGGTGTGTAAACTCAGCAGAATATTCTAAAAGAGTCCAGTAGTCCATAATAGTATTGGGTCTTCCACTTGACTGGCAGTGTCAGAAATTGTTGACCTGAGTCCCCTATAGCTCAACATAACAACATGGTTTTACTTCTTATATTTCATTTTCATACTTTTCTACTGGATGGTTAAGACCAAGGTAAAGCAGGACCTATACAACAAGAGTTGCAGCTTTTG
>NW_004524793.1:2883988-2886945 GCF_000260255.1 Octodon degus
AAATAGGATATCATGTCTGCATCTTGTACAGCAATTAACCACTAGGAAGAATGTATGCAATGTGTTAATTATTTAAACTGTCCTGCCAATTTGATTTCAAACTGTATCATTGCTATTTGTTTCTCAATACAATTATGAAAAAAATTGGCAGTGCTAAATAATGTTCCACTGGATTGGCTGGATGTGGAGGCAGACACCTGTAATTCTGGCACTAGGGAACCTGAGGCAGGAGGATTGCTGTGCGTTTGAGACCAGCCTGGAGTACAGCAAGACTTGTCTCAAAAAGTAAAATTCTTTTGTATGACTTAAAAAAAAGGAAGAGAAGAAATGATACTGAGATTAGGAAGTTTTACCTATTACCCTTGCTCACGGGAGTACACAACATATTAGTGAGGAAACAGAAGGCAGGCCTGGGAGGGTTCAAACCCTTCTCTATGTGGCAGCAGCCTGCTTGGTTTTCTTTCATGGTAATGCAGACCCCAATTACTGTGTGAACAAGTGCATTAGAAGGGGTACTCACTAAGCAAGGCTGGGAGAAGGACTTTAAAGGAAACAAACTCTATTTAAGAAAAGACTTAGACCTCAAGACAAGCATCATATATACCCAAAAGATCTGAAAAGAAAATAAAATAAAAACTGAAAGTACAGCATATGCTGTTGATCACTTGGAACTTGTTCACACTAGTTGTTAGAATGTAGATTATATAATCATTTTGGAAAACTTTGGTCCATTTCCTGCTGGAGTTCATCACATGTACATTTTATGACTGAACTCATGTGCTGAGAAATCCTTGTACAGGCATAAATCCATGAAAGCAATATTCATATTCATGATAAACAGGGAACAACTCAAGTATCCAAATGGCAGAGTTGGCCTGATAGCTTCATGGACTAAAACACCTGCTTAAGCAGTGCTCAGTGGCTGGGGTTCAATCCACAGGATGCTGTGCTGCCCTGGTCCGTGGCTAGAAGGTGATTAAACTGGTCATGGTGGCACACCCCTGTAATCCCAGCACTTGGGAGGCTGAAAACAGGAGAATCAATGAGTCCGATCTATGTACTGAAACCCTATGTAGACCCTAGAGACCCTAGAGACTCTGTCCTAAATACATAAAAAAAACAAAAACAAGAAAAAAAAATCCAAATGTTCACTGACAAAGTGTAGATAAGCCAAGACACAACTCAGTACATTCAAATAATTATCTAAACATCAGCTCTGAAAATGGAATAAAAAACATCAGAAATGAAGCTTTGAAGGTAATAGTGAGTGAAAGAAAGCTCACAGAAGACTCTACCATGCAGTATTCTCTATAAACATACAGACCAAACAATGCACAACTAAACAACATGTTGTTGAACAGTAGCTACATTATATTATTTTTAATAAGAGAAAAAATAAGGACAAAATCTAAAATTCATCATCAATTCTAGGTGGAATGTGTGTGAGAAGGAGAACAGAGACAAAAATAGCAGTGCATAAAATATATCTGTGTTGCAATCTTTCCTTAATGCTAAGCTCAAAGGAGTTCATTTCAGCATTATACTGTATAATCAGCATATATACTACATATTGTTCAGTGGGTACCAAATATTACCTAAGAAATAAAATTAGAGTAGATAAATGAGAATGCAATTTAAAAAGGAAAGTGAAACAGAGCAAACAGGAAAAATTTACTCTTATTTACATAACCTATTTGCATTTTGGTGTGTTCTTAGCCATTATTTTTCAAAGTCACCAAAGTTCCAAAGTTAGTTTGTTTAGAATATTTTATTGTATATGTTCATGTGAAATAGTTACTTCTATTACCAAAGCCATAGCCTTCTGGCACTTTGAAGTATCCTATTTAAGTGTCTCAACTAGCAAGTTGGAAAACATTTCACAAATGCTACGTGGAATTGTAACCATCCTTTCATCTACCACATGAGGTCTGAGAACAAAATACCAAACATTCTCATGAATGTTAAGGAAATAAAAGTAGGAATAATCTAAGAAGAGTTCATTTAAGAAGATAATTTAAAAACCACTGATACATAACTCAAAGCATTTACTTATTTCTCCTATGTTCATGTTAGTTTGATATTTATAGAAATATAATAAACTAAGGAAAAGCACAAAACCTGACAAGGAGCCTTTCATGCAATTGCTGCTGATCAGTGAACTAACGAGTCCAAATATCAGCCCATTTTCTAGTTCCCTGAAAATGTCATATACCTAAAAGAAGGCAGTCATCAGCCTACATGATGTGTATATTCTTTCTTTTTCTTCTTTTTTATGTAGGTCCAACCCAGGGCCATCCAACTTTAACCCAAGCCCTATTTTCATTTTGTATTTTTTTATTTTTATACTGGGTCTCATGAAGTTGCGTGGGTTCAAACTTTCCTCAGCAAATGTCACCATACCAGGTCCTACATGATCTTTTTAAAAGTAAAATTCCCTAGGGTCAACCTAACTGTAGAGGTAGTTTGGGAATTCCTAGTGTCATAATTACTATCATAATCAGGTATCAAAATCAAATATATTCTTACTCAGGATTTTTCATTATTTAGAGAATGAAGAGTTAATTTGAAAATTATTGAATGATCTTGGAAATATTTTTCAGAATGTTGACTTAATATACACAAGATTAGTCAAAAATTGAAACATCAGGTAAACAACTTTATGATGGTAACTTAGTTGATTGTTTTTCTTTCCCAAATGAAAAAAATATTTTATTGACCAACTGAACAACTGGAAACAGTGTTTCATTGTTTTTTTTTCCAAAGTTTTATTGATAAACAGATAGCAATGAGACAGTTTCAAATCAAATTGGAAGTACAGTTTCAACAAATAATACACTGCATATATGCATATATTCTTCTTAGTGGTTAATTGCTGTACAAGAAGTGGACTTGTGATCCTATTTACAAACACCATTAGAACAAATCATTCTATTCATTAAGAGAATGCAACTATATCT
>NW_004524793.1:2896220-2906940 GCF_000260255.1 Octodon degus
ACAATACTGAATCTGCAGCAGATGGCATTCTAAGCCAAAGGAGCTCTAGTGTAGTATCCAATTCACCTTAGGGAGAAGAGAACCTGAGGCAGAATCATCTCAACCTGACCCCTGCCTGCTATGTTTTAATGACGGGGGAAATCTAAGTTGGCTCTCCCCATTCGGATTTGCCTAAATTGCCCAGTCCTTCAGTCCTTCCCATCTTATTAAAACTTCACAACCATGGCAGAGAAAAGAGAAGAAATAGGATGAATTAAAGGAAATAAGAGCCAAGCCATATGGCTATACATAACAGTAAATCTCAATGCCCAGGCTCTGACCCTGCACACATAGGTAGGCTCCACATTTCAGCATGGTTGCCATGGCAACCAGGAAATCTATATAAGCAAAAGAGAACAAAAGAAATGTTCCATGCACACTTCCAATTCTTTGGTGTGAGCACCAGACTCCAGCTAATTAGTACTCTTTTATTCCTATAATTCCATCTCCTGTGGACAGTAAATCCGGCCACTATATCAGTTAGCTGAGGTACACAAATATTACTGTATTATTCAGTTAGGGAATGTTAGAAACAGGATAGGTCACAAGTAGGAATATGAAAAAAAATCTCTGTACCTTCCTTGCAATTTTGCTATGAACATAAAACTAGTATTAAATATTACTCTTTAAAAAAGGGAGTTTTATATTTCTCAAAGAGTCTTGTTATATTATTATTATTGTTGTTGTTATTTTAGTATATTTAATACAGAGTGTCACTATACAGCTCGGGCTCATAGTGACCTTCCTGCTTTCAGCCTCCCCAGCGCTGGGCTTACAGGTGTGCGCCACTATGCTCCGGCTCTGTGGCCTGCTCAGCCCGTCCTGGGAGAGGTGCCAGCACTCAATCTGTGATCCCTGTGCTTGCCTAAGCAGGCGCTTTAGTCTGGTGAGCTATCCCACCTGCCCAAAGATGCTTCATTATTATGGAAAACAGGATATAAGACTTCTTCAGATGGCTTAGAGACCAAGAGTGCCCTCCAAAAACTCAGAGAAATATTTTAGTTTGGCTAGTATGGCTCAGAAAAACTCATGTCTATGACCCCTGAACCATGAAGACAGTGTTCCAAAAATCTGTAGTAAATTTGTAGCAGGAAAAATGAGCTCAAACAAAGGCAGTTACTAAAGAATGACAGGTTATTAACCAGTCATCAGACTCCTCTCATTCAGGTAGGGAAAATAAGCTAAGAGGGCAGTGCGAATTGGTGCCACCAATCAGGGAGTGGTGTAAGAAGGGAAAGCAGGAGGAGTACCACTTAATAGATTAGGGAACTGTGAATCACCCCCCTATTAGGATATCAAAGTGTAGCGCTGTGTAGAGCAGGTAATACACTTGCTTTGGTCAGAAACTATTGCACACCAATTTCTTCTTCATTATGGGTATAGCAGCAGGATTCATCCAACCAGTGATTATAATGTAAGCAGAATTCTAGAATGCTACCACCCGTACCCTGTTAAAAATACACAGATAGAAACACTGCAAATATGAAATATCAAGAGGATTGAAAGTCAAAAGAACAACAAAAGTTATTTAACCAGATAAGCAGGTTTTTGGTTTTTAGGTATATGAACTTGTTGTATTTAACTGTGCACATTCCACAAAGGATAGCAGAGTACTGATACCAGGCTGACGAGCCACCACACAGCACTCTTCATGCCCTTGTTCCTCAGGCTGTATATGAAAAGTTTTACCATGAAGGCATGTGGTATATATCAAGCAGGGCCCTAGACCCTTCCTAGGAACAGGTAAGACAGCCAAGTTAGGGTGTTGCCTATGACCTTTTCCACAAAATAAGCAAGCAGCAGACATGTGAGAATCCCTCATATAGAAAGTTTTATCCTTTCCAAGTGTTGATCCATCTCTTAGTGGACATCTCTTCAAGCATACCTAAGATGTGACCACCAACTAAGATGACAGTGATGAAATGCGTCAGTTTGTTAATATTAGTGGGAGTGGCAAGACTGAGAAGCTGAGAAGGATTGCAGAAGAGATAGGAAATCTCTACTAGTGTGGAGAAGGTCCAGTTTAGAAACTGTCAAATTACAGCTGGGTTTCTAAAAGACTGATGAAGAAAAACACCAGAACCAGGAGCTCAACAAGGTAGGAATCCACTGTTACTAAATAGATACTGTAAGAGGGCTTGTATAGAGGATGCAGTGTGCAGTGTCCTCTGGGCCACTGGTGAAGGTGCAACTGAAATCCATGAAGAACAGATTGGAATGAAAAGAGGAGCATGTAAGTGTGGAGGTGAGAGTCAGTGCAGACAGCAGAAATGAGCCACTTCTTGAGCCTGATGACGAGGTGCACAGCACAGAGAGCACAAACAGAAGAAGCCTAATTTGCAAATCACCTGAGAGGCTCACAAGGAATTCCAGGACACATGCAGTATCCTTGGCTGCCATTGGGGCTGGCACCTTTCTTGCTTATTGATTCAGTGAAGCTCTGTTTTTCTTTATGCAAGTCCAAGTGTCTAACCATCTCTGTGAAGAAATTTTTTGACATGCCTTACAAGTATCTATCTACTGTCAACTCATGTCTTCCAATTTTTGCTCCTCTGATGAAGTGTTTCTCCTTTCCATTTGAAGGAGTACTTCAGTAACACAAAATTCTAACACAGTAGCATTTTCGTCTAATCTTTAAAAATTTTTCCTGCATTCACTTTTTCATCACATATTTTCTTAGGATAAGTCAGAAGTAATTCTTAACGGTTCTTTTGTAGATGAGGTTGCGCCCTCCCATTCTTTCAAGATTTTTTTCTTTGTCTTTAATTTTGCAAAGTCGAAATAAAATTGCCCAGGCGTAATTTTTTGGTTTTCATTCTGCTTAATATTCTCTTGAGTTTCCTTGATCTGTGATTTAGTGTCTGGCATTAATCTGGAGAAATTATCAGAATTATTGCTTGAAATATTTCTTCTTATCCTTTTTCTCTATCTTTGTTATTTGTCCTACATATTTTTTGTAACTCTTGTAGTTATCCCACAGCACAGTTTCAGGATATCCTATTCAGTTTCAGTGGTCTTTTTCTTGGATCCCTTCTCATTTATTTTTAGATTTTGAAGTTGCTATTGTCATATCTTCAAGCAGACATTCCTTTTTCAACCATGTTCAAAGGCATTCTTCATTTTTTTAGGGATGTCTTTGATCTTTTCTATTTCCTTTTGAGACTTAGAATTTGCATCTCTTATCTTTCCTTGCCTATTAGTTCTTGCATATTGTCCATTTGCTCCGTTAGAGCCCTTATTATATCAATCATGCTTTTTTTAAATCCTCATAATACAGACAATTAAATTAGATAGGAAAGTTATAGGCAGTCAGATAGGGCTGCATCCTTGGGAGATAGAGTCATGACAAAAGACACAACCACACCACAACTGTGGCCAGAGACACATTATCTGAGGCCAGGCCTCTGTACAACAACAAAGGACCAGGCCTACATCCTCCCCAGGGGGTGAGATAAGTGATAACATCTGCTCTAATAAGTTTAGACAGGTATCTCTCATCTCCGTGGGCAATCAAGACCCCAGGACTTGCTTGCCCAATGAGTTATAATCTTAATGATTGATTATGGCTATAACCCCCATGGTACCCACATGGTTTTGCTCAATTTACCTTCCCCAAGGAAGGGGTGTTCTGGGCAATACACTTTCTGAATATTCCCTCCTGACCCTCTCACACAGGAGTTTTCTCTTCCTCCACAGATGTTTCTTACTCTTAAACGTCACTGTACCTAGAATTCATTGTCTGATTTTAGCATGAACTTGACCACTCAGACATCTAAGAGAATGGGAATTATATTTCCTTTACATCATGTATGGAGGTTCTGATATGATCCTGATAATTCTGACACTCTTACCACATCTGATACTGCTTCTGATGCTTGTTTATTCCTTCCAAAATATTTTCTGCCTTTAATATAGGGGAAAGAAATTCCTAACCTGATGGATATCTGGTATGAATTCATGTTCTCTAAAGTCAAAGAAAGAACTGTAGGAACAATGGAAATTAAAAGCAGAATTTATTTAGTGGGGAAAGGAAGCTTCTGCCTGAGAGAGAGACAGAAGGGATCCCAAGTTGTTGGCTAAAGGCCCTGCCTTTCCATGTGATTTTTATAGAGCAAAAGCACAAAGTAAGGCAAGTTGAAGATGGGAATAAATGGGAAATCACATGGAGGGCATGAGGTGTGACAAAACTATGGCCATGCAATAAGATTTCCGGCATAATTGTTCAGGCCATATTGATTAAATGGGAGTCAAATAGGGAATGAAGTCACATAGCAAGTGGGCATGAAACAGAACATGGGCTTCCGATGGATGGGGCAAGTCAGTAGCTCTTTCTGGCTTTTCCAAAGTGCTTGATACCTATTTGAGTACCAATAGCTATTGTTTATCCATAGGGGTAGTATGTGGGTGCACTTGTTTCCCCTTTTGCCTTGAGGACTGACCCTCAGTGGATGGGTCTGTGTTGCCCAACACTTGGAGTGTATCCCATCTTCTGCACTGGCTCGTTGGAGCACCTAGCCTGTCTGACTGCCTACAAAATTTCTAACTAATTTAGCTGCCTACAATACCTCTATGTTCAACTTCGTGCTGAAATATGAACATGGTGTACAAAGAGCCCCAGTCCATTGATATTTTATATTGATGTTGGGGAAGGAGATGTTCTGTGGTTCTGATTGGATCTCTATCTCTTGGGATCCGTATGTCTCTGCAACATGAACTTTACAAAAGCTGAATCCCCAAAAGAATTTTCTAGTACATAAACTCCCACAAGGTTTTCACCAGGGTATCATCTCTTTGTCACAAAATGGCATGTCTTTTAAAGTCTGTCTCAATAGGACATTAGTACCAGTCATCTCAAACTACACTTATATTAGAAAAGTATATTTTCTAGGTAAACATTTCTTGAAAGCTGTCTTATTTATCAAGTTCAGTTCTATTTAATCAGATCTTGCCACTTTGGAAAAGAATATAATCACTTGTAAAATAAAAATAATGCATACTAGATAGGCTTTTATTGCTTAACAAAACTCACATTAATAGAACTATTGTAAGGATTCTATGCAATTGCAACTAAGGTCCACTTCTAAAACAAATCCTGCTCAATCAACAAGACTTGCAGTTCCTGTACACACAGAAATAATATATTTTTCAGTGTCATGGATTTAGTTTATAATTTAAAAGCAAGAATGCCAATTTCTTTCCCTCCCAATTATTGCTATTTCCCTCACATTAATTCATATTTTCACAATAAAATTTCAACTATATCAAAATTGTTCTTCATTCTAACCAATTTCACTCCATGATGTTTAAGCAAAAATACTTGAAACTAAAATAAAATTCATATAAGTTAATATTTAGCAATTACCTTGGTCCATGCATAGGAATTTTGAGAAATAGAATGTGCAATGGAACAACTTGTCTGGCTAACTCAGACATTATGTGAACTTCTGCTAAAAATTTCCAATTAATTAAAACAAACAGCTTTTAAAGATGTCAGTGTAGCCATGACCTAATATATTACCATGAAGTGTACTGGGTAGGTGTCACAGCAGCAGATGTTTGGTCTATTTAGTCCTGAGTCTAGATCAGTGGTGGGCAATGCTATCATTAATCCACTGAGAGCACTCCCCTCAGATAATAATTAGGGAGGAACTTTTTATAAGTAACCATAATTACAGTGACACTGTCAGTAGCCCTAATTATGGAAATGAGATCCACATTAAATTCACCTCCCAGATAACATACAATGAAAATCTATTTCAGCTGAACTATCTTGTTTAGTAAAGCAGTAGTATCTGAGATTCAGGTATTCAATATGTGAATAATTGACCTATCATATTTGGCATTTCAATGCAGATTAAAAGCTGATATTCATCTACCTAGAGTTAGTGCTGTATGCCCAGCACAAAAACTACATCTGTAGACAAAATACTACATCTCCAAGTGATGTTAAAATTCAAAGCTTATCTTCTCTTTTTGCTTAGTAACTGATGCTTAGTAACCTACCGTATTCCAGACACTACCCTTCCTAAGCAAGGACCTTGCTACTTGTCTTCCTTCCTCACCCCCTAAACCTACAAGGCATGAGTCTAACGTTGACTGCTAATAGTTCTATTCAATTTCAACCCTAAAAATGGGGACAGAAATTTCAATCTCCAATATACTTCTCAGAAGAAAGCTATATACCCAATGTGCATGCACGCGCGTGCGCGCGCACACACACACACACACACACACACACACACACAATCGCAATGGGTAATATTAAGCTGACTTTGTCTTTATAGATGTGGCTCCACTCCACATGAAAAGGTCTGGGAGCCTCACTTGTCTTTTAAATATCCTATGAATGCCACAGTAGTGTATTACTCTTCCAATTATTCAATAAATGGTGAAGATTCTAAAGAAAATTGAAACCAGTCTCCAATTTTTACAGAGAAATGAAGAGAGGAGTCTATGAATTGTGCAAACCTTTCCTTCTGTCTTTTCATCCTTCTTGGTTTGAACTGGTCAGAATTATGCATTAAATATTTAATGAGAGTAAGAATTCTATGTTTACCTTTCTGGCATTCACAAAGCAAATCTCTCAAATTAATGTAGCAAGCTAGAAAAACCAATGTCTTTTCTTTTGCTCACATCCATGTTATTCTGAAAGTTGAAATGGCTTCCCAACTCTATAAGCTAAAAGGAGAAAGAGAAGGACAGAGTGATTTATTTTCCCTTATTTTCCCTCAAAATCCCAGCTAAAAATGGCAAATGAGGACAAAATCATGCGACAAGTCATTGTTAGTAAGGTGACTTTATTTTGATGAAAGTTGCAAATAGACAGAATATATTAACTCTGTTTTGAACTTTAAGACACCTCTCCCTCACATAACTGTAGTCCCACAGGCACAGAGTTGAATACTGGTAGATATCAGTGGTTTCAGTCCTCATTAATTTTTTGGCCACAAGCCACTGAACTGAGTGAATTCAATAAGTGAAAGTCTTGAAATTTGCATTAGTCCTTTAAACAAAGGCTGTTTCCTGGATAATGGAGTTTTGAGAACAGTTTGCTCTCCTACCTATAGATGGTTCACAGGGAGTTCACAGGGAAGAAATTAACAGAGCTCTCTTTTGCTCTTTTCTATTCTTTCTACCCCCAATGCACTAAGCACTTCTACGGACCTCAAAGGCTGCTGTCCTTCAGTTGCTGAAACTTAATTCAATTAAAATTTACAAAATAGCACAGAAGATTTTATTAGAGAGGAGGCCATTCTAATGAGAATGATGAAAACTTTGAATCACTCATTAATTCCTGCCCTCTAGTAGCTTGTAATCTCAGTCATGTCAATTTAAGGATGATTCCATCAATTGGCCTTTGATAGGGTTTAAGTAGTAGTCTTGTTAATTTGATTGCATATCTTTCTGAGAGTTCATTTCTTAGTACAAAGAACAATGTTGTAGAGAAGACCTCTTACAGTGATGTCCTGAGTAGAAGAAGAAAAGCCCATTTGTGACTTTTTCTGACAGAAGCTTCTCTATCAGTGTTGCTAATTATTTACTACAAGCAACAAAGGAAGGACATGGTATACAGATGAAGCAGATCAGCCGACTTAACATGATAAAGAGATCACTCTTCCAAATTCTAGTTTATGCAAACAAAACAATGTCATGTCAGTAATTCACACTTTAAGCATAAACGTTAACACAGAAATCCTAATTTTTATAACAATAACTTTTCAAATATCTTTTTAAAAAACATAAAATATAACTCTTCCATACTTTTACAGGAGGAATATATGACGTGTGTATTGTCTTACTTTTTTTTTCATTTGTGTATTTGGTGCAGGGTCTCACTACACAGATGGGACTCATGATGATGCTCCTATTTTCAGTCTCCCCAAACCTGGAATTACAGGTGTGCACCACCACCATGCCCAGAAAGTGGGCCTCCAAGGGTGGGGTTGGTGGGGCACATGCTGGACTGGAGATAGAAGCCTGGTCCCTGTGCTTGCCAAAGCAAGCGCTTAGTCTACTGCGCTATCTTGCCAACCCTTGTGTGTTGTCTCTCTTTTAAGACAAAAGATGTTCATGTATGAGTTGGTTTTTTCTATACTAAATCTTTGGTATTCAAGTGTAGTTGCTGACAGCACTATGAGATAAATAAGTGGATCTTAGTTTGCAAGTTAGTCTTCTGATTATGTATTAGTCTTCTGCTTATTCGATAAATGGTGAAGATTCTAAAGAAAATTGAAATCAGTCTCCCATTTTTACAGAGAAATGAAGAGAGGGGTCTAAAAATTGTGTGAACTTTTCCTTCTGTTTTTTTCATCCTTCTTGGTTTGATTTGCTCAGAATTATGCATTAAATATTTAGTGAGAATATGAATTGTATGTTTACCATTCTGGCATTCACAAAGCAAATCTCTCAAATTAACTTAGCATGCCAGAAAAAAAAAAAAAAGATACTTTTTTTTGCTCACATCCCTATTATCATCGCTGGTTACGGTCACTGGTCTATGCCGTGTGCACATTATCAGATCCATTTTGTACTTTTTCAGTAGTATTTTGTTATTGTAAGATGAAAACAATGTCAGACTTCAAAGGTGAATAAAGTGGGTTCTATTTGCACCTCAACCATTGCATCAAGGTCTCGTGGAAGCATCTTAATTTTATGAGCCTCAGCTCTCTTATACAAAATATCCCACTCAGGCTATTTGAGATAATAAATATGAAGACACTATACAAAACTATCTATCCCTTCCTAAGTAGAAAGTCAATCATAGTGATGACTATGCAGTTTGTCATCATTTTGTTAACAGAGCAGGTCTTTAATGATAGGGTCTTGATAAAACTTTTCTGTAGTATTCCATATAACAAATGAGGGAATAGCTACTGAAAAGTGAAATATGAAATAAACCAAAAAATCCTTTCAATCCAAAGGTTGTCAAGCAAGAAAGGATCTGAGACATCATCTGGTATCATCTAATCATACAACACCAGTGGGTAGACTCAGGAGCCCAAGAGTTTGCCTGAGTAAGTCTTGAAAGTGGTACAGAAATAGAAGGAAGTCCTTCATCTTCTGGTGCTGCATCCTCTGTATGACTCTGATGACTCATGATTTGCTGGTTGAAGCAAGATAAAGCATGGACTGTGTTCAGTGACTGGTGTGAGTGTTGAGTAAACTTTCAAGTAAATGGGATTGGGTTTGACAAAGTGTACGTGACAAGTGATACTTGCTGTGTTAGACTTGTCTCAGACTTCTTTGCTGGCACAAAATATCTGATACCCACAGCTTAGAGGAAGAGAATTTTGCTTTAGGTCATGTTTCATGTCAAGGTCAGCTAGCTTGAAAGACAAAAAAAAGAAAGAAAGAAAGAAAGAAAGAAAGAAAGAAAGAAAGAAAGAAAGAAAGAAAGAAAGAAAGAGAAAGAGAGAAAGAGAAAGAGAAAGAGGAGAAAGAGAAAGAGAAAGAGAAAGAGAAAGAGAAAGAGAAAGAGAAAGAGAAAGGAACAAATAACAGAAGAGCATGGTGGGGGAGATCTGCTTATGGAACAGTGATAAGAAACAGAACCCATAAAGGGAGAAACTAAGATGGATCACACTCCCAGGACCTGTCTCTTCTCATCAAACCCTGCCTTACCACAGCAGGTCAGATCTAGGGCCCTACTCACCTTCTAAACATGTGAGTCACTAAGGCCCTCTTAGATCTAAGTCAGAACAACCTTTCGCCTCCACAATCAAATGGTTACACTGGGACTGCAAATCCCAGAGACAAAAGAGGGGAGTGTGGCCCTTATTGTTTAGCAGGAATAGATACATATTTCAACTTGTCCAAGTCAAACAGTGAACAGGGTCTCAATGGCCTCCTTTCTGCATTATCCTAAACATTTATCAGCAAGGTGATTATAAAAGTCCGGTCCCTAGGAAGCTACACCATCTCTGATTCAATGATGTAGTACTCCAAGGTTAAAAAAAAAAATAAAATCAAAATGATGGAAAGCAGGGTCAGAAGGGGGTTTAATGACAAAGAAGAGCAGCAGGAGTCAGGAATAAACAGGCAAATCCTAGGTTAGAGGTACAATGCATTTCTAGTCTTTCATTTTTCTGAAGAAGTCTTCCTCTGTTTCAGTACCTCATCTCTCCCTGACCCTCAGCAGCTTGATGAAAGCCAAGAGACAGCAGGGAAGAATGCCACATATGTTCTGCTATTAATATCTAATTAACTGACACAAGGGCTACTCAAGGAGCATATCTCTAGTCAGTTCTAGAAAGCAGCACAATAGTGACAGCAAAATTTGGATGATCCCTGACCATGGCCTTATCAGTATAGAGAATCTGCTGTGGATGGAGTTCCCTACAGATACTTTTGAAAGAATCCCAAGGCTTTACAAACTGTATGACTAACTGATGCAAACACATTCATGGACTTCTTCTTGAAGAGTTACACACCAATGTTGAGAAATTGCACACACACACACACACACACACACACACACACACACACACATCAGTACCAATAGAAGAGAAGCTCCCAGCACTGTTTTCTCTGTTATTTTTTACCCTTTTAACAAAGGGAAGGATTTAATCCTAAAAATGGTAGTATTGATATTTCTATATCTAAATATTCTGGCTAACAGTCTCAGAGTGGTAGAAAGGGGCAGAGTTGATAGATGTAAATTTAAGGAAAATTAATGAATATT
>NW_004524793.1:2907405-2912308 GCF_000260255.1 Octodon degus
CTACAGGGAAATACTTTCTTTTCTTTCCTAATAACCCAGGAACTGCCTTTTGGATGTTGGTTATTACACATATAGAAATTTCTCCTTGAGATCTGTCTTTTCTGTTAAATAGGGCAGTGCTAAGATGGGAAAGTTATATAACTAAAGCAATAGTTATCATTTCATTATATAATAATCATGTTTCTAGAAAGTACAGTGAAAGATAAGCATTTATGCAATATGGTGTTTCTCACTGAAGCAGTCTGTGGGTAGGGACGTGACACAGAGCTTTATATGAAGAGAGAGACAATCTCAGGTCATGCGCTAAGAGAGAATAATCACCAATACTGTCCCTCAGTGCCTTGGGGATGATGAAAGGGTTTTAACCTGGAACACATTTTAAAATGAATTTTTCTAAGGTTGGTATTCTCACCTCAGATTTCTCTCTTCTGATATATGTTTCTACTTCCTAACCCTAGGTCCTGTGAATTTGACCCTGTATGGGAAAGGGGGGTCTTTGCAAATATAATTAAGATAGAGATTTTTGAGACAGAGAGATTAATTTGGATTCTATAGTTGGGTCCTCAGTGCAGTCATATGCATCCTTACAAGAGGGAGAGTGAGGGAGAGGTCTCACACACACACACACACACACACACACACACACACACACACACACACACACAGGGAGAGCAAGATTGCTACAGAGGCGGAAGATGGAGCAATGTCGCCACTACTCAAGATTACTGGAAACCACCAGAAGGTAGAAGAGATGGCAAGTGGAGTCTCCTTAGAGACTCCAAAGGAAAGATGGCCCCTCTGCCATCCTGATATTGAACATCTGGCTGCCAAACTATGGAAGAATAAAATTCTGTTGTTTTTAAGTCACCATGTTCACTGGTGATTTGTGACAGTACTCATAAGAAAGTATTTTTAGTCATTATAGTTATATCTGATCATAAATTTTAGAAACTCGATACCCTAACTAATGCTTTTGAATGGCAAAATTTGTGAGAAAGAATAGATAAAATTATTTTTAACTAATAAACTGTATATTGGAGCAGCTTTACGTTGAGAACATATCCAGGTGGAAGGGAGAGCGTCCCCACTCAGCTGCAGTCCCCGCCCTTTCTCAGCTTCCTGTCAATGTCTTCCACATTAAGGGCACATTCATTATGATTGGTGATCTTACACTGCCCTACTATCCTTCTCACAGTCCATACTGATGTTGCGTACTCTACAAGTATGGACAAGTATATAATATCCAATGCAAAATTCTTGCCTATCTACACGAAGCAGATGTATCACAGATACATCCTAAGGGAGATTTTTCATGATTTCTTTAGGAAGGATAATAAAAAGTTGGGCAACTGCTGTTAAATTAGAATAAAGAAATGTAGTTGAGGTCTTAAATTTTTTTATGAACCGAGAATTATATGTCTTTAATCATCCTATAGATATTCTGAGGACATGTCACCATGAACTTTAAAGTATGTAACATTTTAGTAAAAGTATAATAGATTGGAAAAGATATAGTCAAATATAAGACACTGGGAGTTCCTGTTGTTCCAACAAGATTTTTTAAAGAACTTTAAGATAAAGATTTTAAAGTATTATAAAGACAAACTTTAATGTAAGTATCTGTTTATGGTTCACAACTTTTATCTTCCAGATCTAGGAGAACAATAAAAAGCCTCTGAGACATCTTTTACAGCTCGGTGGTTCTCCATGAACATTTCCATCATCCAGAAGCATTCAAGGATCACACCACAGCCTCACCTTGGTCAGATTTGTATTTTTGTTATAGACACTCAATGATGCTAAAGTTCAGTCAAAGCAGAAAAACAATAACTTATCTTCTTCAATTATTTTACTTTCAGAATTTCCCAAACCTTTCCCAAAGATTTTCTGTGTCATCTCTGCAAGCACATACTCATAACATACTCATAATTTTCTAGGTGATTCTCTCTCTCTCTCTCTCTCTCTCTCTCTCTCTCTCTCTCTCTCTCTCGTAGTTTAGGGAAGGGTCTACAGGGTGTTCAAATTCTCACTACTAGATCAGACTCACAGTGATCCGCCTGTTTAAAGCCTCCCAAGAGCTGGGATTACAGGCTCACTCCACCAGGCCAAGTGTCAATTGCTGTCTCAGCATGCCCCAGGGGTGGGACCAGCATGGAAGGCTTGGAGATCAAACCCCTGGCCCTGCACCTGCTTGAAGGCGCTGTACTCCACAGAGCTATTTGACCAGCCCTAGGTAATTCTCAGATCCTGTATTGTCTCTTAATCTTCTGAGTGGCCAGTTTTTCAGTTTTCAACTTTAGTCCTTTACCTTGGATTGTGTTTTCTGTCCTCATTCCAAAACCTTCTCTCCCTCCCTTATCTGCTGTACTACATTTATGCTTACTTACAAATTACTACCAACAAAAGTTTACCCCAAGGCTCATAGAAAAAAAGAAACTGTCTCTGAGGAGTAATTGATTCTATAAATTTCTAGATGGCATTGATGGTGGGCTTGTATTACTAAATAGTGGACCACTGATAAATCAGGTTGACTTATATGGAATTCCAATATTAGAATGCTAGACATATTGACTCTAGCCATAAACTCTGATCTCATCTGGCCTCAACCTGCTGTATCAATATGCTGTTAAAGTTCAGACAAAGAATTCAGATAAAGAGACACTCTCTAACAGCTATACAGTTTCTTTGATGTGCCTAGAAATTCTTGCAGTTGGAACACAAATGTTCTACTTAAATGTGATTTTGTATTTCCATAAACCTAGCAGAGAGAGTATGGAGTTTGATCCCCAGGACCAAATAAATAAATAAATAAATAAATAAATAAATAAATAAATAAAGACAATATTATCAGTTAATTTTTTAATATACATGCTGATTTGGGGTTAGTTGCTCTATTTATTGCTGTTCCTAGTATGACAATGAGGAAATCTTACAAAAGTAGATTATAAAATAAACTCTGACTCCATATGTGTTTCCCTAAAACAGGTAAAATATGGTCACATCTGAGATACACCAACTTTCTTTAGATTCCTTAATGGAAAGTAGCTACTCTAATCCTATCTACTATCTTAAAGTAACACTGAAGTCAAAGTTAAAGTAAAACCATGCGAAAAAAATGAATGATTGGCACAAAGGTAAACCTTGATCTTTCTTGTTTTATTTCATAGAGTCACATAAAATAATTTCTTTCATTTTGACATTTCCATAAGTGTGTTTAACATATTTTGATCAAATCCACCCCATGTATTAATTTTGTTTGTTCTCACCTCTCACTCCCTTCCTCCTTTAATAATAGCTTTCTCGGAACTTTTTAGGTTTTCTTTTTATCTTTTTTCCTAGACTCCACATATAGAAGAACACACGTGATACTTTTTTTCTGAGTCTGGCTTATTTTAACATAATATTCTCCAGTTTTATCTACTTTATACCAAGTGACATAATTTTGTTCATCCTAATGGATAAATACTCCATTGTGTATATAGCCTATATTTTATTTATTCATGGATTGGCCGATAGGCACCAAAGCTGATTATATACTTTGGATATTGTGAATTGTGCACAATAAACATGAGTATGCAGGTATATCTATGCAGGCATACAGACATTCATTTATTTTGCCTTTAGACCAAGTAGTGATACAACTGATTTTATGATAGGTCTATTTTCAGACATTTATACCAACTTACAGAGTGGCTCTACTAACCTGCCTTGTACCAACTGAGGTCAGATGGAATCTCAATGCAGTTTTAGTTTACATTTTCTGAATGGATAAAGATAATGAACTTTTTAAAAAATAGTGATTATACTTTTGAGAATGAGCTATTGAATTTATTTGCCTGTTTGTCAATATGATTACTTGTCCTTTCAACATTTTTGAACTATATTCTACATATTAACCTTCAATTGGAAAGGTAGCTGGCAAAGATCTCCCACTTGATTCCTTTGCTCTGTAGAAGCTCTTAAATTTGGTACAATCCCGTGTATTTATCCTTGTTTTTACTGCTGAATTATTGGAGTCCTATTAAGGAAGCCATTGCCTATGCTTACATCTTGAAACTTTTCTCCTCTTCTTTCTTCTAGCAGTTTCAAAGTTTCAGTTGCTACCCTTAGTTCTCTCATCCATTTGGAATTGACTTTTTCAAGACATAGTGAGCCATTTTAATCATTTACATATAAATATCCAGTTTTCACAGCAACATTTATTGAAGATGCTGCCTTTCTCCAAGGTAAGTTTTGACATCTTTGTCAGGAATCAGAGAACAGCAGCTGCGAGGATTTATTTCTGGGTCATCAATTTTATTATGTTTTTCTCTGTGTCTGTTTTCATGCAACTATCAGGCTGTTTTTGTTACTATAGCTCTGTAGTATATGTTGAAATTGGGTATTATGACACGTCCAGCAGTTCTCTTTTTGCTTTGCATTGCTTTGAATTTTCAGGATCTTTTATGATTCTACATGAATTTTAAGATCATTTTTGCTAGTTCTGTGAAAAACATCTTGGATATTCTGATGACTCTTTCAATGAATTTGTAGATTGCTTTCAGTAAAAAGACAATTTTAATGAACAAAAGAGATCCTTCCATCTTTATAATATTTTCTTCAATTTCTTTCTTCTGTGTTCTGTAAGTTTTATTGGAGAGGTCTTTGACCTCCTTGATTATTTCTATTGCTATGTTTTTTAATATATTATGAATAGAATTATTAAATTCTGACTTCTTTCTCAGTAATATATATGATATACATATTATATACATATATATTGCTTTGTAGAAGCTCTTAAATTTGGTATAATCCCATTTATTTACTCTTGCTATCACTCCTAAATTATTGGAATTCTAGAGGTGAAGATTTTGGTATGTACATTTTATGCTCTACTATTTTGATGACTTTTTTTTTTCATTTT
>NW_004524793.1:2913618-2914465 GCF_000260255.1 Octodon degus
ACCCTGCAACATATGCAGTTCAGTTTACCCTATCTGTCTAAATATCGAATATCTTAGGCATACCATGGAACGGGTATCTTTCATCCAATATTGATATGTTGAAATTTAAGTCCTTACAGAATATGAAGAAAAAAATTTAAAAATAGGAATAAACACATATTTTTACACAGAAATTTAGAAATCTAACCTACAGCTTTGTAGCAGGACCGTCCTGTGACTTTTTTTTTCTTTTTCCTGTTTCTCTTTTTTCATTTATTACCCATTTAAAAAAAAGAAAAAAAGCAAAAAAAAAAAAAATCTTTCACTGTGAGGCAGTATGGTAATAATTGGTATGCCATGACAAGAAGTATGTATTTAGAAGACCAGAATGACTGGCTTTCCAAGAGTGACCCATCTATTGCACATAAAATGTCAGATACTATTTGAATGGGAAAGATGAAAATCAATATCCTTCACTTGGTTCCTGATTTGGCAGAACGTGCTATATAATACTGGCTATTGTTTTGTCATACACAGCCTTCATTAGGTAAGATCATTTTACATCTATTTTCCTTTGGGCTTCTCTCACAAAGATATATCGAATTTTATCAAAACCTTTTTCTGTATCAGTTGAGAAAATCACGTAAATTTTACCCTTAATTTTATTTATGTGCTGCGATACATTAACTGATGTGTATATATTTAACCATCCCTGGAATGAGACCAACTTGATCATGACACATGGCCTTTTTAAATGATGTTGAATTCAATTTGAAATTATTTCTTTAAGGATTTTTGTAGCAGTGCTCATCAAGGGTATTAGTCTACAGTTCTTCTTCTTCTTTTTTTTTTTTTTTTCTTTTTTTTT
>NW_004524793.1:2915350-2916316 GCF_000260255.1 Octodon degus
GTCTGCATCTTGTACTATGAATAACCACTAAGAAGACAACAATATGCAATGTATTAGTTATTGAAACTATCCTACTAATTGGTTTTGAAACTGTATCATTGTTATTTGTTTCTCAATCAAATTATTAAAAATAAAACATGCACTTTAGTCCTCTGAGATATCTGGCTGGTCCATATTTCTTTTTAAAAGTATGATACAATTATTCAAATATTCTGCCAAGTTTCTGTTTTTCCATTAATGGAAGACATACGATTGCTTGGTTTGATCTATTTTTTATATCACATTCATTCAGCTATGGTAGATCATACGTTTGCAGGAATTTTTCTATTTCTTTTACATTTTTCAATTTATTGGAAAATAATTTGTCAACTAGTTTCCAATGATCCTCTAGATCCCAGTAGTATGTTTCATAATATTCCATTTTTAATTTCTTATTAATTTGGTTTTCTACTCTCTTTCATTTGATTGTTTTACATAGCAATTTGTGAATCTCATTTGTCATTTTTTCAGAGCATAAACTCTTTTCATGACTCTCTGTACTGCTCTCTTAGCTTCTATTTCATTAATTTTAGCTCTGATCCACATCGATCCAGGCCTCATAACAGAAAGTTGTCTCTATGGCCCTATAACACAATCACCTCTAAAAGTCCCAGCTAGATGTGTAGAAGATTCTTGTGGGATAGTTAGATGTAAACCATAACATTTTGCCCTTGCCCCAAAAGACTCATGGTCATCTCTATGTGTAGAATATCTTGATTCCATCTCTAAAAGTCACCAAAGTCCTAACAGTTCCAGCTTTGTTGCAAAGTCCAAGTTTAAAAGCTCCTCTGAAACTCCAGGAAGATTCTTTGCTGTGAGTCCCTGTGAAAATCAAAAAGAAAGGTTACATAAAATTAAACAAGCTACAAGTCCCCATTGAAAAAAGGAAGAATGGAGGTGGGGGTGGAGAAAAAGCACTGAGGCCAA
>NW_004524793.1:2917286-2918892 GCF_000260255.1 Octodon degus
AGGTGGCCTACAATTCAGCTGCCAATAGAGCCATTGTGCCTAAAGGAAACATTGCCTCTAGTTTCTAATCTTCTGCCTTTTAAAGAGCACTCTGGTCTTCTGATCCCTGATAAGAATACCCCTTTAAACTCTGCTCACAGAAGCCCAGAGCTTCTCTAGGAATCTCCCAACTTTTCCCAACTCCTCCCAAGAATGGATTTGGAAGGCTGCTAAACTGCATGGTCTGGTAGTCACACCAACAATCCCATTCTCACCACCAAAGTCTGTCTCAGTCACTCTTTCATTACTGGTATATGATACAACATCAATAATTAAACAATAAGTATATTTTGCTCATGGTCACAGCCTATGATTGGATGTCTCCTGGACAGAAACTAATTAGCAGAAGGACGTAGTGGAGCGAGAGCTGCTTGTGTCGTGGAGAACAGAAGACAGAGACTGAAGGGAGGGGCAGAAATGGGCACAAGCCCTTCCAGGTCTTGCACCAAGTGATAGGCCTCTTCCATTGGCAAGTTAGCTGTAGAACCTCCAGAAAACAATTGCTTTCCAAATATTCTGTTTATGAGCACACAAGTTTCCTTGGAGAGAACTTGATATAAGTCAGATACAAACATCTGGTATAAACAGAATATTATTTTACATTATTTCATTTTCAGTTTGTGAATATCTTTGTAAGGTACATTTATTGTGGACAGAAACTTTTTTTTGTATTTTAGTAAGGGTCTAGAGGGTCTACAGGGTCTCATTACATAGATCTGACTTGTAATGATCCGCTTGTAATCCTAAAGAGCTGGGATTACAGATGCATGCCACTCTGCCTAGTCTCAATCACTGTCTCAGCATGCCACAGGGGTGGGGTCGGCATGGCAGGCCAGTGATCAAACCCCAGCCACTGCATCTGCCTAAGCAGGTGCTTTAATCTGCTAAACTACTTGGCTGGCCCCAGAAACATTTATATATGTTTAATTCCGATACATAGTCTGTAACTTATAATTAGAGAATAATACCTCTGATGCTCTGGGTTTATTATTAAAAGATATGTATTAGTTCCTGTTGTTCTGTTGTGTTTTTTCTTTTGCTGTTTTAAATAATCTATGTTCATTTCTTTCTTAAACAAGAAATTCATCTACAATAATATTTTATGCTTTCCTAACTCTTATTTTCTTATGTATACGTCCAGTGGCATTAAGTCTTCATGCTCTCAATTATTTTTTCTTGCTTCTTCTTCTAGTTGTAAAATTCCTTATCTTCTGTAATGATAGTTTAGTGGTCCTTAGTTCTTTTACTAAATACTTCTCTCTAATTCTTCAATTTTGAAGGATTACGTTGCTGCACATGGCAATCTAGATTGTAAGTTTTTCCTTTTAGGGCTTGAAATACATCATCCTACACCCCTTTTTGCTGAGAAATTTCCTGTTATTCTGATGCACTTGGCTTCATCTGTGATTTAGCACTTCTCTCCTGCAACCTTTAAATATTATTACATTTTTGTATTTTATCAGTTTAGCTATAATGTGTCAGTTAGTTGTCTTTTCTATGTAATATCTATTTAAGGATCTAAACGTCTCCTGTATGTGGATATGCAATTATTTTGCAAGATTTGACA
>NW_004524793.1:2919242-2920326 GCF_000260255.1 Octodon degus
CTTCACTGTTTCTTATTTCATTTGGTTGTTTATACCTGCTTATGCCTTCTTTGAGTTAGCTGACCACTGCTATAATTGTTCTTTTGGATTATTTGTTTACTATTTCATATACTTCAGTATCACCTAAATAAGCTTCTGTGAAATTATTAATTTTTGGAAGAATCATGTTGCTTTGCATTGTACACATCTTCTGGGGTGGAACTCTCACACACTTGTATGTGAAGGTCTCCTTGGGGGAAGGCTTCCTTTGATCATGGCACTGGGGTGTTGATATGTGGATTAATGAGGAGCTTAGTCTCAGCTGGGATGTGTTCTATAGTTCTGAGAAGCTCTATGGCTTCTCAGTCTGTAATTAGTGGGAACTGAGATGAGACATATGAAGTTAGAGCTAGAGTGACCCATTTTTTCCCCATTTTTAGATTCCCCCAAATCTGACTCTTTGGTAGATAAAGCAGGCACACAGTAAACAGCAGAGTCTCAGACATAGTCCCAGTGTGGTTACTTTTCCAATTTGTCACCAAAGCACGGCCTGAAATATTAGAGGCGTGACCTACACTGGGTCCTTTTAGGTGTGGCATCTACAGAGCTTGTGTTGCTTCTGCTATTGCCATGTGGATGAATGACCAAGAACGGAACGTCATTCTCTACTCATGCCTATTTTGGGCCAGTTTATTCACTGTGGGCTTTTATTTGCCATATTGGAAATACTACATCTGACGAAATTTGAATGTGAGTAGGTGTAACTGATCTCAGTTGCACAGGGGAGTGTAGCTCAGTGGCAAAGCCCCCACCTACACCATTCATAATGCCCATTTTGATCCCTGGCACCACTCAGCATGAAGAAAGAAAACAGTATCAACTCCCACATATAAAACAGTGAGATATGCAAATACAGCAAAAATCAAAAAGCCATGACCACAACACTAATAACATTTGAAAAGTGGGCAAAGATAATATCCAATACACTGAAAAGGTAAAAATAAAGTTGATCATAACAAAACACACAAACTAAAAGAAACAAAGGGAAAAGAGACACAAGAAAAATTTAAAAACAATAGAGAATAAATGAAAACCAATAACTGAA
>NW_004524793.1:2920876-2928092 GCF_000260255.1 Octodon degus
TATGAGAAAGTAGCTGTATAATCTACGCTATTTTGTATAAACAGATATATATTTTTTTTCACTACAAAATGGCCCTTTATTTATATCCCCCTTTTTGCTTACTTTTGCCAGAGATGGGTATTCCTTTGCCATTCATATACTGTAGGTGCATGAATTTCACAAAGTAATCCAATATAGTCCAGCTCTGCTAGTTTCGGTGCCATGCAGTCTGTGTGTTCACTTCTCCAAAGGCCGTTGGCTTTGCGAGCCTGGTGGCATAACCTAGCCCTTCTACAGACTGTGCTTCTTGTATTCCTAAGTCATACCAGTCAGGTGTATTTTCAGCCTGGATGAATCCACTCAGGCTCTGTGGCAAGTGCCCAGCTGTGCCAGCTGTCACTGCGAGTCCTCAGAGGGTGGGGACAGCAATTAACCTGCAAAGAGCTGCTCTGGAGAGGACATTTGGGAGACTGAGTGATCCGTCAGCCTCTCTCAGACACCAAACTGTGCTTCCTCTCAAAGAAGCCTTCTGGTTTCACTTAATCCCTAGGGAAGAACCACCAATCAGACCATCACAATCTGTCCTCTTCCCGCAGATGTAGTCCCTAGTGCTACTGCTCAAGCCTCTGAGCAGGCTCCTGTCCCACACTTTTCTCAGACAAGACAGCCAAGAGAGTCCCATGCCAGCCAGTGCAGCACGGCACACACAGTGGCAGTGAATTGTTGTGGCTTCTTGCCTTTGGATCCCTAGAAGACTTTAGTCCCTTATACTGATAAGGTCTCTTTCAAAATGCCTTAAAGGCCATGAGATATAATAGGATTCTCCTGTATTGCTAGCTTGGTGCGCAGGTGGACTCATTCTGAGACTAAATTCTCGAATTGGATGAAAAGCTTGTGTGGGCTAGGAATTTGTCTTGGAGATACAATTTCTCTTCAATTGTAAGAATAAAAGTTCACTGTACTTCATATTTCCCCACCCGTACCACAGTGCTGGACCTCTACCCTTTGCCCTCTAACCTTCTCTGCACTGCTGTTCCAAGTGTCTATGCTCTTGACTTCCTTACTCATTCCCACTGCTGTTCTTGGCTTTCCTTCTGTGGTATAGAGCTCTTCCACCATTGCTCTGGTCCCTCTCATGCTTTCAGAGTTACAGCTAGGCAAGTCTACCATCCTAGATCCTTTCATCCAAATTTTAATCTTTCTAAAAACATGGGGATTAAGTAGAGCTTTTAATTGATATACAAGCAATCTAATGAGGGTCCAGGACAATAAATCCTAGATCCCAGAGAAGCATTTAAATTTCAGAACATGGTCACTGTCTCAGCAGATCTGAGATGTATGACTTGGAAGGATATTTAATCAATCTACTCCTTAGTTTCTTTGTCTTTAAAATGGAGATGATAACAACTATCTCATATGAAAGGTGGGGGAAGTATTTAAACATACATGTATTCATATTATACAAAATCTCACTTATTTTTATAAGCACACACAATATTGTCCCTTAGAATTTAATACAAGATCTGTATCCTTATATTAAGCCACATGTAATATATAAATATATAAAAAGAGAAATATATATATATGCATAAACTATCTTATTCTTTATCTCATTACTTGTTTCTAGAAATGAGGCCACAGGTACCTCAAAATAGGAATTAAAAAAAGCACTAAAGCCCTTTAGACAAGAACCATAACCCCTCAGCTTCTCCAGGAAAGAAGTGTCTCTGGATATGGAATAGGCAAAGAGGGAGCAGCTCCCACCAGTTAAACCAGTGATATTCTAAACTGAACTATTAGAATTAGTATTGGAGGATAGTTTGGCTCAGTGCTCTAAGTAGTCAATAGTTTTCCCCATTGATCAGTCAACCGACTCAAGAGATTTTTTTTTTAAAGTTTTAGATAATCCAACTTGTATGTTGATATCAATACATTTATCAGTGATTGCCAAATTTCCTTTTCTTGATCTTGTATCTGTCAGACTGTCAACCACATTTTAAAAATATTACTCTACTGTATGCCTCTAACATAAGAGGAGATTGTTTGTTAGAATTCATGAGAAATCCCTGAACCATCAATGTGACTCATCTGGTACTTTAAAATTCATCCAAGTAATAGTGCTTAATAGTGAAATTATATTCTAAATGAAAGACATGTACATGATATGTGCCCAGTAAGTACTTATTATACATATGCTAAACTTAGTGATCAAGTTTTCACAAAAGAAAATACCTTTGGAGATTTATACAAATGTTTGATGGATTTATTTGCAAGGATATGAAATGTGGAGGACCACCTGAGCAGCTCTCCTTGAAAGAAGAGTGATTATCTCTATTTTGACTGAACCTGACCCTATTTCCTTGTATTGATATGTACAGAGCTGGCTAGAACTCCTCTTTACCCTTTCAATTGGCCTTAAACAATGTATATTAGTTTAGCTGAGGTGCTGGTGATAGTCTTTGAAGATAGCATGCATGTTTCCCTGGTAACCTATACCTGCTGCTCTTTAATGTGAGCAGGGTCCAAGCAGGATGAAGAGCCAAGGCTCTGTGCTCCCAGCTGGGATCGAGACATGAGGAGATAGAGGTTATGACTTCTAATAGATATATGGGGCTTGAGAGATTACATCAGAGCTAAAGCACCAGACCCCAAAACATTAGATACTGTCTCAATAGCATAATGCAGATTACTCTTTCTACATATCCTCTCTGCATACAGCAGAGGTAAATGTAGGCCACCCACCTAGCTCAGTTCACAGTACTCACCTACTTCCCACAATTCTCAGTCATTCTTCCTCAAACCACTCCTCCACTAAACAACAGCTGGGTGTGGCCCTGAGTCAGTCTCCTTGTTTCAGAAAGCCATCTTTATGGCTGGACTTAGGACCCCTTGGCTCCCCAATAATTATAAATATGTTTTAGTGTCTTTACTTTTGCTGTGAGTTGCACTGGAAGTGGTAAACTGGCATTAGCTTGATGGGATTCCAATAATGTATCTTTGAGATTATAAATATTGACTTCTTGAACCAAGATGAGAATCTTGAGGGGACTCCTACAATGCAGTAAATTCATATGGAGCACTAGAGGAAGAGCAACATTCTAAGTTATATCACAGGACACAGAAGAACATGGGCTGGTATGAATCCTTCAATCCCAGGACAGAAATCTTAATCAGACCAGATGGATGGAAGAGCCAGGCTCTCTAGTACATTGCTCAGGAGGGAGAAAGGTACATAGAATTAGAGAATTTATCAGTGGATTACCACGAGTGCTTTCTCCTCCATATCTGGGGACTTGAGATTAAGTAACCTAAGAAAGAAATCTATTCACTGTATCCTCTTAGATTCTTTTGACTAGAAAATGGGATTTCCTTTGAATTTGTCTGTGGAAACATTTCAGGATTTTTATGAAGATAATTAGTGTCCCTGGATAAAACATGTAGATAGTTTAAAAACTTGATATTATCCTTGATGTATGAAAATGAATTTAAACCAGATTTATCTCTTCTAAAAACAGATATCAGCAGTACACATAATGCATATTCTGTTCGAGAAAAATTTAGCTCAAATATAATTTGCCAAATAATAACTGACCAACTAATAAATATGTAAAGTATTTTAAAATAATTCATTGCCCCACCATTAATACAGATACTTTATATATGCTATCTCACTAATCCTTAGGAAAAGACTAAGACAAAACTAGCTGGCTGTTATCAGTCACTTTCCTCTTGCTAGGATCAAATATCTGTCAGTTGCCACTTAAAGGAGGAGAGGTTTATTATGGATCACAGTTTCAGCAGGTTCATTCAGTGGTTGGCTGGCACCAAGTGACACACAGACTGAGAAGAATGACATGGGCAAGGAAAGCTGGTCACCCCACGGTGGCTGGGAAGAGGACAGAAGTGAGTTGCTGGAGATCAAGACCCATCAAGATCACAACCTGAGCAACCTCCCCTTTCAACTAGACCCTATCTCTAAAGGTGACCCTTTTGGTGGACAATTTAGATCTAAATCCTAACAAGATGATCAGGGTCATCACCTCATTTCTTTTTCTACCCAGGCAGGTCTTACTTAATTAGAAGCTGTCTCTGCCCTCCTCCACCAGTCACTTGATCTCATTGCTCTTGTGTTTGATTCACAGTACTGTACCTTTCAATCTCTGAATTTGTGCTATTTCACAGAACTATTTCACATTTCTTTGACAGCCTTCCCAAAATAGATTGTAAGCTGAATAAGGACGCAAACATGATTTTTTTTTGTGTGTGATCTTCTATACATACATGCTCTAATGTTTATTTTTTTCTAAATTAGTATTTTTAATTTTATTTACTTAGTATATGTTTGTAGTACATAATCCAAAGTTTATCAGGAGGAGTTAGTACATGTATATAGCATATTTTAATTATTTTTTATACCTTTGTCCTCTTTTCTTTTTTCCCTTCCTTTGTCTCTTGTTGAATGAATTGTTAAACCACTATTTAATAATTGACATTACTATCGTATTATCTCAGAATTTTCAGGTGAGAGTCTTAATAATGGGTTCGAGTGAACAACTCTAAAAATGTAGGAGGGGCTGGGGCGATGGCTTAGTAGAATAAGGGCTTCCCTGGCAAGCGCAAGGGCCTGAGTTCAATCCCAGTTCTGCAAATAAATAAATAATAAAAATGTATGAAAGATTAGAGCCTGGGACCTTAACCTTTCTATGATGGTTTATTCTTAACTTTCTAGAGTATTACATTCCAATTGACCCTCCAAATCTCTTCTTCTGTCTTTGTATTTGGAACCAACCACCCCAGTCTATTGATAAATCTAGTATATACAAAAAGGGTCTATGTTAAAACATATGTTAGAGTGGAGATGAGATGCCAGAGGCTCTATCTAAGTATAAGACTAAGAAGAAATGTATTGATTACTAAATATTTAAAAAATCATAATATTTCTGTTGGACTGAGAAAAGTGAAGTGGACTGAGGGATAATTAGAAAAGATAATTAATATGAGACTGCAGTATTGGCAACTGTTGGAAACAGAGTTATGAATTGGGAATTCTATGTTTATTAACATACTAAAGCATGTGAAAGCTAGGTTTCTAAAGCAGGGACCTAAATCCTTTCTCTTCCATTTTCTGCCAACTCTGTATGACATTGGAACATGTCTGTGCGTTGACTGTAGACAGGTATACTACCAGCACACCTAGTGAGAATGCAATGAGTTTATAGATACAGAACTTAAAGGCAAGAGCTTAGCATGAAGCAAACATCAAGATTGTACCTACTGGATTGGGGAGATAGCTTGTCAGTCTAAGCTTCTGCTTGGCAAGCGCAAAGACCACGGCTCAATCCCAGGTACCGCAAGCCGAGCTGTCCCCCAAAGTCTGGGAGGCTGGGCTAGCCACTAAACCTGGGTATGATGGTGCATGCCTGTAATCCCAGTGCTAGGGACGCTGAATCAGGAAGATCACTACAAGTCTGAGCTGTGTAGTGAGACCCTGTATTAATAAATAAAATATTTTTAAAGAAATTAAAAAAGATTTTACCTATTGCTGTTGATGATGTTAATTTATATTTTACACTATGATATATGATATATCACATGGCAGAAAGTATCTGCTATTATATTCAATGTAGATTTAATATTATATAATAGTATTCTCAGGATAGACAGCTCTTTTATTCCCTGTCCAAATCCTTATATATTGAGTCTATGTTTCCTGCAGCTAGTCTGCAAGGCTTGTTGGTTTGTGCAGATTATTCTTACTTCTACGGTTATCAATTCTTAAGGCCTAATGTTTCTGTGTCTCACTTGCTTTAGGAAGAACACTACAGGAAAGCTGACGAGTGCTCAGCAGAGACCGGCACAATGAGGAGATCCTTCAGGTTTACACGTGGTGTTGGTAGTTTTCCTGTGAGTGTCGTCACTGGTGTCATGCACCCATCTCATGTATCACTAATTCATTCCATACAGCATAAATTCCTGATGGCTGCACTGTCATGAAAGTGTCTGTTAGGCACACATTTATGTTTTGAGACACAAAATTTATTGACTCACAAGATTAATGAATCTTACGTTTATTTATGAGGTATATTTAGAGAGCAATAAACAAAGAAGGCAGTTCTGGTAGTCTGTCCTTCCAGAAAGATTTTTTTTTCAGAGCCGGAGATTGAACTCAGGCCCTTGAGCTTGCCAGGGAAGGGCTTATTTCACTGAGCCATCTCCCCGGCTCCCAGAAAGATATTTTAAAAAAAGAAATAAAGTAAGAACTGTCAGCATCAACTCTACCCATCCTGTAAGATGAAAGTTGGAGCTGAAAGATAGCTCAGCAGTATAAGTGCCTGCCTGGCAAGTACGAGGATCTGGGTTCAGCCCCAAGTACTGCAGGCAATGCCAGCCCTGAAGCCTTCAGGCATGCTGTGCCAGCCTGCAAAACAAGCATGGTGGCACACTCCCACAATCCCAGCACTGGGGAGTCTGAGACAGGCAGATCACTATGAGTCTGAGCTGTGTAGCAAGACCTTGTAGCAAGTAAATAAATAATAATTTAAAATAAAAAAAAAAAACAAAACTTAAAATTGCAGGCTAGCTTTGCAGTCTGGTTATATATTCTTATCTGAGCTCCTACCATGACTCACTGCTGGTTATTAGCAATAATAACCATGTTCCCAGTGTGGTTCGTGGCTGTGGAGAAGTCAGAGCAGATCACATGCCCAAGTAAATTTGCAAAGGTGCTTTTACCTACCTGGCGCTTGACAGTAGCCATGCCACAGCCCCAGGATAAACTACGTTGGAATTCTTCTGCCAGATAAATTAGTCTTCGATCTCAGTGTCCTGAAAAGTTCCTGGATACATGAGAAATGCAAAGAAACATTCTGCAAAGGAATAATACACATAATCTTACTTTTCTCATTACTGAGAAAGTAGAAACTTTACCCTTTATTTATTTATCTATTTATTTATTGTATTTTAGGGAAGGGCCTAGAGGATATTCAGAGTCTCACTACTAGATCGGACTCCTAGTGATCCACCTGTTTAAGGTCTCCAAAGAGCTGTGATTAGAAGTGCGCACCACCATGCCTAATCTTGATCAGTCTCAGCATGCCCCAGGGCAGGACTGGCACAGCAGGCCGGGAGATCGAACCCCTGGCCCCTGCGCCTGCTGGCAGGCACTTTAACCCACTAAGCTATTTGGCCTGCTTTCTTTCTTTCTTTCTTTCTTTCTTTCTTTCTTTCTTTCTTTCTT
>NW_004524793.1:2928268-2941796 GCF_000260255.1 Octodon degus
TCCCCCCCCCCCGAAAGTAGAAATCTCATCTCAAGCTGATCTGGGTTCAGTACCAAAAAATCCACAAGGCCAAGACTGAGGTTAAGTGCTGTAGTGATGCTTAGCAGAAAGCTAATTAGCAGTGACTAAGAGAGAGGGCTTTGGTTTCACTTCTTCTCAAACGTTTTCTGCCTCTAGAAATCAAGGAAAAGGCTCTCAAAACATGAGACAAAGACACATAAAGAGACAGAGACATTGGAGGGCACACATACAAAGAATATAAATTTTGCAAGCATAGCACAGAGGGGCTGGGGAAATGGCTTAGTAGAATAAGTGTTTCCCTGGCAAGCACAAAGGTCTGAGTTCAATCCCTGGTTCTGGAAAAAAAAAAAAAAAGTTTCTGGGTTTTTTGTCAAAAAAGTGCATGCAGGGGCTGGGGAGATAGCTCAGTAGAGTAAGTGCTTGCCTGGCAAGCACAGGGTCCTGAGTTCAATCCATAGTACAGCAAAAAAAAAAAAAAAAGTGCATGCAGTGAAGCAGAAAGTATGGTCTTTTCACAGAATAAATTATTAGAAACTTTCCCCAAGGAAATGCAGATTTCAGACTTAACAAAGATTTTAAATCAACTGTTTTAAATAAACTCTTTCAAATTTGTTCTTACATAAAAACAAAAACAGAATTTCAATTAAGGAAAAATGTAAAAAGAGTGACACGGGACTTCTCATGTTCAAAAGTACAGTGACTGAAAGTTTTGAAAAAGCAAGGGTTCCAGCAGAAGATAGTAAGGGATAGGAGAACCAGTAGACTTAAAGAGAGCCCAGTTGAATTTATGTATTCTAGAGCAGAAAGAAAAAGTTTTAAAAAAGAAGCAAATATGGCCTAAAATACCTGTGGAACTCTAACAAGTGTGTCAACATATGTACTGTATAATAGGCCTTTGAGAGACAAACAGAAATGTTAAAAGGGATAAATCCTATCTGAAGAAACTATGGATAAAAACTCAAATTTTATCAAAGGCATGCATCTGTATATCTAGAAAACATAGTGAACTCCAAATGCAACACAGTCTACTAGATCTATATAGAGATGGCTTCAAATTGAACCAATGAAAGACAAGAAAAATAATTTCTTAAAGCTGCAAAACGGGAGAGAGAAGAGAGAAAACAGAGAAAGATCATTTCAAATACAAGTAAGTTGCTTCCTTGTTGATTTCTTCTCACCATGGAAGTCACAGACAGTAGGCTTACTTATTTAAGTTGCTGAGAAAAAATTTACAACTGTCAGGCAAAGATGTCATGTGCAGGAAAACCACCCTTCATAACTGAAAAATGGAAATTAATACATTATTAGATTTAAAACAACAGTTGAGTTTCTTAATGGTAGATTTCCATTCAGGTAATGCCAACTGGAGTCTCTTTGGCTGAAATGAAAGAATGCTCTGTGTATGGCTCAGTAGAACAAGTGATTCCCTGGCAAGCACAAAGGCCTGAGTTCAATCCCCAGTTCCGCAAAGTTAAAAAAATAAATAAATTAAAAATTTAACCTAACTTAGTGATATGGGAAGAAACAAAGAATTCAAAGCAGCTACATAGATAAATATTAAAGCTACTGGTCATGCAGTTTGTGATACGTGCCTCATTTATTTCTATATGATTTAGGAGACAAATAGATAAAATAATACTTAAAGGCATATGTTATGGGGCTCGTAATATATAAAGAAGTAATGTATCACAAAAACAAAAATGGAGAGGGTGGAGATATAAAGGATAAATTTCAGAATGGTACTGAAGATAAGTTGAGAAGAATTTAAACTAGATTAGTATGAATGTACTGTATCTACTGTAATCTTTATAGTATCAACTAAGCTAATTAACAGCCAGAAAAATAAAAATAAAGGTATTACAAACAGTACACTGTAGAAAAGTAAACATGAAAGAAGGAAGTAGTTGAAAAAATTAGGTGAAAAAGGTCAGAAGACCTTTCATATTTAGTAATTACTTTCAAGTTTAAATGAATTAAACTATTTTGTCAAAAGAGAGAGACTGGTAGAATGAGTTTAAAATTAATCTAATGGTATACTTTGTATAAGAGATTCATTTCATATCCAAATATATAGTCAAGTTAAAAGTAAAAAGATTATAGAAGATACTTATGTAAATAAGGGGAACTGACATGACTATATACTATGGTCTAAATATTTTTGTTCCTTCTAAATTCTTATGTGGAAATCCTAATCCAAACTCTAAAGTATTGGTGCTAAGAGGTGGAGCCTTTGGGAGTTGAATAGGACTGGGAGTTTCTTCTTTCTTTCTTTATTTTTTCATTTATTGGATTTGGGTGTTACTACACAGCTCACACCCTTAGTGATCCTCCTGTCTCAGCCTCCCCAGGTCTGGGATTATAGGCATGTATCACCACAGAGCACTGGGTATGGTATGTGGTACTAGAGACTGAACTCATGTCCTTGAGCTTCCTAGGCAGGTGCTTCAACTGCTGAACTATCTCCCCAGCCCTGATTCTTCTTTCTTAAATGAGAGTAGTGTCCTTATAAAATGGGCATGAGAGTACTTCTTTACCTACTCCACCATGGAAGGTCAAAACAAAGCAATCTGTGAATCAGAAAAGAGGCAATCACCAGATACTTAATCTCCCAGTACTGTTATCTAGGGCTTCCCAGGTGTCAGACCATGAGAAATCAATTACTGTCTTGTACAAACATCTCAATCTAGGGTATTTTCTTTTATAGCAGCCTGAATGGACTAAGACACCATAATGGCATTGTATATTGTGATAGATTTTAAGAAAAAGTTTTTTTTACAAATGACAATAAAGGTCACTAGTTATGTATGGATGAATTCATCAGAAATTATGACAGTTATAAAATATTGCAGCAATCAAGAAACTTCAAAATGCATGAAGCAAACTTCAAGATTAAAAAGGAAGTAAAACACAGAACCTTGTGGTATTTGAGACTTCAGTATCTCATTTTCAGTAATGGATCGAATATTCAGACTTGCCTAACTGCAGCCCATGGGCTACCCATGTCTGGATATCCTGGGCCACAGAGGGAAGAATGACCATCTTGGGACAAATATGAAACACGTAGCATAGTCAATGTATAGAAGTAACAATACCTGCTTTCTACAAATATTATTATTACTATATCAGGCATATCTGCAGGTTGGACATGCTTGAAAGATAGATAAGGAATAGAAGACTTGAACAACACTATGTCAACTAGGCCTAACAGGCATATTTCACACAGTCCACCCAAGAGCTCAAGTGATAGTGGAACACTCTCTATGGCAGAATACATGTTAGGTCACAAGCTAAGTTTCACAAAATTTAAAGAGATTGAAATGCAAAGTAATAACCTGTCTCTTCATCTCTGAAACAGAATGGAGCTAGAAATTCATAACGAAAAAAAGCTAGAAAATACACAAATATAGGGGAAAATAAAGCTGTTCTTTTAAACAGATCAATGAAGATGTCACAGGAATATTGGGAAATATTTTGAGATGAATGAAAATGAAGACAGATGTGGCAAAATCAGTGCTTGGAGGGCAAATTCTAACTATATATGTGTACATTTATAAAAGGACAAAAACCTAATAACCTAACTATATACCTTATTGTATAAAGACTAGAAGATAAACTAAATTGAAAGTGTTGCTGCAGCTAAGTTAGATAGAAATAGTACAGGCAGTCAGCCAGGTTCAAGCCCTCAAGGAGACAGTATGAAAAACAAAATGACTTCGCAATTTTGGGAGAGACAGACCCCTGCTGTGGGCTGACCTCGCAAGACAAAAAAGTAAACAAATGCAGCCACATTCTTCCCTAAAGATAGGCATCCAGGATTAATATTTTAAATGAGTTTCTCACCTCAAGGATGACTGGAAGTCACTAATCCAGCCTCTTTCTGTATTCAGGCCCTCTTGCTACTTGACCAGCTTCCCAATTTGGTCCTGGATTTAATCAGTTTTACCTGAGCAATGGTGCTTATGATCTCACTGGTTGACTGTAGTTTTGTCTGATCTGACGCCCACTTAAGCATGTTCCCGTGTTCTCCACCTTAGACCAACTTATCACATGGTTTTACTCTATAAAAATACCTAGAAGACACACTTCTGGGGAACACTCTGAGGCCCCTCTCTGTAATTCTCTGGGACAGGAGCTTTCCTTTTCCCAACAAATCTATTCTACCCTTAATCTCTGTTGTTTCCAAAAATTCATTCTTCAGTTTTAGGCAACATGAATTTGGCCAGGTATCTTTCAGATCAGAAGTTTCATACTCCTGTATCAAAAGCTGACAGAAGAGAAGAAATAATAAAAGACTAGAATAGAGATACATCGCTTCTCAGCCTTTTGGCTAAGATAAAGTGTAGAATGGAGATAAATAAAATAGAGAATAAAGAATATTAGGGAATATAAACAAAGCCCGAAGTAATTTTTTGTTAACAGCAGTAAGCTGGACAAGACATTTGCTAATTGTAGCAACATGAGACAGAAGCTTGATGAACGCAGGGAGCAAAGAGCTACAAACAGAGCCCAAATTCCAGCAAGATGGGATACAAGGCCACAGAAAAATTCATTTCCTGGAGGCCCCGTCCGTTATTTGATCCTTCACCTGCGATGCTAAGGCTAGAGTTCTGTGAATTTAGAGTTTGGTGAATGCTGGAAGGCAATAGAGGCAGCAGCTTGTTTACAACAAATTAGCTATGTCATTCCTTGGTCTGACCCTAGCCCTCAATAAATGTGATAAGTTTCTATGGCGAGGTGGCTAGGTACTCAGAGACAGAGTTCATGAGTCCCTTGGCTACATTAATCCAGTCTTCTGGTCTGACTGGAAGCATACAACAGCTCATAAATAAGCAAAAGAAAATTAGATGGAAATGATTACAATTACAAATTAAAGTAGTTGTAGATTTAATACTCAAATAACTTCTTATTATTAGTGCCCTTAAAAGAAATTATTCTTTCACTTTTCCAAGTACTTAGTGAAGGAATAGGCCTACTAAATCCTGAAGGTCACACTGGGCAGAGCAGGATCTGTTTTGTATACACTCAAGAGACAAGTCTAAGCACCTTCTTGGCAAGCACAAGGACCCCGGTGTTATCTGAGGTACTGCATGCCATGCCAGCCCTGGAACTACCATGCTGGCCACTGAGACTGGGAAGGGTGGCACATAAGACCCTGTACCAAATAAAAAGCTTTTTTTTTAATGATCCTGTATTAGACTTAGCAGAGTTCATCAACATCTATGACCAGAAGAAAATTATCCTTGGGCTTACTTGTTTAATCCATTAAAAACTGAGAATAAGGTGAGTTTCTTTCAAACTGAAATTTGAAAAAACAGCATTTCTATCACTGCACTATTCATAGTTTATGTTTTCTATACCTTCTGTTTTGACATCTCAAAAATCTTTCAGATCTTGGAGTTACTTCTCCTCCCAGGATAGGTAATCATTATAGACAACAAAGGGCTGAGTTGCATGCCTTTAGTATATAGACTGAGCGATGCAGAGACATCCAAACTGACCAATCTGTTCCATGTACTCTTGTTACATCCTGTCAGTCTAGGGTCAAGGGTTCACCACAATCGTCCTTTCTGGTCCTGTCTCTCTCTCCAAGGTAGAAAAAGGAAGAAGACTCAGAGAATAAAAGTGCAAAGCAAAGGTATTTTTATTGTAGATATTAGAGGAAGTGGTACAAAGCCACTCCTGGGAAGGAGTGGGGTACTCAGAGCTGAGATACCACTGCATCTGGGGTGGGCGTCATGTTTTAGAGGGTAGGTATCTCAATTCCACTCACTAGAGGTCAACACTTGATCGACTGGCTTGTTGCTAGGGGTTCTGTCTGCTGGGAATAGGGGCATTAGGATAGGCACAGCAGCCTGCACCAGGAAGGACAGTGCAGCCTATGGAGGCAAGTGTCAAAAGCATACTTGATAGTTTTGCACCGCAAAGCTGCTTGAAAACTTCTTGCTGCTCATAGCCACAGAGAGCTTACATTTTCTACCTTTTATAAAGACCTGCATCTGTCCCTATATAATCATTCCAAGGCAAGGACCAGATGACTAGAGATGATCCCATAACTCAGAGCTTGCCCAGAACTTTCAAACCAAACAGTCCTAATCTATTTTCCTTGATTTGACTCTTATGCCTTGGAAATTCCAGTAAATACTGTGGCCTATTTCTTCCCCTCATTCATGCCCTTTTGACTTCTGATAGGTCTTACCTAACATTTCCCCAGTCAGCCCTGCATTATACCGCATGCCTTCTGTCTCCAGCACCTGTGAGCTTAAGGAGCTTTCTTTTCCAGAATCTCCTGTGTTTCCTCTTGTGACTGTGCTTGACTGGTGATCACATAGCAGACTACAGAACATGTTATAGATTTTCATCATCTGCCTCCCCCATGACACATGTTTTGAGAAGGTGCTTATGTCAGCCAGTGACTCTGAGTACAACGGGCGCTGCCATGCTAACCTACAATGTGCTCAGCTGGAGCAAGAGCAAGAACTGCACTGTATTTTTTCAGAGCCACTGTGACTTTGGAATTGCGTGTTTGTGTGGTACATCCATATTCCTTCTGCCTGAGATTTAAAATATGAGCAAGCAACAGAGGCTGAGTCTGTCCTTCATCAATTGGTTTTGAGGACTAACAGGCAAATAGTATGAAAATAATTAGCTTAACAGAATTTTCCCAAAGAATGGCTGAAAAAAGAAGAAAGAAAAGTGAAAGCATTCAAGTGGGCAGAAGAGACACTAAAAGTTATCAAGTACCTAAAGGTATCTGGAGTAAATATTTGAGCCATTTAACCATCAGGGAGAATGATTTTTTCCTTCTACAATTGAAACAATATTTTCTGCATTACTAGTTTATTTATTTATTTATTTCACATTGAAATTTAAGCTACCTCTAGGACAATTTCCTGTGTTTTTCAAAAATGAGTTGTTTTCTATTTTGGGAAAATTACTAGGTGCATCATTTGAAAGAAAACATTGTTCATCTAGACAGGACTTTAGGGTCACACTTTACATTACTACTTTCAACATTATTTGAGCCAATATTTGACAAAATTGTACACTAGGAAAAGTATGTCTTTATCACAGAAAACCTGTCCTTAAGGCTTCTCTTCCAATGCCCATATTTATGGTTGTTACTTTAGACATACAGTCATACTCATTTTATAAACTATCTTGAATTTATTCTGCTATTACTTTTAAATTACATATTTGCTTCTTTTTATGCAAACCTGTAAACCATCTCCATTACCTCTGAAAACAGGAAGGACATATATGAGTAGTATATTTCTCCTATAATCTTGATTTAAACAGTAAATCACCATGGCTCACTTCCACAAACTTATAACTGTCACACCTTTTAATAGCATCCATACTATTAAGTGCCCATT
Organism: Octodon degus; assembly: GCF_000260255.1. Taxonomy (NCBI): domain Eukaryota; kingdom Metazoa; phylum Chordata; class Mammalia; order Rodentia; family Octodontidae; genus Octodon; species Octodon degus. Next base: position 2,935,663 of record NW_004524793.1, read on the forward strand.
AAAAGGACCAAAGATATTTTCTCTTCCATAAAAAGTAAACTTTGATCAGTTACTTTATCTATAACCCCTATATTTTTCCTTAGATCTATAATTAAATTTCTATTTATGTCTTGCAACTTCCATTAGATGAACCCTTAAAATTCCCCCAAAAATGGTGTAACAAAATGTTAAGTATTTCACTTTACATGCTCATATTTTTAAATTAATGACTTGAAGACTAATATATGCCCTAGTAGAATGTTTGAGTCATATAACATGCAAAGATGACCTAAAAGTAAATCATAATTTCTAGAAACAGTTTCTAACCTTGTGGACAGTTTATTTATGTGTGCATCCTTCTGTTTAGATGTGTGTGCATGTCAGAGAGACAGAAGGAGAGAGAGAGAGAGAGAGAAAGAGACAGAGAGATAAAGAGACAGAGAGAGAGACAGAGAGAGAGAGACGGAGAGAGAGATCTGGATCATATTATATACAGAACTTTTTAATCCTATTTTATCTAAACTATATATTAGAATCATTTTCACATAATATAAAATATTCATCAAAAATTACCCTTAAATACAATTTATAAAATTTTACTACAGATTCCCTTAATGTTTAAACTAGTTGAAGATCAATAACAGATCACCATGAATTTCAAAGACCAAGTCCTTTATACTGATAGCGATATCCACGTGGCTGAGGGAGTATGAGCAATCTGCCACAATGCATTCCATAGCCAGTGACTTCAAACTTCAATCTCCTATTAACCTAGCTCTAATGGTACCTTAGTCACAATCTGACAGGCTTTCTCCAGATACTTGACCTTGGAATCTGTTCTTGCCCCTTGCCATGAATCTTGAGACTTTTCTCCACCTTGACTCTAATATCCCACTCTACTACTTTTGGGCATCCAATCATTTATGTTCTTGAAGAGGTGGGGGAGTGGCCCAGGAACCCACAGAGAGGACCCTAGCCACACCTCTGGAAGTTCCATGTGGGGTGACCTAGTAGAAGGAATGAGAAAGATAGACAAGAAGACAAAAGCCATACTAAGTGGTGGCTGGTCTGCCTAGTGGGCAAGATCCAAATGCCAGTGCAATGAAACGTATGTTTATTTATACTTTTGCAAAGTTAGTAACACATGACACACACTTGCCTAGTGGCTAATAGTTGACCTTAACCAGTTAGGATGCTTATCTCAGGACTGAGGCAGCTTGTTTGCTTTAGGCACTGAGGCCTAGTCCCTCTCACACACTTTTGACTGATTTTCCAGCTTCTGCAGCTCTCCACAACTCCTTTCTCTAGATAGGGATGTGAAGTCATAAATATAATAGTATATATTTAGCAGAATTTATCAAAACAGTATGACTGAATTGGGATTTCTTGCTCAGAAGAAAATCAAGACTGAAATTTGTGCATATAAACAGGTACCCTGTAATGTTCCAGTACACGTGTGCAATACATTTCGCAGCTCTGAAATCAGAGTAAACATATCTGCCTCTTCAAATATGTGTTATTTCTTCATACTGAAAGCATTTACTGAAATTCCTTCATGATAACTTTTTAAGTAAAAGACAGCTCGTCATCGTTATCTGTGATCACCCTGCTATAGGATGGCACCCCAGGACTTCTGCCTTGTACCTGTATTTGCTACATGTCCATCTCTCTTTGTTTCCCCCCTCCCCTGACTTCTTCAGCATCTGGTAGCCATCATTCGATGCTCAGCATCCATGAGATCGACTGTTTAGATTCCATAGATTGTATGTCATTCATCATGTGCTTGACTCATTCAACTTAACATAATGATCTTCAGTTCGATGTATGTTGGCACAAATGGCAGGATTTCATGCCATTGGTGCACATACAGCACCCTGTTGTGTATAAGTACCATATTTTCCTTATCCACTCATTTGTTGACAGATACCTAATGTGTTTCCACTGCTTCTCCATTATGAATCATGCCGCAATGAACACGGGAGGCCAGGTATCTCCCTACCATACCCACCTCATATTCTGAGGCTATGTAGCCAAGGAGAGAGTTACTGAATCATCGAAGTTGTAGTTTCAGTGCTTTAAGGAACTTCCATACTGTCTCCTTCAGTGAGTAAAATACTTCATATTCCCCTCAATAGTACATCCCTCCAATAGTTTTCTCCATTTTCTCTCCAGCATTTACTATCTTCATATCTTTATGAAAATAACCATTACAACTGGAGTGAGATGGAATATCCTTGTGACTTTGATTTGTAGGTCCCTAAAGCTTAGTTATGTTGGCATTGTTCACATACCTATCAGCCATTTGTATGAAATGAAAAATCTCTATGTAGGTCCCTTCTTTGATTTTAATCATAGTGTTTTCTTCATTGTTGACTTTTCAGAGTTCCTTATGTATTCATGGTTATTCAGCCATTTATAGATCTATCGCTTGCAAATATTGCATTCTGTTCTGCAACTTGTCTCCCTATTCTGTTTCTTTTGCTGGGCATAAGCTTTTTAATTTGCCTTTTGTTTCTACTAAGTTGATAAATCATAGCCCCTTTCTATTATTATATTTGAACAGTTCTCTTTATTATTATTGATTTTAAATTGAGATGTATTGTGTCTAGCTAAGGTATAAGCTTTCTGTCATAAGATATACATACAGTAAAATGGTTATTATGGTGAAATAAATTGACATATTCATTATCTTATATAAGAATTTAAGCTTTGTGATAAGAGCAGTTAAAACATGTTCATGTAGCTAAAATCTAAACATGGTAAAAGATCTATCTACCTTTCTACCTATTTACCTATCTACCTATCTACCTATCTACCTATCTACCTATCTACCTATCTACCTATCTACCTATCAAAGAAGAATAAGTAGGGAAAGATATTAACTCCTATATTCATAATCTGAATGTTCTGAGGATTTTCATGTTTTTTCAATTATTTTTACTAGCACAATGAAGACTCATTACATAATGATTGCATTCCTCATTGGCACATATACATAACACAGCTCAATTCTATTATCAAAACATTTGCCTCCCTCCCTCCCCGGCCCTCTCACTCCATCTTTTGATCCCCTTTTAATTTGGAAAAGATCTTCCTATTATCTATTTCTTTTACTTTGTGCTTTATTTAAATTTTGGGGTTTCTCATAAAGGAAACCATACAATGTTTAAGCTAATGTGTCTGATTTCACCTACTAGTGTGGTCTCAAGATACATTCATTTTCCTACAAATGATTCAAGCTCCTTCTTTATGGCTGAATAGTACTTCATCATGTATAAATACCATATTTGCTTCATCCATTTATCTATCAATGGATATATAGGGCATGTGCAATGTTTAGCTATTACAAATTGCCCTGTTCAAAACATAGCTATACAAGCAACACTATAAATTGTCTTTAACTCTTTGGGTTGGATACTTTGAAGGAGAACAGCTGGGTCAAACAGAATTTCTAGTTGGAGTTTCTTGAGGAATCTCTATACTGATTTCTATAGTAATTGTACTAGCTTACAATCTCATTAACAATGTAAAAGGATTCTTTCCCCCAAAGCTAGGTCAGCACATTCATTATTATACCATTTTTTGTTTATTTTCCTGATTTTTCTTTAATACATTTGCCATCTCTCATAACATACTATTTTTGAATAAATTTATCACTGCAATTCATTATATTCTATGTGAAGCAAATTTTATATGGTAAAATGCCTACTATTGTGTACACATAATGGTTCTCAATATCAAAAGAAAACAGGCAATATATATACTTGCTAAATCCTATAATCATTTTGGGATACATGAAGATATCTTCCTAGGACATGAAAATCATAGCATTTTTTCATGTACAAGTTGCTTGAAAATGTATCTAAAACACATATGCAGAAGCCTTTTAAAAATACATCATAATTAGAAAATATAAGAATATCTTTTGTTACAAAGAGGAGAGAGAATAAGCAGTAAAAATAAATATAGAATTCACCTGGTAACACCCAACAATAATTAAAAAATTCAAAAATCCATTTCAGTGCCCCATTAGTAAATAGAACATAATAAAATGAAATCTAAGAAAGAGTAATTGAAAAAAAATCATTGAGCATTAAACCAACTAGAAAATGAAGAATACATTTTAATTTTCTTATGGATCCAAAATGGTACAAAATATTTCATCGCATAATTTGGTAAAAGATGCTACCTATTAAACTTCCACAGTATTGCTTATATCAGAAAACAGAATTATGAGCTCAAAATTTATCCTTAAGAGTCAACCCAACAAATGCGTAATTCAGAGATCAACTCTAAGATGTGTTCCCCACCTTTCCTCCAGGGCCCCTTCTGTCTGTAAACTGCAGGTAGTGGCAAAACCCCATGTCCAGATGCTCCCTGCTTGTACTGGTAAGTGGGAAAGCAATCAGACCGCTGGTCTCTGCTGGATACTGGCAGCAGGGTAGGGACTGAAGATGACTGCCAAACTCAGTGCCAGTACCATTAGACCCAGAACCTCTGAAAGCCATGACAGTTGGGCCTGGCTTCCCACTACGAAGTGCAGCACGCTGTGTTCTTCTTCACTAGAACATGAACTTCTCAGGGGATTCAGATTTAGATCTTACCCTCTAAGCATCTGCCTTCTATGGCTCTCTCACCTAGTCTCTCTGACAAGACAACATTAAAAGTACTGGAGCAGGCGGTAGTGTAGTGGTTCCATGGCTCAGTCCCACACAACCAGTTTTTCCCCTGATAGCACCTGATCAAATTCTCTCTGGCCATATGGCAGAACTACAGTGGATTTCTCTTCAAGGCTTGCCTTCTCTTCCTGGGTGCTGGCCTTCTTCGCTGTCAGGTAGGCACCACGATGCCTCTGTCCTGAGGGGAAACTAAGTGCAGGCCCAGCCCGGAGATGGCAGGTTGCTCTGAAAAGGGCACAGGATCTGGGTCACTGAGGTGACTGTGGGTGAATCGCGAATGACCTCTCTTCTGTTGTGCAGCCTAGCTGCTGAATTCGCTCTTTTTTATTTATTTTTTTTTCTTTCTGTATTTTAGGGAAGGGTCTCCAGGGTATTCAGCGTCTCACTATCAGATCAGATTCATAGTGATCTGCCTGTATACAGCCTCCAAAGTGCTGGGTTTACAGGCTTGTCACCACACCCAGTCTCAATTGCTGTCTCGGCATGCCCTGGGGGTGGGGCCGGCACAGCAGGCCCTTGAGCCTGCTTGCAGGTGCTCTAATCTGCTGAGCTATCAACCCACCCTTGAATTCTCTTTTAATACTAAATCCCAAGAACTAGGAGATATTCTCCAACAGTCTTCTTTTATACCTTTTCTTTGCTTTCAATAGCATTGTACATTTGAAACATTTTCATGTATGTTTGAAGATGATCACAAAATCTGCCATATTTTCTAGGCCCTCGTCTCAACCCTCGAATCAATAGTCTCATGCACTTGCACATTTTTAAACATTTTCAAAATTTCCAACCCAGAGTCCTTTATAATATTACGCCCAAGGAAAATGTTAGAGTGCTCCAAGAAGACTATAGTTACTGAAACATTATAGTCTACACATCTATGGTCTTATTTTTGAAAACAATATTTTTGATGAAACAGCCAATTCAGCTTTGAAAACTGGCATCCTAAGAAGCAGGGCCCTCAAATCTCAAGCAGCCTGCAGGACCAGCGCCTCGCAGCCAGGAGTCCCAGTCCTCTCGTCAATATGTAAACCTGCAGCCTCCTGACAAAGAGCATCACAGAAGGCACTGGGGCAGAATGGACTCACCTATCAGGGTTTTTATATGAAGCAGCCAAAGCATTTGGTCTTTTTAGCAGGAAGCTGAAGCTGTTTCTGAATGAGACCCAAACCCAAGAAATTACAAAAGTCATTGCCATGAAGACTGTGAAGATGAAGACTGGGTGTGTTTCTGTACTGCCAGTGACAGCAGAATGCTACTGCCACTTCTCTGGGTGGCTCAGTCAACATTTCTCTTAGCCCTTTTCCTTCTACAGTGATATCCACAGACATGAAGACACGTCCATCAGTCTAATATGCTGCTTTGACCCAAAGTTCAAATGGGATTGATGAAATGACTTGAGACATCCTGTAATAGTCACACTGAACCTTAAATACTATGCAGTCATGTTGGGGAGAGTTATTATCTTAGCACCACAAA
>NW_004524793.1:2941896-2949190 GCF_000260255.1 Octodon degus
TTAAAGAAGTGGATGCATTATATATTTCTGCTATCTGGATTTTCCCAGGTAATTTGATGGAATATCTTATGTTTCAGTAAATCAAATATGTAAACCAACTCTGTAAAACAGAAAACCTCAAGCATCTCTCTATGATTGCTAAGGATTTAACACACTCTCTTCACAGAAGCTGGTTGTTTAAACCAGACAGCATCAGTTCATCAATCCAAGTGCACTAATTTACAAATCAATAAATACCATCAATGAGTTAATACACTAAAGAAACCTAGGGAAAACTGTGCTATTTCAAAATGCTTCTCTTCTATATATTTCATAAAATAGCACCATGGCTCCCACATCACAATTAACTATATGCTACATTTTACATTTTGAGTCAGATACTTCTAAGTGACAAAAAACATAGGGAAGGCCCACAGATAACTTGTGAACATAACAAGCATTTTTCCAGATAGATTATCTGTCTGTGCAAAAGAATTATGGAACTGAACTGGAGATATGCACGTAAGCCTGATGAGGTGTTTCTCATGTAGACATCACTGCTATTTAATGATCAATTGACCTTTCTTTCTTTCTTTCTCTCTCTCTCTCTCTCTCTCTCTCTCTCTCTCTCTCTCTCTCTCTCTCTCTGCCCTCTCTCTCCTTTCTTTCTTTTAATGTATTTGGTACAGGGTCTAGCTATACAGCTTACACTCATATTGCTGCCCCTGTTTTCACCTTTCCAGCACCAGGATTATAGGTGTGGGCCACCATGATGGGTCTCTGTGGCTGGCTCAGCATGCCCAGGGGTGAGGTGGGTGCAGCATGTAGGGCCTGGGATGGAACTCTGGTCCCTGTGTTTGCCTAAGGAGGTGCTTAGGCTGCTGAGCTATTTTGCTAGTCCTCAATTGACATTTCTAGTAGAGCTAAGAAAATAGAGCAAAACATTGCTTCTGAGAAAGAAAACTGAGGTCAGCTGTGGCAGGAGATAGGTGGAATGGAAAAGGGGGAATACTTAACTATTTAATTTGGGATTCTGTTCTTTCCTCTGGCTTGCTATAGAGCTCACAGACTGTGCAAAATCTTTTAGCTCAACCTGAGTTTTCACCTCAGCAAAAGCTATATAAGCAACAAAATGCCACTTGCCAAAGTAAGAGGCGCTGGATTCATTGCTGAGTAAATTACAACATTTGTAGAGTAGGGAACAGACAGACAGATAAGGCAAGCAAGGAAGGCTTTCAGTTTTAAGGGCTCATTTATCAATATCTTTGTCATTAAGGAAATGCACGATATCTCTGCCTTGGAGCAATGTGCAGCCAGGGACTGGCAGTGATAGAAGCAGGTGGCTGCAGAGGTTGCAGACAACACAGTAAGTTCATCACAAATGGCATTATGTCCAGTACACAGAAGCACTAATAGATCTGCTAATGTCTTTCCTGTAATCAGAAGTTCAAGCTGTGCATTCATGAGTTCCCCCATTAAACATTTACTGAACACTTCTGTGTGCAGAGTCATAAGCTGGCTTCTGAGGAAACAGAGATACCTGAAGCACGTTGTCTGATTTCAACAAGGTCACAGTCTATTAGACCAAGTAGACATGCAAATGTGGGGCATCAGGTAGCATAGCCATGACATGCACACATAAGAGTGTAGAGGAGATACTAATTGTGCTATACCTGGGTTGTAATGAAGTTTATGTAATAGAATAAGGAGCTCTTGCTTGCTTTTAAAGGATTAATAAAAAATTGTCAACTAGATGGGCAAACACTCCACACGGAGCAATGAGCAGGTGCACAGACACAGAAATATAAATAGGCACATCCTCCTTGAGAAAACACTAGTCTGATAACAATCAGAAGGTAGTCATACTGGATAGCACCTGCTAATGCTAAGTAGGTAGGCAAAACTAGATCACAAAGATCCTCCTATAGAGAGCGAACTTCTTGGATTCTAAGAAGGTGTGTGACAGTATCAGTTATGAGCTTTGAAAGATCAGAGCATGAATGGGTTAGATAAAGGCACCACTAGCAGTAGGAGGATCAGTTGGGAGAATTCTGCCATCATTTTCAAAGGATAAAATTTGAGGATTGACAAGTACCAATATATTTGAGATGTCTTTAGAGAGCATAAGGAGTAACTGATTGGTAGCCAATTAGATTTTAGAACAGATGGAGAAGAGAAAGTATATGATTTGGTTGGGTGGTTGACCTCAGAAAAGACACAAAATAAAAAATAAAATTGACCCAATATGTTTCTCTGTGTGTGTGTGTGTGTGTGTGTGTGTGTGTGTATGAGAAAGAGAGAGAGGAACAGACAGACAGACAGACAGACAGACAGAGACAGAGACAGAGACAGACAGAGACAGAGGCAGAGACAGAGACAGAGACAGAGACAGAGACAGACAGAGAGGGAGAGAGACAGAGAGAGAGAGAGGGAAACAGATACAGAGACAGAAAGATAGAGACAGAGAGAGAGACTGAGGTTCAGGGAGAAACTGTAGTAACTGCTGCTGCTTTAGATATGCTGAATTTGAAAGCCTGCAAGGCTCTAAGAGAAAAGCTCAGAAACCACTGGGCGTGGGAGTCAGGAGTATGGGACAAAAGTCAGAGTTAAAGTCTCATCTCATCAAATTTAAATATATCCACAAACAAATAGAGGCAGAAGCTCTAGGCATAATGGGAATTTCTTCCCTGTCTTTACACTGAATTGCACCATCAAATGTCCATTTTCTCCCTTCTTTTTTCCACTCATCATCATTTTCTTTTATATTTTTTATCAAAAATATTTCTCCTTGCCCTTTCTCCATTCTTCATCAGTATCAAGTAAGCCTCTCACGTTCCAATTCATTTTTTTTGGTGATTCTTTCTTGTTCATACTTTTACTTGTTTCTAACCCATTTTTTCCATAAAAGAACCTCCTCCCTTAGGACTATTTCAAATATGAAATAATTATAAGATACAATCCATATTTTTTAACTTTTTAACATTATCATATAAAATCATATACAGAGAAAAAGAAGACAGAGAATTATGAGAAACTCGCATATGCTTTAACATTTACTTATAGTTTAAAAAAATAATAATATGTAACTACTAAAATTATAAATGAATTGCATACTCTTTCTGCATCAAAAGATAAATCTTTTCTTATTTTTTAGGAAGGGCCTACAGGGTGTTCAGGTTATCACTATTAGATCAGACTTGTAGTGATTTGCCTGTTGATAGCCTCCCAAGAACTGGGATTACAGGCCTGCACCACCACGTCCAGTCTCAATTGCCTTCTCAGCACACCCTGGGGGTGGGGCTGGCACAGCAGGCCTGGGGATAGAACCCTTGGCCCCTGCGCCTGCTTGCAGGCCCTTTAATCTGCTGAGCTATTTGGCCAGTCCTAAGGTAGATCTTCTTGTCTGTAGGTGATATATTTTTCATCTTTAAATTTTCTGGTTATTTAGCTTTGTAACTGCCTTGTGTACATTCAGGTGATTTCAGTTTACCCACCTGACATGAAGAGTCTGATTAAAATTAAATGAGTTATCCAAAGTCATATACAGCCAATGTCTTAACCATGTAACTTTGATGTAGGCCTTCGGTCCTGATTCAACACCTTAAATTCACCGAGCACTCCATGAAATACTACTCTTTGGTGATGGTGTTTCTCACATTGTTTTTCTTCCAACAATTTCCTGACATAGCATTTCCTGAACCCTTATCAGACCTGTGGAAATGCACCACTAATTAAAAACCAACTAGTTACTGGTATAAACAAATCTTCCTTGACAGTAGCAGTGGAGTCAGGTTTTTGCATTTTGTTTCAAAAGATTTTAGTATCACTATCAATTGAGGTGATTATATAGAACCTCCAGTTTCTAGAACTTTCTTTTCAAGGCTCAGGAATGACAATGTAAGATCAGAACCCCAGGGAGATGATGAAGCTCCTGAGACCAGATAATGCCTCTGTTTCATGTATGGCCTTCATCCCAGCTTTCCATTTGCATCCAATAAGAGAATGCTTGTTCTCAAGGCCAGTAGACCCAGAAATGAGGCAAAGTATAATCAGGAAGTAAATCATTTGTGCTTCAAAGACATTGAAAGATGATTGATGCCAATTTACACTGGTAGAAATGTGAAGAATATACAGAATATAAATGGATTATGTGTTGAACCATAAAGGAAGGAATTGAGTTCTGGATGAAGTTAAATTTGCTAATAGGACATCACAGATTGGGGCTATGAAGTCTACGTGTTTCTTCTACTGCTTAGAAATGATTATAACAGCATTCTTGGTGAGACTGACAAACAAAAGCTTCTTTAGCATGATGTAAAGATGGAAGCCAAAAGTTATTAAGATAAGCAATCACAGTAGATTTATCTGGTGAGATTTGTGCATCTCCCACGACCAGGATATCTTCCCAGAGAACAAACAAACAAACAAAAAAACCCAAATAAATGGTGCTTCCTTCATTTAGACATTGAGAAACACATCAGCAATACGAGAACTAATATCTCAGAAAGCTCTGCAGGAGTTGCCTGCAGAGGCCAAGATGAAAGTGAAAAAAGCTACCCGTGATGAATGCTCTCCGACTGCAGATGGTATGATAGTGTCCTCAAGTGACCAAAGCCAAATGGTGCAATTAGCCATCAGAAACAAGGAAGACAAAATCTCCACTGTGGGAAGGATGAAGCAGAAACAGTGTGATAAACTGAAAGTTTTGACACTCATATTTTGGACAGTAACTCACTAATACTGGTTTCCCTAGAAATGGCATAATTGGGAAGCTTTGAAATAGTACCTTGGGCCAAGGACATAGCTCAGTGACACAACAACTACCTGGTAAGCACACAATCCTAAGTTCTATTCCCAGTAAAATAATAATAATAATAATAATAATAATAATAACAATAATAATAATAGCAATATAATAATAATAATAATATTTCCTGATCTATGTAACAAAAATCACAAAGCCAGAAACTAGACTTAGAGGCTCATAAAAAAGAGGCAGCACTTCCCATGTGTTTCCCACAGAGAAGTTATTTCATAGATTGCATTTCTTGGCTGAAGACAAATTTGCATCTCTTTAAAGAAAGATCATAACATTGTTCAAATATATATTGAAAAATCTCCCTCTAATTCATCCCTAAAGTGATTTCAGGCCACTTTCTAACATGACCATACATAAGAGAAGAAAAATACCACCAGATTTCAGGCATTTATGGAGACTGGCTACGAAGCAACACTTTGTTGGAGATCCAAAGCACAACTGTGGCCCACTAGCATGGGGTTAATAGTGCTTGGAGAGTCTTGGCTTGAGCTGGGGTCCTTCTTGCAGTCTGCACATCAGGCACACAGATAACTCTGCAGGTATATACCCTTTTCCCAAATATGCAACTGAAATGTGACATCCCTCGCCCTTGGCAGAAGCTCTATACTGGCTTTCAGGTCTCACACATTCATAGAAGGAGAAAATGTAGACAGAAGTAGGACTAGATCCTACGTGGGAACACTTAGTCATTATCAAAGTATAAATATTTTCACAAAAAGTACATTTCATAGCATTTCCAAATTCATTTATGCTTTAAAATATGAAATCTAGAAATTCCTTCCTGAAATCAAAGTCAATTATGTACTGTGCATGGATTTTCTCATTTCTTTGCCATGAAGAATCTGCCAGCATTTGATGACTACGCTGTCAAAGACAACTTCACTAAGATCTCTGTTACTGATCATTTAAGCAGAACTAACACTTGATATTTGTTCTTCCGTGTATTTATAAGTCAGTCTATTAGGTTTAGCCTTTAAAACATGTTCATTTCTTAAGCCTTGATAATCTATTTTCTAGATCAAAAATATGATTTCCAGTGGGACCATAAGCCAAGTTAATTGCATAGCTTCCCTCAAAGAAAAGAATAAGTGAAGAACATATAACTGCTTGCTGTTTTTCAGCAATTTAAGAAGGCATCTTATAAAAATATTCACTATATGAGGATTCAAAAGAATTTCAATTTGTGCATCAGCATATAAAGGAAATTTGGCATACTGGAAAGAAACCACAACCAAATTCCTAAAAGAAATCTATTTCTTTAAAATAGAATAATAATATCATTGAAACATTCCACCTTTGTGCTTCAGTCATATAAAATAAAACTTGAAAATAGCTGTACAGATTTAAACAACTTTTTAAAGGTTTACATGATCTAAAATACAGGGTTTCACTAGTACTTTGAAGGCTGAGGCAGGAAGCTGAGGCAGAAGGATATGAGTTCAAGGCCAGCCTGAACTATATAGTAAACATTTGCCTCAACAAATAAATAAAATAAAACACAAGGTTTCAAAACCTATGCTATAAGATTATAAAAAACTGTTGTTTCCTATACAACAATATCTGGAAGGAAAGCCAGTAAATAAGTTCTATTAATAACTGCTTTTTTCAATTCTTTTAAAGGAAAGAAGTTACATGTCCATAAATGTGTTACCTCAGTTCCTTTTATATGTTCCCATTTAATCAAAACAAAATTGGACTGCTTAAACATAGCCATGAGTTTTAGATGAAAATTAATTATTTGAGCTCTTCATACAGGCCGTTCTCTGTTTTCAAATACATGTATTACTTGCGAACATGAAAAATCTCATTGTTAAAATAAATACATATTATAAGGTGAAATGTCATTTAATTCTTAGACTTAAAATGAACTATATGACCAAATTATATATTATTTTTTACTGTTCAAAGAGAAGGAACAACTGGGATGAGAGAAAGCAGAAAAGAAACAAGGATGGGAAAAAGAAATATATGTATAGACACAGGATAGCTTGCACAATTGTACTGCTGATTTCTGTTGGTCTCTTGACAGAAGCAGTTATTCTTCAATCTTTTTTCCTGTCTCCTTTTTAAGCTTTTAAAAAAAGTTTTGATCAATTTTGCATGCTTATATCTGGTAATCTGAGCAAATAATTTGAAGACAACAATATGCAGTACAACAACCATTGCTGAATTCCTGTAATTTTGTTTAGTGAAATTCTGTATTGTTTCCAATGTTTTAAAAACTACTTTATTCTCTAAAAAATGAAAATAAATTTGGTGAATAAAGAAAATATGTATATTATCATTTGAAAACAATCATTATCAATACGTAAGCTTAGTAATTCATATGTCCCTAGTATTTTCCATCGTATATGAACTGTGTACACAAACTCTAACTTAATACTAAAGAACATGTAAGTGAGTAGGAGAACTGACATGGAAAGCCTTCATATAAAACTTTAGCTTCCTTCTTTTTTACTTTTCTAAAGCTAAACATCTTATCACAATGTGAACACT
>NW_004524793.1:2950510-2965646 GCF_000260255.1 Octodon degus
ATTTATTCCTACAGACCACAGCCTACTCCCTGGCTGCAGTTAAATATCCCTTCCTTGCCTTCTAAAATTCCTGATTCACATATATGTTTGCATGTTGTTAAAAGCATTTTACCATAGTCCTCAAACACTCTTGTTTTGCAGCACACATTTTATAATAAACACTGTCATAGATTGTCTTACTCATGTTTACTAAGCATATTCAAATATATATTAAATATTTAAAAATGAATAATAAAACAACAAAACTAAGGTATAAGTTTAGGCATAAGCTTGCAGGCAGAACTGTTCTGTAATATTTCAAAGCCGGAACACATACTGCTGTAGCTGCACATAGACTCATCATGAATGGATCAATAGAAGTCAATGAGAATTGTAGTGGACTAGTTATTAAAATGTCTACTCTCAGTGCCAAGCATTTGTGCTGACTACCTGATTTAGCAAAAATCATGGAAAATGCATCTTTGTAAAATTAAAGGTAGGACTAAAATTTTTCCTCTATATATACATTAATTTTGTTTCTAGACTTTTCAGTGTACATTATAGCTCTGGAAAGTAGAATTGGTAAATAAAATGAGTTAGAGTCTGGGCACAATGAATTATGAAGGGCATTCTTACTTATGTGAGTGATCAATAGGATATCCAGCAGTTACACAGTGAAGCAAATGGGAAAATTTTGATTCATAGAACTGTCCTGATCCTTAACATCTTAGTGCTACCCATCAGGCAGCAATAAAAGCATCAATCACAGGACCAGTGAGATAATTCAGCAGACTAAGTGCCTGCCTAGGCAAGCACAGGGAACACTCCAGCCCCGCCCCCAGGGTGTGCTGAGCCAGGACCAAGTCCGGGTGTGGCGGGGCGCACCTGTAATCCCAGTGTTGGGGAGGATGAAAACAGGAGGATCACTAGGAGTCTGAGCTGCATAATGAGGTCCTGTACCAAATACATAAGTGAAAAAAAAAAAATTATCAATCACAGTGACAGCCAAAAGTGCCTCGACAAATTTCTAAAACAATCCCAATAGGGTCACAATGCCACTGGTAAGAATTGCTGGCTGAAGCATATTGGATATCTGTCTGTGTGACCCAAATTCACTGAAAAACTGCCTACTCCATGCTTTTGAATGAGCTGTGAAGTCCTTAGAGCAGATGTAATCAAGATTTTGAAATTAACTTTCCATGTGTGTTTTACAGTTCATGACAATTTTCCATTTTAAGAAGAGAATATAAAAGCAACATTAATTTTATAAGTTTAAGCAGCTTTATTAACATTTTTACAAGTGAACCGAAAGTAAAATGATAATAGACAATAGGTTCTAGTGGGGCAATTTCTTTCATACCTGAATCTCACTTTGAAATACATTTAGAATCCTGTTTATCACTTAAGCTTCCATTAGAATTTACTTGTTTCAGATGTTCAATTGTATCACATGGCTCCTGTAAACTTAATTCAATTTCTACTCAAAAAGAAAGTCTGCCCTTTAAGGAAAGGCAGTTCTTTTGCCTAATCTGATTTTCATGGAAAGGAGCTTATAATATCGTTCTTCTCATTTTTAAAAAAATAAAAGCAAATACTATGTGCCTATAAGTGAATAAATCAGTTATTAAATTAATACTAATTTCTCATGACTTTTAAAGGGAAAAATAGTTTCTGGAAATGTGAACATACTTTGATTTGGGAGGAAAATTACTCAAGCAGGATGCCATCTATCCTAGAATTACATATGCCCTCAAATTCTACACAATGAGAAACTATTATTTATGTTGGAAACAAAACTATCTAAAATTAATCAGATTTTTGGATTTCCTACTATTCATTATGTTGCCCAGGTCATAAAACTTTATAATCTATATATTCTATGCCATCCTTATCTATCTATCTATATCTATATCTATAGATGGATAATATTGAGCTTCATAAAGTGAGTCTTCTCTTAGCATTTTATTACTCTGAGAGAAGCACCCCCAGTTTTGATTGCTTCCATAATTTTTGTGACAACTACCTGTGAGCAACAGTGAAGGCAAATCCACAGACAAGCAGTCTCTCTGCTGCAGTCATCCTAGCATGCTATTTTATTTTATTTTATGTTTCATTTTATGTTTAAGTGCTCAGGATTAAACCAAGGCCTTCACACTGAGCTGTTCATTTCTGACACAGGTTCTTGCTCTGCCTCCCAGTTTCTGGACTGGGTTCCAACTTGTACACATGCTCCTTCTTCCCAGAGTGCTGGGATTGCGGGCATATGCGCGTAGGCCACCATGCGCAGCTGTAGCACACTTTCTTTCTTTCTTTTTCCCCGTAGTCCAATCTTCAAGCATTCCAGCCCTGACCTTACCCAGTCTCTTAAAGAAGTCATCCAATGAGCCTGTCCTCAATGGTGCTGTCATACACACAGCCCTGCAGTCAGAAGGTGAAGTCATTCTTGATGCTCTTTGTCCCCTTTCCATACCCATCTACTATGCTGTTCAAAACTTCCTAGCAATCAACTAGCAATCTGTAAGACCATCTACAACAAGCCACCTTTGCCAAACAAACATCACCATCCACTCGGCATGGCACAGTGACCCTGTTGGGGTCCATTTGTAGCTTCTTTACTCCTCCCAGACACTAGCTACAAAATTTTCAAAAATGATTATATAGCAACAAGACCTTCCTGGTGCAAATACCTTAATATCTTAAGGTTCATTTTTAAAATGTGGAGAATCCAGTGCTCTCTCAGTGTCCTTTACCTGCCCCTCCTGCTTGGCCCCATGACGAGATTCCACTTGCTGACTTTGATTATGAAACAATTCTCAGGTCTCTGCTCTGGACACACTTCCTCTAAGCCTTTACCACATAGTTTCTTATGCCTAGAATTTTCTTCATGAGCTGGGGAAACACAATAATAAAAAGAGAGAAAATAAGAACACTGAAACAAATTGTGCAGGTTTATGTGCCAGGTGCACTGTTTACCAGCTGCATCTCTTAATTAACACCTTAATTAAGTCCGGCACCAGGGCTGCTTCCTAAGGCAAGAGTTTCTTAATCTCCCTAACTCTACCAGGACAAACTCCTTGTTGCCTCCCAACACTTCGGATCGTTCATCCCACAGGGCTTCTCATGGAGGGAGTTTTAAATTTATTTTTATTATTGCCTAACAGTCCACTAGATATAAATTCAAGGACAAGAAATAATTTTATTTTGCTGATTACATTCCCAACAGAGTTCCCAGAATCTAATAGGATGCAACAAGTATTTGCTAAGCAAATGAACTTTCTATCTCCCTTCTAGTTTACATCTTTCCCATCATTTGTTTTTAGTTTAACACTGAACTTTTCATACTTATTTTATTTAGTGGTCTTCCCCAAATCTCCCAGATGAGATAATTTTTTCAGCCTCTGTTCTTCTATTGTTGTATTTCTTTTAGCATAATCATTACTGCCTCCCTTGCATCATTATATTTGATCTATATTCATGTACTGTTATCTCTCTCCCTGTGTCTTTCTCACTTGTAATTAAAGTCAGATTTCTAAACCATAAATCTATTCTATTTGAGTCTAATGTATCCGGAGCACTCTGATGATTCCTCAGAGGGTAAAGACAACCTCCTTAGCCTGTAAACATATAATTCATAGTCTGATCCCAGCCAATTCTTCTCCAGCCTTCTTTTATGTTATAGAGTTCTAACTCCAAGGTTAGATTTAGGCAGATTTTTATTCCAATAGCACCAGCTACCTTTATGAAAAAAACATGTCCATCACAGTTCAGAATCAGAAAAACCAAACATGTAATATCTCCCCAAGTACACAGGAGAAAAAATACGTTTTTAGAAATACGGTTATTTTATGTAGCTTTTCTATCCAAAATGAGTGAAACCCTAGCCCTTTGCCTGCAGTGGCCTCCAGACAAAAGCAATGTTTTTCCCACTTTTGTAATACTCTTACCTGAAGTGCTTGTGTGTGCACACCACACGTTCAATTTCTGTTTTCCAGTGGGATGTGTCAGCCTAGCAGAGTGCACTATGGTGCCTAGTCTTTACATCTTAACCCTCCCTCCATCCTTGCCTTTTGTCATGTGACTTTGCACTTCCACGCAGTGGCGGTGCATACACTTCTCTCAAACTACCATTGTTGGGGTTAACCATGCAGCTCATTTTGACCAATCAATTGTAAGCGATTATAACAATTTGCAGGTTTAGGGCACAGACCTCCAGCGACGTCACATCTCTCTCTTCTGCTCATCAGAAGGTAACATCCCCCAGCCCAATCACTAAACCAAGAAAGTAAAGTCAGAGACATGGGAGCAGACTTGAGCCTGAACTAAAGCTTGAATCCCCTGACATAGCCCAGCTGATGCTCTTGCATGCTTGGTAAGCCAGTAGGTTTTGTACTGGTTTGTTACATCATATTTTGGCCAGTTAAAATTCACTATGCTCAGCTGCCAGCTGAGAGCTGTCCCCAGGGAGTGTGGCATAAGTATCCATAGGGCAGCTGCAGGGGACTATCAGTTAATTCTACTCCCCACAGCAGGGGCTTTTGAAAGAGATCTGAGTGGCAAGTCTCCTAGGATACCCCAAGTGAATCATAGAAAAGCTGCAGGTCAGGCCTGTGGCATTGGAGGAGGGAGGGATTGCTCTTGGCCAGAGGACTAATAACACTCCCACTGCCATAACAGAACCACTGTGGGTTACTTCTGCACTGATATTGCATCTGCCAATGCCACTGTGGAGAGGACAACTCCAAAATGTTTTGAAAAGAACATCTTGAGGGAGATGCCAGTCTCTGTACGATATTTTCATCTGCTTTTGAGATTTTGAGCAGGAGAGAAGAGGGAGTAACTGCCCAAAAGGGTGTAACCAGCTCCTCAACCAGCAGAGCTTGTGCCTGAATCTACAGCCTGAGCAGAGTGTCAATGTCTGGCCACCCAATAGCCTGCACAGAAACATGGCACTGGCATCTCATCAATGCAGGGAAAGGGCAAAGCAGGCTTGGCATGCCTCCTTCAGCCTGTGCTGCCCCGACCTTTGCAGTCTCACATTCTCATTGGCTATCTCCTCTGTACCAGCCCACACAAGTTATTTTATTCTGTTTCATTAGCTGCTAAACTTCTCATTTCTCTTGCTTCCATAGGGTCCTCATGGATGATTTTAATGCAAAGAGAGCTACCCACACAATTTTTCTTTCTTGATAACATATATATGAAAGTTACAAAAAGAAACATTTACTTACTCACCAGAGTCTTAATTATTAAATGTGTTAGTCCCCATTCAATTTATGGCTGGCTCACAAAAGCCATTGTTACTTCTTCTATCTAGATGTCCCCACACAGTCTTCTGAGGTCGTACACTGAGAGCTTCAAAGGTAGCTGAATTAGGACATGTACATGTGGATTAAAGATGTGATAATGAGCTCAAGGGTCAGATTCTGGGATTAGGGGCACTTGGGTGGGGGTGGTAGCAATTGATAGGTTTACAGATTAGATGGAATATAAAGGGACAGAAAGAGGGCAAATCTGGTGTTGATTTTGTTGCTGTCATTTGCTGCTTGTGGCCTTCTAGCTGCCTTTCTGTTCTATAGCCTATCCTCTGCAATCCCCCTCTGCCATGCAACACTACTTTACAGCGAACGGTGGACTGAAATCTCTATGAACTGTGAGCTAAATAGACCTGTTTTCTCTTAACATGGGTGCTTTCCAGGGCTAAAACAAGTGTTTTGTCTCAGTAATGAGAAAAATGGTTAAAACAACCATGTTGGGAGGGGACAGTGACTTTCCACTGAAGCCTAAGCCGCATGCACCCTTGGGATTCAGATGTGTGTGATGAACTGGTGCCATGCACCTCCCAAGTTTATTTTCATAAGGGCTTCAAAATCCTGTTAGAGAAACTGGCTATTATGGGAAGATAGGTAAATCACCTTAAAATAATGAGAAATATTCATGAATGACTAAGGATATTTCTGAGAAACTATAGAGTCTCATATTTACCCCCAGACTTTCTGCAAAGTCACATACAACTTTTTATGGCTGACATCATCCGGATGATCCCACAGAGTCTCCTATGTGCATCTGCATGGCCTTGGGGAGGGAGTGGGTCATGGGTGTGTGATCCTGAATTAGTCCACTGGATGGGTTAGTGCAGTTCTGGGTGTGGATGGTGGACTTACTGAAGAAGAAGGACCTAGGCTGAGTGTGGGTGGCATGAAACAGTAGGCTTTAGCGTGAGTGCGGTATAAAGGTAAAAAGTGACTTTTTCTCTCTGTCATGTTATCCTGACTTGTTGCCAGCTAACTATGGACCGAAAGCTCTACAAAGTATGTGCCAAAACAAATTGCTCCTTCTTTAACTTGTGAGAAGTATTTTGTCCCAACAATGATAAAGTAACTACGACTACATGGAAGAAATAGTTGTAAGTCCAATAAATAAATATAAAAATCTGCTTTTACTGAAGTTTCTTTAAAACATGGAGCTTAAAAATAAAAACACATTGGTACCTCTCTAGTAGAGTAATACACAAGAAAGAAGAATAAAGAATTGTGTGCCTGCTCTTTACCCAGGATTTGAGTCCTTGTACCATATAGCACTAGGGAAACCCTGTACCTTCAGAGTTCCAGGGAATCCAAGGCCCTGGACATCCAACAAATGTAATCAGTCCCACAATATTGAATACAAGTGCCTGTTACACTTTTGCAAGAGCAAACAGAGCAAGCAAAAGTTTGGGTACCATCTGAATAGGAGGGCACCATGATGGGTGGCTTGCAGTGTAACTGAAGGTAGACACTTTGGAATGGACATGGACACAGTTTTACATGGTACACACTGCCACCACCCCAGCACATACTCTAGAATCTCTTAGCAAAGAACATCAAGTGGTCATGCCCTGCAGGAGCAGAGGGTGGGTCAGCAAAGTGAAGACTGTAGTACAATTTTGTATTTAGATGATGCTATTGATAAATACTGGAAGAAGTGCAGTTATAAAGTAAATACATTTCTGAAAGTAAGATCTTGATTACTAAATATATTATTCTGTAATAAATACCTATCTAAATTGCTGTGGCATTTAATTACAAAACTGTGGAAGGAACCAAACTACTAATGTGGATCGATGACACCTCCATGCATATATGATTTAATAAAAGTTTATTGACATTGGTCACCTATCACAAAAATATAGTACGTAATACATTACAGGAGAACATGCCTAAAGACAACCTCTCAGTCGTAGTAACTGCCCTGTACAGAGCAGAAGAGACGTTTTGTTATTACTGTGGCAAAAACTACCCTTGAGGCTCAATGTTCAGAATCAGGCCATGAAATTCTCTTTCTCTAAACATTTTACTATGTAGGAAATATGATTACAGAGATGCATGTGGATACCACAGATATAAGTTCATAGATTTCAGCACTTTAGGCATGTGTGGAATCTTTCTGTGTAAGCTCGTCATGGTGACTGCTAGGGTTGCTCAGTAGCTATTGATGCTGAAAGGAAAACAATAAACAAGATCCCTGATCCGAGCATCTCAATGGGTTTCTGGTTCCTACACTTCTAGAGAGTTCTATACAGTTGATTTGAAAATTTTGGTTCTATGATGTTTTCAAAATAAAATTATCCTCTACCTATTGTTCTCTGTGTATAGTTCCAAGTGGCATGGAAAACATTAAATTGTACTGGATTTTGCAAACACTATACTTTGGCAGTGTAGAATAAGCTATAAAGCAGTGTTGTCTTTTTAGGACAATTCAATATCACTGAGGTGAAGGAGATAAAAAGCCAGAGGGATGACAAGGCAGAATAACTGCACAGCAGACCTTTCCTGCTCTGGAAAGCTCAATGTTCTGAAGCTCAGTTTTGACCCTGAGTCAGTCAAAGCTGCTTAGACTTTCTCTGAAGATTAAGCGTTTAAAAACTTCAATCTATCCAATTATCCTTAAAACCTATTTTCACAATATATTAGTTACTTTCTCATCACTGAGACAAAGTGCCCCATACCCTCACTAAGAAGAGGAGAGGCTTACTTTGGCTCACAGCCTTGGTCCGTGGCTGGCTGGCTCCGGGGCTAAAACAATGTGGCAGAAGGCCCTGGCAGAGGAAAAGGTGCTCAGCCTGCAGCAGCCTGGAAGCAGAGAGAGGGGAGGAGCTGCAGACGGAAGCACACCCTTCTGGATCTGGTGGACCACCGCCAAGCAACCTTCTTCTCACAGGAAGTCAGCCATGAACTCAGCAGGGGCACCCGCATGATCCAATCACCTTCCCAACATGTGAGAATTTTGGAGGGACATTTGAGATCCAAAGAAAAATTAACAAAATTTTTATTCATAGTCATTGATAACAATAAGAAAAGATATGAAAGCAGAGGTAAATCCTTTCCAGTCTTTTCATAGTTCGTGTCCTTCAATACATAATTCATTTATGCATAGAACTGTAGGTTGATTTTTTTCATTATTTTAATTACAAAGAATTTTCCTTATAAAGCTACTAATATTAAATGTATAATTAAACATCAAGATATACTAATGTGAAATTAACTCTCAAAAGATCAAGAATTTATTTTTAAATACTATTTGGTGGAATTCTAATTTTTTTTACTAAAATCTAAAACATGAATTAATCTTTTTTAGTCATAGTTTTTTATTGATAAGCCTAAAACACATAGTTAAGCCAGTGACTTAGCTCAGTTTATAATTTGGATGTTTGTTCATAGTTTATCAGTTTTCCATGTGTTACCTTTACAAATAAACCTAAATGTGTGTCTAGAATAACGTGACCTTCTTTGCAGATGTCAATTTAGGTGAATTTCCCGGTTAAAATAACATCAGTGCTCAGAATGCATCCTGTCACTTGGTTACTATCGGAACTCAGTACAATAACCAAATAAACAAATGATCCTACTTAAATTTACATTATGTTTCAAATGTATTTAAGTACAACTTTACAAACAAAGAAGTCAAAAAAAACCACACATTGAGTAAACTAGTTATCAATTTGCTAAACACTTAAACATTTCAAATAATTTTTCTTCACTTGGAACAGGCTCTAGACCTATGTCATCATACCACTGGCTTTGCCCTCAAAACTTGTTGTAGTTTCCAAAGTTTTGTCTGTACTTCTACAGACTTTCTGTAGAGCACTTTGAAGTTCAGCAAAATGTCTTATACTTCAAATGTTGGCTTATCTTAATTATAAAACAGATTTCTATTAACCTTTTCTACTGTGGCTGTTGTTTCTTGATATGTTGGCTTTGTCTGACTGGCTACAGTCACAGCTTTCCAACACCAGACCCCAGCCTCACAGCCAATACCCTGACAATTAGGAATATATATGCAATTGCACAATTTGTTTACACAGCATAAGCACACTTCTGTATTAATGTAGTTTGAAGCAAGTATAAAATTGATTCCTGACTGATAATCATAGTTGGTACATGGTCAAAATTCCAAATATTAAATACTTAGATTATTAATATTCCAGGGAAGAATAAAAATCAAAAACAAGTAAGTCTATAAGGATTAGCTGAATGAGCTAGCAGTCATTCAACCATAAACATAGAGGATATCTTATAATCAACTACTTTTCTTCCATTAGCTTATAGACCAGGAAACTTATCTATGCTAGAATTCAGGTCATTGCCCAGAATCAGAGCATAGTATGACAGTGCTTAATGTGGTATCTTCTTACGGCAGCCACCTTGGTGTGTCCACCACACAATGATCAGTGTCTCTACTTGTTCTATCTAGTAATGGGATCCCAGTTGTAGAATGACTTGTTGGCCCACAAACACAGAGGCTGTGAGAACACAGACATACCACTCAGGCTCTGTCCTAGACTTAAACAACATCTCCTATGAGAAAGCAGTGTTTGAATGGTTGTTGAAAGGCACACAGAATACAAAATTCAAAGGAAGTTTTTAGTTCAAGGTTGAAGAAACTTGCATACCAAAGTGAAAAGGCTGAAATCTCAGTAAGGACCTAATAATACAGAGAAGTATTCATCCCTGTGGATATGGAATAATGTTTAAATTTAAGTAGGGAAGCACTGTCAAAGTTAAAACAAAGGATTCTCTTTTATTTAAAGCTCCTGATTCATTCTGCTGGTGAGTAATATATCTTTAGGTGGGAGGGTGATTGACATGCAGCTGTAGATCCCTGGCGATGGTTTTCCACTTTCACCTGCCTATCAGATTACAAACAATATAGTGTGGCAAAGCTGAAAAGCAGGGAAAAAAACAAACAAGGGGACTATTTATACTTGAATCCCAAGGGGACTATTTATACTTGAATCCCAAGGTGACCAAAGTACTCATTAATATCTCCAAATAGTAGGCACAGAATAACTAGTTTTCAAAATAAGAGCAGTAATTCACCAGTTATTATCTCCAAGAAGGACCATCCTTGGGAATTGGCAAGACATATGGCTGGAAAAACTGCCTTTGTCCTGCCTCTCACATGAAGTCACAAGAAGACAGGCATTTCATAAACAGGTAAGGTTATTCTGAACATCAGTTCTACATGTAGTGAGAGTTTTACTAACAGCATTTGGCATTAAGAAAGTGAAATCCTAATTATAAAATGACCATAGGTTTATTAGAAGAGATAGTTTTTGTATTCTTAAAAAATAAAAAAGATTTGTTCACGGTAAGATGGAGTATGCTAGAACATCTTTTTTTTACATTTCAAAAGAGTAGAAAAATTCAATTTAACAAAACAAGGTAAGTAAATTGGACTCTATTAAATATTTCAGGAAGAGATATAATAAACACAAACGTATTCAATCTGAATTATAACCCAAGATGCAAATTCAAAAATAATAACCAAATCAGCATAGAATAGAAAGTAGTACCCAAGGCTGATAAGAGAATGACAAAGTGGACAATTATTTTTTGCTTATAGAAGTATAATTTAACTTGCACTTTCTGAGGGCAAGAAATAACAACATGTACCAAAAGTCTGAAATTGATTATGGCCTTTAAACAAGTGATTTTATTTATAGGTATCTTCTACTTTTAAATGTGAAATTCTGTGTGAAATTTGCTTACACTGGCATTGTTTCTAATACTGAAAGGTCAAAATCACCTTAAATGTGTATTCACAGTTAATTTTCAAGAATAAACCAGCCAAATGTATGAAGTTTAAAAATATTAGAAAGAAAAATTAAATATCCACATGAAAAGATTCTCCAAATTCTATGGTGTGCATTGTTATGGTTTGTGTTTAGATGTCCACCCAAAGTCACAAGCACTTTTAGATGTTGCTTTTTTAGAGAAAGCTGAACCTAGATCTTGTGATTGATTCACGGTTTAATGCTAGAATTAAGGGTGCTGGGATTAAGGGTGGGTGATTGTGGGATCAGTCCATTGACTGGATTGGAACCACTATGCTCTTGGGAGAGTAGATACAGTACAAGGGACAGAAAGAGGCTTGTCTAATCTTTGTCTTGCTTCTATTGCTGTCTTCTGCAGCTATGAACTATTGCACCTCTGCCATGTGCTACCCTGCCTTAGAGCCAGTGAATCATGGACTGAAACCTTTATAAACTGTGAGCTAAATAAATCTTTCCTCTTCTAACTTTGGCTTTTGGATATTTATGTCTCAGCAATGAAAAAAGTAAGACATGCAAGATATATAGACTTCTGTAGAAAACTTTCTTTTTAAAATAAAAAGATATCTGCTATAAGCACTTTGAAAGTAGACTTTTATGTTGTAGCATTAGCCCATTGGAATGATCTCTGCCTTCACTTAAAATTGGAGTTAAAAGTGAAAATCTCACATTAAAGAATACTTCAGTCTATCCCTGAGTCCTGATGAACCATATGAAATCTTGATATTCAACCCATTATCAATTAATGTATATACTCCCTGGCCTTCCTGATCACCTTGATGAAACTCCAAGACCTAACACCTCTAAGTAGACAATGTTCTTCATTAACTTCATTTAGCATACTTTTTCAATGTCTAGATTTTTCTAGTCATTGGTTGCATTAAAAATATTTTCTGTCCTATAAAGCTTATAGCCAACTGGAAATATTTATCTTTCTGTGCTAATTGCTCTTATTTTTTTATTCAGTTATTCTGTATTATTCCTACCAGTTAGAATATGGGCCTCCTTCAGGGAGCTCAAAATAATAATAGAGTTCTCTTGTTTCTAGTACTTTTTACATAATATTCTGAAACATGAGAAATCAACCTGGCATCATCACATAGCATGTGTAAGTATGTACTTTTCTAAAAACTTCTTATGAAAACAATGAAAAGTTTCCTTCATTTGCCATTTACTGGTCTTCATGAACCAGGCATCACATGGCACTAGCCATCAGCACAGATGATAAACATATTGAAAAATAATCAATGAATGCCTAACTCTAAAACAATAAAATTCATGATTTTTCCCAATTTTGTCTTTACATTGGATCAAACTATGGAAGAAAACTGAAAGCCAGTCTCTATCTTTATTTTATTGTGTCTTTCAAGCAGTTGCCATAAATTGTAGTACAGATAATCTCATGCAATAAGAAACTTTATATTGCAAAATGGAATATGTTCACTGCAGATGAAACTTATACACTTTAGTCAGGGTGTAAAAGAAACCTGATTCAAAATAAACTTGTTATAAATACATGGATTCTTCATTTTAGCATAACATTCAAAAAAATTTTCCCAAATCATCAATACATTTTAAAAACATAGAGGGCTTAGAGAACTGGACAGGAAAACATACAGCAATGTGAAACAAAATAATGTCTTTTCCTTAGACAAGATAGTATTTTCTATCATTATTTTTGATGGTTTAGAAGGAGATTCAGCAATATCTTGAGAGGTATGTGTCCTCTCTCTTATGTCTTTGAGTGTCATTTGTCATAAAGGAGGCATTTTGCTTCAATACTATTAAAGATTTTCAAAATACTGTTTATTTGCCTTCCTGACCACAAATTTATTGCTCTCCTCTATTAATCACCTGAATGTTTTGAAGTGTAAGATTTACTTTGCAAACCCTATTCATATTCATACAGAGAACTGCTTTTTCTGAGGCTAGAAAGAATGCTGCAAAGAAGAAAGTGTTTCCATTACAGACTCAGGCTAACATCTCAGGAGGAAAAAAAAAAAGAAGGAAAGGAAGCAACAAATAGTAACTGAAGCAGGAGGAAAAGCAAAGAATAAAATGTTCCCAGGATGTTAGAAAAGTTGAAGTTGTTGTAAGAGCACCAGGCTTTTGAATAAACACTAGAGACCTGGAGGAAAGTTAATTAGAATGAAAATAAATTTTCCTAAGAAAGTGGGAGGGAGAGGAGAGTAATAGAAAAGGGCATGTAAACAGTGAAGAATGAATATTCAGTTAAAAACATGGATTGGAGGAAGTGAAACAAACAACTGAAGCAGGTTGATTCTCACACTTAGCATTTTGGTGCTGTGTTTCCCTGCTTTAATTAGCAGTGCTCCAAGGGGCAAGAGAACAGATCTCGCCACCAAAGAGCAGAAAAAGAAGTCAAGTAGGTGGCCTCTAGGAGTTTCTCCTGACCATTCTTCCATGGTCCAATTATAACATAGCTATTCTGCACTTATACAATTCCACATAAAGCACTTTAACATGTTGCCCTGCCTTCCGGTCTGACAGAAGCATTTCTTCCTCCTTCTGATGAAGAATTATGCTCCTTTCATTCATTTTTCTCCTTCTAGCTTCTGCGGCTAGTTTCTTAAAGTTAGAATGTATGTATCTTAGTGGATCTCTTGAGTTTTTCCTGTTTGGGATATACTGAGCTATTTGATCTGTAAGTCCGTGCCTCCTACCACATGGGGGAGGCTCTCTGCGAGTCATTGCTTCAAAAGCTTGTTTTCAATACCACACTTCCTTGGGTATGGAACACTTTCAGGTCTAGCCATAGTATTGAGATTGGACAGGAAAGGGAATTATGCCAGGTGAATGCCAAGAGATTAATCTCATGGCCCATCTCCACACATATTTCCCTCTGAGTCTTACAATTAGAAGAATTCAGATAAAGAAAGAAACCATTAGCTCGCTAGCAGTGCTTAAGAAGGAAGCAATGCTTTCTTTTCCCTTCCCTATGGTACTATCAGGCCTTTTGATGTGTAGGAACTGTTTAAAAGTCCATATCTAAGCCACAGTATAAATCCCCTTGTTACACATGGTGATGAGTTTCACACTCGCCCAAGTTAACAGCCTACAGGGCACTCTTGGCTGTTGTCTGTGCTAAGCACTAGCTCCACTGCTCTTGGTGCCTCACTGCTGTTTTCCATGGCCATCCTGTAGCATCTCATCAGTATCCAGGTGGCCATCACCAGCACCACCCCAGCTCTCATTCATCAGTGTCCTGGTTGGCTTTTCCTCTGGACCTCTGGTCCATAACAATTTCTTTCCTATGGATATTATTTCTGGAAAGTTAGTTCTATTCTAATATGCTAGAAATACAAATTCTAATAAATATTGACCAGTTCAATATACAAATAAATGTACCTATTAAGAATTATCTTGGCTTAGAACGGAGTTGACCTTTGCATGGAGTTGCTGAATGGGCGGGGAAGTTCAGCCCCAGGGATCAAACCCTGCCCAAGTTCCCTCAGGGGGCCTTCAATGAATGGCCTAAAAGCTGGCAGCCTCTGCTTTCAGGAGACATGACTTTCACTAGATTCACTTTCCAATGACTTTACAAAAATGTATCGAGTGAATTTATATTCAGGGAAAAAAATACTCACCAGAGATGGAGAGGTGAAAGAAAAAAGGATGACTCAGCAGGAAGCAATTTGTAAAGGGGCCTGGAGAGAAGGCATCCTAACACAAGGCTCAGGATTACTGCTGAACCGCATTTCCCACCTAGAAGGAGAAACATCTGAAGTCCTTTCCATCATTCCAGAAAAATTCCTTAGTTAACTTAACAACTGTTTATAAGGAATTGTGGGAAAGGGAGAAGAGAGACATGACTTTAGGGAATGAAACAAAAACTCTAAGGAAAGAGGCTAACACCAGGAATCTTAGGAACCCTAGTAGACACTTTTTGCTAATTATATTATTTTTATTAATTTTTGCTTTACTTTAATGGTGTAATGTCTTCATTTTTATAGTGGCTTCTACTTCTATTTATTTATTTTTTATTTTATTATTATTATTTTATTTTATTTTATTTTTGGCAGAACTGGGGATTGAACTCAGGTCCTT
>NW_004524793.1:2979350-2982547 GCF_000260255.1 Octodon degus
ACTCAGGTCAATAATTTCTGACATTGCCAGTTAAACAGAAGACCCAATGCTATTGATTTGAAACTGTCTCATTGCTGTTCATCAATAAAATTTTGAAAAAAATAAAATAGAAAATAAAAAAATGATACAGAGAAAAGGAATAAAAAAAAAAAAAAGGAAATTTAGAATGATAAATTCTCACATCAGGAGAACAGAACAAGCCCAAATAAACAATCTTACACTGCACTTCATGCTTCTAGAAAAAGGAGAGCTAGTTAAACCCAAAGCCCAAAGAAGGCAGGAAATTATAAATATCAGAACAGAAATAATTGCAGTTGAGATGAAGCAAACAATAAAAAGAATTAATGAGTCAAAGAACTGTTTCTTTGAAAGAATAAATAAAATTGATAAGCCACTAGCCAACCTTATCAAAAAGGAAAAAATACAAATTCATGCAATGAATGAAAAGAGTGAAATCACTACAAACTATATAGAAATTTAAAAAAAAAATTATTACCTATTTCCAAAATCTTCACTCTCACACAATGGAAAACACAGAAAAATGGAAATATTCTTAGATAAATATGAATTACTACATTGAATCAAGAAAATACATTTGAAAATGTAATAAAAAAAAATCCTACCAAAGGAGAAAAGCCCAGGTCCTGATGGATTCACAGCTGAACTCTATAAGACATTTAGAGAAGAAACTATGCCAACTCTTCTCAGTCTTCAATGAAATTGAAAGGGAAGCAATTCTCCCAAACCCATTCTGGAAGCAATTAGTACTTTGATATCAAAGCCAGAGAAGGATACAACCAAAAAAGAGAACTACAGACCAATCTCCTTAATGAACAGAGAAGCAAAAATCCTCAAAAGTCTTGTCAAACAGAATGCATAAAATCATCAAGAAGATTATACATAATGATTAAGTGGGATTCATCCCAGAAATACAGGAATGGTTCAATATATGCAAATCCATAAGTGTAATATATCATATAGACAGAACCAAAGACAAAATTCATATGATCATTTTAATAGATGCAGGAAAAGCTTTTGACAAAATAATACACACATTTGTGATAAAAACACTGCAGAAAATCAGAATAGATGGCATTTACCTCAATCTGATAAAAGCCATCTATGGCAAATCAACAGAAGAGGACAAAAATTCAAAGCCTTCATTTTAAGATCAAAAACAAGACAAGAATGCCGACCGTCACCACTTCTATTCAACGTAGTTCTGGAAACATTAGCCATAGCAATTAGACAGAGAAAAAAATAAAAAGAATAAAGTTCAGAAAAGAAAAAGTGAAATTATCATTATTAGCAGATGACATATTCTATACATAGAAGACCCAAAAACTTCCCTAAGAGAATTATAGATTTAAAAAGCAAATTCAGTAGCATAGCAAGATACAAAGTAAACACTCAAAAAAATAACATTTCTATACACAAATTTTAAAAGCACTGAGAAGTAAATTATTGAAACTATGCCTTTCACAATAACACCTAAAAAATGAAATACTTAGGAAGTGATCTCACAAAAGATGTAAAAGATTATACAGCAAAAATTAAATTACTCTGGGAAAAAGGAGATTAAAGAGGATTTCAGAAAAATGTAGACTATTTTTTGCTCATGGATAGAAAGAACAAATAATGTGAAAATAGCCCTACTCTCACAATTGGTATACAGATTAAATACAATTCTGATTAAAATACCATTAATATACCTTAGAGAATAGG
This sequence comes from Octodon degus, assembly GCF_000260255.1. Classification (NCBI taxonomy): domain Eukaryota; kingdom Metazoa; phylum Chordata; class Mammalia; order Rodentia; family Octodontidae; genus Octodon; species Octodon degus. The sequence goes on from NW_004524793.1 coordinate 2,981,076, forward strand.
TCTAGAGAAAACATTTCTAAAATTCATCTGGAACCAGAAGAGGCATAGAATAGCAAAAACAATCCTGGGAAACAAAGGAAAGGAAGGAGCCATCCTAGGCCCTGACTGAAAATTATACTACAAAGATACTGTGAGAAAATCAGCATGGTACTGATGTAAAAAAAGAAACTGACCAGAAGATAAATGGAACCGTTTAAAAGGTGAAGACAGAACAATAAACACACTAAGCAAATTTATCTTTGACAAAGGGACAACACATGTTCATCAGAAGAAAGATAACCTCTTAAATAAATTGGGCTGAAAAACCTGGTTTTCTGTATGCTGAAGTCTAAAAATAGACCCATACCTATCACCATGCACAAAACTACAAACAAAATGTATCAAAGTTTTAAACCTTAAAACAGAAACACTAAATCTTCTGGAGAAAAATGTAGGTAGAAATCATAAAGACACAGAAGTGGGTAGAGAATTTATCAACCAAAATCTAACTGCAAGGGAAATACTTCAAAGAATGAACAATTTGGATTTCGTCCTTTTGGGGAATCTTGCATGATACAACTGCACCAGTGGCACTGTTGATCCCATCTTTAAAAAGATTCTGCATGTAAAAGAAATCTCCAACAGAATAAAAAGACAACTCTCAAATTGTGAAAAGATTATAGTCGCCAACAGACAAAGGATTTCTATCTAGAATATATAAACAATTAAAAAAAAATCAGGCCTTGGAGCTGGCCAAATAGCTCAGTGGACTGAAGAGCTTGCAAGCAGGTGCAGGGGTCTGGGGTTTGATCCCTGGGCCGGCCATGCTGGACCCACTCACGGGGCATGCTGAGCAGGCAATTGAGACTGGGAGTGGTGTCACGTTCTTGTAATCCCAGCTCTTGCGAAGCTCTAAACAGGCGGATCACTATGAGTCCCATATCATAGTGAGACCCTGAACACCCTGTAGACTCTTGCCAAAAATGCAAACACTCAAAAATTCAAAGGCCCAAACAAAAATGGACATCACAGGATAGAGACTTCACAAAAGAAGAGACTCAAATGGTAAATGAATATATGAAAAATGTTCAGTAAGAGGTCGTTCAAGAAATGCAAATTAATTCCTTGTACCTTTTTTTCTTTGTTTCATTTAAAAAAAAAATTTGCACATTTATATCTGGTAACCTAAACAATTAACTTGAAGAATACATCATGCAATACAGCATCCATTGTTGAATTCCCATTACTTTGCTTAGTGAAATCTTGTATCATTTCTAGTGGTGTTCTTTTTCCCATAATTTTATTGAGAAACAAATAGCAATGAGACAGTTTCAAACCAAATTGTTAGGACAGTTGCAATAATTAACACATTGCATACATTCTTCCTAGTGGTTCATTGCTGTACAAGATGTGGACATGATATCCTATTTACAAACACCATTAGAACAAATCCTTCTATTCATTAAGAGAATGTAACTATATATCTATCCTAA
>NW_004524793.1:2982647-2986949 GCF_000260255.1 Octodon degus
TTGGCAGAACTGGGGATTGAACTCAGGTCCTTGCGCTTGCCAAGGAAGCGCTTATTATACTGAGCCATTTCCCTGGTCCAGCTTCTACCTTTAAATACATTTTTAGTTTTGTATTTCCATTGCATGTTTTAGTCAGTAATTTGAACACCTTCCATAGGAGAAATAATTGGATAGAGATGTGTCTTATGGGCTGGGCTTGAAGGAACATGCCTATAATCCCAGAATCTGGGAAGCCAAGACAGGAGGATACTTGTAAATTCAAGTCTAGCCTGGATTACAAAGTGAGCTCAAGACCAGCCTGAAATGCACCGCAAGAACCTTTCTTAAAAAGACAAAATAAATAAATAAAAATGAAAATAAAAAATAAAAAAGATGTATCACTGTGATTTTTTTTTCGAAGAAAGTTAAATTAGGAAATTGTCAACTTGTGTTCAATACTTCACTTAAAATAGCTTAATAGAACCATATCTTCAAAATTCAAAGATAGGCCCGTCCTCACCTGAAATAATTCCAGAAAGACTTAGGGGCATTGCCCTGTCCCCTCAACCTCAATGGAGTGTGGCTGATTCTCATCCTCACCTGGAAGACTTCTGGGGAGGCCTTTTGGGCCTATCCTTGCATGCCCCCACCACAGTCGCTGGAGTTCATCAGAGTCCCACCCCCCCTTCTCACCCAGAAGAATGCTGGAGGGACATGGTGGATTTTTCCCACCCCTCTTCCTTACTGGAGCCAGGCTGAGCCCCAGCTACCCACCCTTGCCTGAGGGACTTCAAAGAACATCTGGTGAACCCTGACCCAACCCATTGTCCTTGCAGGAGCCCCAGCCACCCATAATCAAAAAGTTGTCAAGTTAGCCAGAAAGACTTCCATGGGGACTTGATTCTGGGCACCTAGAAGACTGCCACAGGGACCTGTGGGAGCCTTAGTGAACCCAAACTGCACCAGCCCACCAGCAAGAAAGCCTTGAAGAATTTCAGGCTGACCTTATTGTCATTTTATACTTCTTGAGTTGTGGATTGACTACCTCATTAATGAGGTGAAAGCCACATTGAACCCCACACAGTGGGAGCTTTGGTCAGCCTACCTTGCCCTCCTACTGTCCTGACAACCTTGCTTACCCACACCTCACCCCATTACCATCATTGCAGAGTGAGAGAGAACATAGGGAGCTTCAAAAATGACAAAATATGAGGCTGGAGAGATTGCTCCACAGCCTAAACACCTACCTGGCAAGCTTAAGGACCTAGGCTCGATCCCCAGTATGGTATACCAGGCTAGTCCTGCACTGCACTAGCCACTGAACCTGGGCATGGTGGCAAATGCCTATAATCCCAGCACTGGGGAGGGTGAGTCAGGAGGATCGCTATGAATATGAGCTGTGTAGTCAGACCCTGTACCAAATAAATAAATAAATATTGAAAAAAATTAAATGACCAAAAGAAGGAACAAAAGACAATTTCAGACCTCTAGCTCACCCAAAGCAAGGCTAGGAGATGAGGTCATAGAATAACTTGGAAATCACACACTTGAAATTTTTGAGATGATGGCAACTGAAGTAAAGAAACAACTCAATCAGGTTATGGAAGAAATCAGATAAGAAATAATTTCTCATATAAAAAAGGAAATGACAACAATCACTAAAGAATTGCTCAACACATCTAATGAAGACATAGATAAAAATATATAGAAGGGAATAGGGAAATCATAAAAACACTGAATGAACAATCCAGGAAGGAACTATAATCTATGAAACAGATTTAAACAGATAACCAGAACATTACAAATTTCATTCAGGGATGGGGAGATAGCTTGGCAGTCTAAGTATCTGTGTGGCAATGTACAAGGATCTGGGTTAAATTCCCAGTACCATATGTTATTCCAGTCCTGCACTGTGCTGTCCCAGAGACCAGGCATAGTGGTGTATACCTCTAATCCCAGCACTGCGTAGGCTGACACAGGAGCTAATGATAAATTCAAGATGTGTGGCAAGACACTGCACTAAATAAACAAATAAATAAATTATAAAAAAGAATTCCATTGAAAGCTGGCAAAACGACTTAAACAAAGCTGAAGATAGGATTTCAGACCTTGAAGATAAGTTAACACAGAAAGAAAGACTTCTCAAAATTAACAAGGAACCAAGAAATAATGCAAAAACTATAAAACAATGCAAAGAAAAATAAGGCTAATAGGTATCAATGAATCAGATGGAGTTAACACAAATGACTTAAAACTTTGCTTGCAGAAGTAGTAGCAGAAAGTTTCCCAAGCATCAAAAAAGAATCTCGGGGCTGGTGAGATGGCTCAGTGGTCTAAAGCACCTACTTAGAACAAGCTTAGCAAAGCACAGGGACCATGGTTCAATCCCCCAGCACCACATGCCAGCCAGCCCTGCCCCCTGTTGGGCTGAGCTGGCCACACACACACACACACACACACACACACACACGCAAAAATAAATAAATAAAAAATAAAAATAAAAAAGAAAGCTTCTTTAAAAAAAAAAAAAAGAATCTCACATGCAGACAAGTGAGGCACATAGAACTCCAGCAAGCCATAATCAAACTAAATCTTCAGACACATAATAATCAAGATCCCAGAAATTGAGCAAAAGAATAGAATACTAAAATCTGTTAGAGAGAGAAGAAACACATCACCTATAATGGAAAGCCCATCTAAATCACAGCAGATTTCTTAAGACACTCCCTCAAATTAAGAAAAGCTTGGAGTGAGATATTCGGGGTCCTGAAAGAAAAGAACTTTCAGCCCAGATTGATGTACCCTGAAAGCTATCTATCAAATTTAGTGGAGAGATAAGATACTTCCATGACAAAGAACAACTGTAGCAATTTATGACAACCAAGCCAACACTACGAAAAGTATGGACAGATATTTGAGAAAGAGACAAAGATGACTTCAACTTCAACAACAACCGGAGAGAACCACCAAGCAGAGAAAGCAATTAGGTAGAGGGCATAAGTATGGATCCTAGAGTAAGAAAACAACATGAAAAAGATAAGTTAATATATGTCAGTTATACCTATCAAAGTAAATGGCCTCAATTCACCGATCAAAAGAAGAAGACGGGCAGAGCGGATCAAGAAACAAAATTCAACAATATTCTGCATATAAGAAACACATATATGGCACCAAATGTAGGAGCATCCAACTTTAGAAGACAAATTTGAAAAGACATGAAAAATCAAATGAGCAATAACATAATTGTACTGGGGTATTTAAGACACCATTGACACAAGAGATAGATCACTATGCAAAAAAAAAAGCAAAGAAATAACAAAACTAAACCAAACTTGTGAAGAAATGGACTTGGTAGACCTCTCAAGATGGTTCCACCCCACACATTTTTTCAGGTGCACACAGTACGTTATCCAAAACAGATCATAGGCTAGCACATAGTGCACGCTTAAGAAAATCCAAAGAAGTTAAAATGATCTAATACACATTATTTGACAATGGTGCAACGAAACTGGAAATTATTGACAGAAGACACAGCAGAAATTCCTTAAACACATGGAAACTAAATAATACACTTTTGTACAACCAATGGGTCACAGATCAAATTAAAAAAGAAAAAAGACAACATTTACAATCAAAAGTGCAGATAGAACTTACTAGAACTTATGGGATACAATGAAAGCTATCTTAAAGGAAATTTAGAGTGCTGCCGAGTTCCGGTAACCCCCAAACCCAATCCTAGCCCAGGGGCACAACATATTCACCCTCAAGGGCAGCAGGAGGAAGGAGCTGAGCACAGCAGCCAGACCTAAGCCAGACGCAGCTGGATAAGTCCAAACTTTGTAGAGATGCACCTGAACTTCAGTACATGCAAAGGTTATAACTACAACAAAGATCTACAACAAAGGTCAGAAGACAGAGCTACAGAAAATGATGAGAAGGAACAAAATGCAACCTCAGAAGCCAAACCCACCCTTAACAAGTGTAGAGGACACTAGCACAGAACAAAGTGGAAATCACACACCTGAAAGCAATGAATCAACAGCTTCTGCAATAAAGAAACAGCTGCAGAAAGATATAGAAGAACCCAGATTGGAAATGAAAAAAGAAAATCCTGAATTAATAACATCTGCAATAAAGAATCAAATGCAGAAACATATGGAAGAAACCCAGTACCCAACCAGAACAAGTGCAGAGGACACCAGCTCGACTCAAATGCATGAATTAATAGCGTCAATAGTAAATAAGCAACAGCAGAAAGATATAGAGGAAATCAGAGCGCAATTCTTTTCTGAAATAAAAAAAGAACTCGCAGAACTCATAGCA
>NW_004524793.1:2995929-3011372 GCF_000260255.1 Octodon degus
AAAATGTTGGCTTTTTTGGGGCCCTCCTTTTTCTCCAATTTTGGTCTTCAAACTTAGGTTGTTAACCCTCCAGAAGACAAGCTAATTGTTATTACCATACAACCTGGGCTGTTAAGCTTAACCTCAATATCTGTCTGAATATCAAACATCTTAGGCATAACACGGAGGTATTTTTCATCAAGTATTGATATGTTGAACTTTAAGTCCCTACAGATTATGATGAAAATACTTTTAAAAATTAGAATATATTTTTAAAAATAGGCATAAAGAGTTATATACTTCTTATGTTTACACAGAAGTCCAAAAAACTAACCCTATACAAGCTAGAAGCAGGACAGTCCCACAATATTCCTGTTCCTGTCTCTTGCCTTCATTCACCACCCCCTTCTTTTTGAATAATCATCTACCCGAGAGCCAGCACAGCAGCAACTGGCATGTCATGACAAGCAGCCCATATACAGAAGACCAGAATGTCAGGCACTCCAAACATGAAACTACTACTAAAAATTGCCATCTTCAGTGCAGTTACTTAGTTCACAGGAATCAGTATATATAGTTAATCAGGGTGAGAATCTTTCCAATTAATTGCTAGATTCAAAGATCTTGTGATTCTCAGGATCATTGCCTTGCCCATCTTCTATATATAACTGTATGGTTTGACATTTTCATGTTTCCTAGCTCTTCTCCTTTCTTTCTCTTTATTAATTAAGTCCTCGAGATCCTGCTTTTCTTTTGCTTGTATTATACCTTTCTATTTGCATTTCTTCTTTTGAGTTCTTATACTAGGGAAATTATACGATATTTAATATGTGTGTCTGGTTTATTTCACTTATGAGTATATATTTGAATGGCATCCACTTCAATATAAAGCCTTCGAGTTTATCATTCTTATATCTGAATAATACTCCGTTGTGTAAAACTACCACATATTCTTCAACCATTCCTCAGGTGATGGGCATCTTGGTTGTTTCCAAGATTTGGCTATCACAAATTGTGCTGCTATAAACACAGGAACACATATATCACTATGATATGATGTTTTCAGATCCTCTGGGAAAATTCCCAGTAGAGGAATAGCTGGTTTAAATGGGATTTCCAGTCTAACTTTTCTAAGGAGTCTCCACACTGATTTCTATAATGGTTGCACCAGTCTGCATTCCCACTAGCAGTGGAGATTGGTGGGTTTTTAAAAAAAAATAGTTTCTATTCTTTTTTTAAAAAAAGATAGGAAAAGAATATTAAAATATAACTGTCTACCACTAAGACCTGAAATTCACTGAAGTATCTCTTTTTAAAAATGTCCTTTGTTTCTCCCAGTGTCCCACTTCCCTTCCCCTAAGGATATACTACATTGCCTGCATTTAAATTTCATCCATCTAGAAAGCCAAAATGCAGCCTGTCTCTATAATAGTCAAACCCTGAGTATTCAATCTTTACATGTGATAGCACCCACAGATATAATTCCCATTATGAAACATTAGGAGGTTGGGGAGATAGCTAGGTGGTCTAAGCACCTGCCTAGCAAGTCCAAGGACCTGGGTTCCATGCCCGGTACCTCATGCCATGTAAGCCCCAGAACCCTGGCCAGGCCAGCCACCAAAACTGGGCATCATAGCTCACACTTGTAATCCCAGCATTCAGGAGGCTGAGACAGGAGGACCACTGTGGGCTTCACAGAGAGACACTGAACCAAATAAATAAATAAAAGATTTTACAAAATTTTGAAAAGAAACATTAAAAGACTGAGGAAAACATACCTCTGTTTCATCCTTCTATTATCTGTTAACCTTGACTCTTGAACACCCTTGAAAATGTCCTTTTCTTGCTAAGAAATTTCAGGCCTCAGTGTCTTAAATTAAATTCCTGGTAGCAAAACATTAAATCAAATCAAAATACAAAACAAAATACCTTCAGGGCTATAACTGTACCTGTAAATGTCTTTTTGAATATCACATCACTGCCTAAAAGTGACGACTATGTATGTAGCATTTGTGTCCAGACGTTGCCCTTGGCCTCAGCTTTCCATAAAAGGAATGTATGTACATATCAAAATCTATATTGGTAATTACTTATTTTAAAAATTTATGAATACTTATAGCTGAATAGCTTAAACCAAGAAACTAAAATGAAAAACTAAATAACTCTATTACCAGGTAAATCACAATTTATAAAAATAAATAAAAGTAGAAAATTGCAATCCCAACTAAAGAGGAGAAGAAATGCCTCAGGGTTACATAAAAAGGAGAGATTAATTCCCACTGAGGATCTTTAGAAGGCATCTAAGACATATTTAATGTTGTCTGAGTTGAGAGAGTGCACATAAGTGAAAGGGTATATTGTTTATGAAAGGAAATGCATTTTATACAGAGAAAAATGTGTGAATAGAGGTGCAATATAGACTTAAGAAATTTCAAGATGTGCACAGAAAGAATCTTTAATGTGATTTTACCAGAGTTCAAGGTATATAAAAGAGCACTTGCCCTGTCTTAACAAGGTAACATGGACAGAGGTCAAAAGCAAAGTTCATGGAAGCAGACATTTTACATAAAAATCTGTTCTCTGCCACACTGTATAACTTGGGTCAAGTGAATAAGCTTCCTCTGCCTTCTTCTATCTGTAAGGGCTTACACAACACACACTTCCCAAGGCTTTCATAAAAAATACAACCCTGAGACAGTAAATGATGTACAGTAAGCACATGGTGAATATCTGTCAAAATAACACTTAGCCGAGAGTGAAAATTTGGAAGCCAATAAATAAAAATGTCTACACTTTCTCCTCCTTTCCATTTTCTTCTCCATTTCTTTCTCTTTCCCTCTACCCCTAGTATTCTGTGTTTGGCTTTGTTTCCAATTCTCTAAAAAATAATTTTTAAACAAATAAAATCACAATTCTTCCATTTTTCTCACTTCCCACGGACACTGGAAGGCATATGAAAACATGGAAACTTTGTTATTATTCTTGGCTACAGGATTCAACATAACTTTACAAGTATGATTGATTCTTCTGCCTGGAAATTATGTTCTATGACACACTGAACTAAACAATAGCTAAAAATATATTATTGTTATTTCTTCAATGGCCCAGATTTCTGTGTATAAATTGATACTGATGCAGCTAGGAGCAATATTAGACATTCTTATTTATATTTCTCCTAGGTGCATCAATACCATTCTGTACACAGAAATCTGTGCCTTTGAGATGGGAAAGGAGAATTTTTTTAAAAGACTATCAAATAACCTGATAGTTTTATCTCACTGCTCTTAAAATGTTACGAAACTGTTCTGATAAATCTGCTCAAATATAAGCATAGAAGCTCAATGTATTGTTTTGATTTTTTAAAAAATTAAGTTGGGCATTTAGTTTTAGTTTTTTTAATTTTCTTCTTAGCCAGAAATATTTGCAGTTCTGAGAGTCCCAAATGTGTCCCGGCTTGTTAGCACAGTTCATCGTGTGACTCTTTTTTCAACCAAAAAATTCAGACCTCACTGTTTTCTAAGGAGGGCCTTGGAGCAAAACCATTAAGGAAACTTGGGTAAATTTATCTTTTTTTTTATCTGTCAACTATTGGCATTCGCTTCTTTTCAACTGCTTGGATAGAAAAAAAAAAAAGGCTAAAGTTAAATATACTGCAGATTCTTAAGGTACAAATACGTAAGTTGAAACGTAAGGTAATTTTTACCACTAATCCATTCTGAATATGACAGCGCTCGTGTGACTAGAAGACATGTGCTTGGTAATCCACTAAAATAGCATTAGCTTAGAAGGAAACTCATTTTTACCCTAAGACTTCCCATCCTTCTCTTTCTCCACAGTGGATGATCTGATGTACTAGAAGCCACTTACTACCAAAAAAGTATTCTTAGGATTTAGGAATATCGATCACAGAAAGTAAATGAGCAATCAACCCTTTGTTTGAGGACAAATCAGTATCTCCCATTAAGACTGTGGTGTACGCCAGGCATGATGATATAATCATGCAATCCTAGTGCTCTGGAAGTAGGGTGACTGCAAATGAGCCAGTGTAGACAACTTAGCAAAACCACGTTTCAAGAAAAAAGAAATTAATGGCTAAAAAGTAGTTCAGTGCAGATTGATTCCTTGATTCAATGCAGAGTGTGGAAGAAAGAGGTGAGGTCGAGGCAATGAAGTAGAGTTGCCAAAGCAAAGGATTTAAGATGTTAGGTAATTTTTTTTTAATTCATGTAGTTTTCTTTTTTAACCACTTTCTTTTCATTTCCATTTTCGTCTCTATTTCTTCCTATTTTCCCCTACCCCTAGTCTAGTCTGTTTGGTTTTGTTTTCCAGTTCTTTAAAAGATAATTCTTATAATAACATTCTTTCCATTTTTCTTATGTCCTAAGAACTCTGAAAGGTGCATGGAAGAAGAGGAAACTTTGGGGGTTTTTTTGGTTTTTTGACTATAGAATTCAACAAAGCTTTACAAGTATAAGTGGGTGCTCAGCCTAGAAATTATATTTTTAGGACACACTGAACTAAACAAATACCTAGAAGTATATTATTTTTATTTTTCTCATTTATAAGTTTGTTTCTCTCAAGTGAATGCTTTTATTTTGAATTAAGAAAAAAATTAGCCAAATTTAGACTTAAAATTGCAGATTGTTCTCTTCTGAATTATGTTTTAGTATTTAATTTAGTTTGTAGTTCTTGCTCATATATAACATATTTTTCAGATTTATTTTACAAATGAAGTTTGCAAAAATATTTCTAGTTCTAGCTAGATAACAATATTCTAGCTTATCTTTTTACAATGCAGAATTACTCAAAGTCTTATAAGGTAGTTTTCTGTCGTTAATTCGCAATAATTTTATAAGGCATGAGCCACATTTCAGTCTTGAAATGACCAAAGTGTCGGTTCTAAAAATCTTCTGATTAGGAAAATGACATCATAAGCCTAAAAACAGGAACCTGAGCTTTTAAACTGTGCTATTTCAAATTTTGAATTCCATTTATTTATATTATTAGAATTGTTTCTATTCAACAAAGATTCATGTCTGGCATCCTTTGTCACTATGATCTTAGCAATGTCAGGTAATTTCTCTGAGCTACGGTCTGAATGTTTCTGCTCAACTTTAAATTATTGCAAATATGATAGTACAGGGCTGTAGGAATGGGCAGGTCATGAAGGGTCCTTTTTTATGAATGAAAGTAAGTGGCTTCACACAATGATCAGTCTCTTGCTTGTCCCCCTACTGAGCTCCCAAATCTGCTAAAGCCTGATTTTTTACTTCACACGTTAGAAAAATAGAAGAAAATAAATTTCTGTTCTTTATAAATTAACAAATTGTAGGTGTTTTATTGTAGCACCACACACTTCTTAAGACATTTGTATCTGTGATGTCATAAATGTGAAGTGAGGATTTTCAGTTTAAATTAGAAGTTTAACATACCTCACTAATGAGAATAAAGTGTTATGAAGCCATAAGGCCACATAAATAGGAAGTAGAATAGGAGACAACAGTAGATAAATGACATCAAAACATGAAGAATGAAAAGGGTGATGACAATTGCTGCAGAGAAGCAAACTCTAGCTAAGTTGGCTGCACAGGAAGAAAATCAGTAATACGGACTATTTATTGGATTCCCCCTAAAACATCCAGGTCCTAATTTCCAGAACTATAAATTCTAACTTACATTGCAGGTGGGTCTTTGTTGATATCATTAAGAGTCTCTTGGCATGGGCATAGTATCCAGGACCAATATGAGGATCCTTTTAAGAGGAATAGAGAGCTATTCAAGTTAGAGAACAAGGTGTAATGTTGGAAGGAAGGATAGAGCGATGTGGGTCAAAGAATGTGAGTGGACTCAAGAAACTGAAAAAGAAAAGGATTCTTTCTGTCCTGGAGCAACAAGAAGGACCAGAGCCCTCCCTATTTCTTGATTTTTAGCTCCAGTAAGATTCATGTGGGACTTCTGACTTTCAAGCCATAAAATAGATAATGAAGTATACTCTAAGCTATAATATTTGCAGTAATTTGTTGTAGCAGTAATAGAAAAATGGACGCTGTTTACTAACAGATGACATTTGCCAAAGGCATTTGAAGAACATTTGAAACTAACGTTTTTTTGTAGAATAACTAACAAGACCTAATATGTCAAAGGAAATTAAGCTAAAGGGCAATTTACTCTTTAAACTATATTTTAAAGTTTGTACTATCACATGATTGCAAATTTTAGTTGTCTTAAGTTAGAAATTGGTAAGAAAATATTTATGATGGATTTGGATCAAAATTATTTTCTTTGCAAAAACGTAAAAAGTAATAATGGGAAGAAAGGGCTGCATATGGAGCATATTGCAAGGCTCATCAGATCACTCTCAATTTCCCTTTGTTTCAGTTTTTCAAGAAGAACAAATGAAATGAAGAACAGCAGAATGCTACACCATGTACAAAAGCATCCTAATGTAAGAAGAAAAATGGGTAAATTAAATCACACTATAGAATAAACTGAAAACCTTGAAGGTACAGACATCACTGAAGTTGGGGTGAGGAAATGAGAGGAAAAATAAAAACTACACCTGAGGTGGACAGAGATTGCGGAAGGTCTTCTCCCACCTTGTGCACCCAAGTGCTAACTTCTTTGCCAATACCACAAGAGCAGAGCATCTTATGTTATAGAAAAACTGAACTCAGGGTCTCCAACTTTGGTGAAATGCAGCACTGAGGAAACATACTTATCTACAAATCTTCTGCCTCCTGAATGATGAAGATGCCAACTCTTCTTCAGAGGCACACTTTCTTGACATGGGGAAATAAAAGACTGCTCCTTAAAAAAACATCCACCAATGCCAGAATGCCAGGACCCGTCAGCAATCATCTGGTTCTTGACCTGCCACCCCACCTCAGAAATAGAAGGCTCCATATAAGCACTTAAGATACCAGTTTTTTTACTCTACAATATGGGTGAGCAGGCAAGATGCACAATGTTTGAAATACACAGCCCAGCTTAATACGCTCCAAGCTCATAGTGTGGTCACAGAGACTAACCCCTTTTTAGAACATCACTTATATGGGAAACACAGACTGGCAACACTTCTACTTCATATAGGTGTTGTAAGTATTGAGATTTTGAGATACAAATCATTCAGTACTAGGCATAGTAAGAGAAGACTCTTAGGAAAAGGGAGGAAATAAAAACAAAGGTATAAGCTCGACATACCTTTATTTCAAAACATAATAGAGAAGTCTGCACTGTCTCTTAGAGCAGAATGATTGCTCTCATATGGCTATGAAGTCTTTCTATAGGATAAGGGAAGAGATGTTCAGTGAAAGAGAATTGTGGCTACCTACCAAGGACAAGCCTTGAGAAAGCACAGGGAGTTGCTAGAAATAGCAGGGCTGAAGAATGATGGTGATTTAGGAATGATGTAAGAACTCTAAGTGGGATAGGGGAAATATTACAACTTCTGATCTTCTGGATGCCTAATATGCCAGTTCATGTTCTCTAAAATAAAAGAATGATAATAAGTGAAAACAGAGGTTAAGGGAAGGAAATACTTTTTTGGGAAAAACAGCTTCTGACTATGAGGAACACAGCAGGGGACCCTGAAAGTGACTTGCCCATGAGCCCACTTCTCAAAGGAATTTATTGAGAAAAATGATGAGGTGGGCATAAAGTAGTACAAGACTCTAGCCAAGCAATAAGATTACAAGTGTACTTCTTAGGTAATACTGATCCACTGGGGAAACAAGTGTCATAGCAAAAGTATGTATGAGGAACAAAGACCTTTTAGGGATGAGTCCAAATGTTTTGGTGACTTAGCCAAGTGACTGATGCCTATTTACAATATTGATCATTTATCCTTCAAGGAGATAAGTAGGTGTAGTCATTCCACGTTTATCTTGAGGCCTTCCTTTTGTACCTACTAAGGGTGTATAAGTATGAATTAATAAGGTCTAGCAGTCATGGCTGTATCCTATAGCTCCCATTATTCTAGACAGTTCAGTTAGGTAGAAGCACTATAGGCATTCAGGCAGGGTCAGACCCACAAAGAAGTCATTGTAGAAGATGAAAACTGTGGCTAGAGGTGATAAGTAGGTGGAGTCATTCCACCTTTATCTTGAGATCTTCAGTGAGTGCACCGGGGGATTAGAGTAGGCACTCAGCAGTCTAGGACCATGGCAAGTCAGATTCCTTCAAAGACAAAGTCTCCAACAAACACAAAAAGAAGAAAAAGTAATTTAAATGAGAAAGAAGTAATTCTATAGGGCTCCTATAGAATGAAATTTTCTTTTGATTAATGTCTTCAATTGAAGTGCAAAAAATACACCATAAAATCAGAAGAGCCTTTAAAAATTGAATGGATATTCAGCAGTGAAAATTCTTACTTTCTCTTCATTAAAAGATAAAGTTTAAATGCTCTCTGAAAGAGAATAATGTACAAAGATGAATAGATAAGAAAAAATGTTTTAAAAAATCAAGGATCAATCAGTCCCCAGTGTGTTTTGGCTTTCACATTTGACATAAGCATCTGCACATTCAGTGTAATACATTTACTAGTGGTGATTGGGAGGATACTATCTTGCCCTATAGGAAAGGAGTATTTTCAGACTTGTTCTGAAATACACCCAGATTCCACAATTAGATAAAGATTCAACAGTGAAGGAAAAGTACAGATCAGTATCCTCGATGGACATACATGCCAAAATTCAACAACTTAAAAATATCATACACCACCATCAAAGATGGTTTTCTTTCATGAACGCAACTAAAGAAACATCATGAGCCACATAAATGGAATCAAAGACAAAAACCATGTGATCAGTCAAATGCAAAAAGAAAAAGCCTTTGAGAAAATCCAACATCTCTTCATTATGAAAAGATCTGAAGAATGTAGTTACAGAAAGATCTGAGGGAGAATTATCACCAGAATAGTATAAAAGGAAAATGAATAGGAAAGTTTTAGGAGTTTTTTCTTTGTTTGATCATTTCTTTATTTTTGTTTTTTGGAGGTGTGTCAGTCTTCATTTTCACCTTGGATGTCATCTCCTTTCTTCCAGTCCAGAGTCTTCAACCTTTCAGTGCCAAAACTTCAACTTTCTTGTGCAGACCCTTCAATCTCCCAAAACACACACACACACACACACACACACACACACACACACACACACACAGAGGACACTACACTGAGCTCCAGCCCTACAACTAGCTGCTTTGGATCTCCAAGTACAGACAGACTTTTGCATTCTTCCATTCCCAACTCTGTAGGTAGCCATCATTATCCAAGTTTGTAAATTCATATAGATAGATAGATAGATAGATAGATAGATAGATAGATAGATAGATGATAGACAGATAGATAGATAGATAGATAGATAGATAGATAGATAGATAGACAGATAGATAGATAAATCTGTATCTCTAGTCATTACATACTGATAGAAATTTTGGTTCTGGTAGTGACTCCAGAGAAACAGAAGTGCAACGATGAAATTTTTTAATGGCTTTAGGGGTTCCCAGAGTTGGCTTGTTTATTTGATTTGACATAAGATAACACAGTCTCTCCTTCTCATACTCTGGAGAGCACTGGAAGTCCTTGGTGTGAGCCGCTTATGGTAATACTCAGGGTACACCCACTTGTTTATCCTAATTCACCACTTGTAAGAAGTAGGGAATTTAGCGACTGCTCATACCAAACTTTTCAATGTTTTTGGCCGAGTGAGAAATATAGTGATGCTGGCTCGTTGGTCTTAGCTTCTCTGGACCAACCAGTGAAGGACAAAAATGAGCTCAGAACAACCACAGGAAGTCTGAAGTCTTCTGACTGTGAGGACAAATGAATAAGGAAAATAAGGAGCTAAAAGATTTAAATTCTCAGCTCCAGAAGCACACAAAATATTTATAAGTTTCTGAGCACATCCTGAAAGAAAATTTCGACCACAGCCCTAAACTTGCATAAATCCAAATACAGGCCCTCATAATTCAATTATGTGAACTACAGCATACCTTTAACGCTCAGCCTCATGGGGTATTTGAAATAAAGGTGAAGACACTGATCCAAAATGAATGGGACCCCATAAAGTGGGATAGAGATATTTAGAAGAATCTTGCTGAGGCTGAAGATGCAGAACTTCTGGACTCTAATGAGATTATTTTTCCAAAGAAAGAGATGCCTCCCCTCACAGTGATGAATCCATCCCCACTCCCACTCCCTATGGTGTTGGCCTACTTGAGTATAACTGAAGTATACTAATCGTGTGCTGACCAAACATGGTGATGCTGACATTTCTCAGGAACCACCCATTTTTGTCAGCAGGGTTATAACCAGGTTCAAAATACAAAAGGCTCCTATGGGTTAGTACATAGTATAACCCATGAGGAGGTTCAAAATTTTTCGAAGAATCTGATTGAGTTTTCTCTTACAAGCAAGGACCTGATAAGCAAGTGTGGGAATAGGTTTTATGGGTATGAGATAATAGTGGTAATAATATACACTTGGATCAGGGTGAATTTGTTGAAAAGGGTCCATTAAGCAGAAATTCTAAATTTGTTATAGCTTATGAAGTAAAGAAAGATGTTAATAATTTATCTGGCTGTTTGGTAGAAGTATGGATCAAAAGATGGCCCACTCTAAATGAGTAAGTGATGCCTGACATTCCGTAGGTTACTGTTAATGCAGTATTCAGAAGCTCCAGGAAGTGAGGATGTTGGAGGGGCTTTGCCATGGTGAACACAATCTGGAACACAGGGAAGACCCAGCAAAATGTACCTGTCAAAAACACGGAGAAGCAGATTTGTGAGGAGAGCACTGACATCCCTAAAGATCACTGTCATTGCCCTTTTCTGACAGCAGACATTTCAATGGGAATTGCCTTTATTCAGTTGGGAATCTTAAGGGCAATGGTTAGATTGGCTCTCAGAGTAGCAGAGGCCCAGTGGGAGTGCTTAATTTCTGAAGGCAGGGCACATATACTTGTACTTCGCATAATGAATATCAGAAGTAGAACAATGATCAGAATGGTTTGACACACATCGATCCCTGGCACCGGCTGATCAGGCATGGTGTTTCCCAAAGTGAAATAGAATGGAAGTCCTCAAAAGTTTACTAGAGTTATATGACTTCTTAAAAAATTAAGGAAAAATGAACAGAAACCTGCTTCAAATCATAGTAAAAGGGAATCACAGCTCCACAAACAGCTCTCAGAGTTGAGCCAGTTTATAGACTCAAAGTTCCTTGAGTAAAAGGGAAGATGAGTGCTACAGGGGAGAAACACTAGGGCACCACAAATTTATACCATCTTTAATCCACCTTTCCCCAAAGGGACCTAAGGTGTTTGTCCAAGTGACAGTAAATTGGGGAAAAAGAAATGATCATATATTGTAGGGAATGCTGGACACTGGTTCTGAACTAACACTGATCCCAGGGGACACAAAACACTTTTTGTGGCCTTGCAGTAGAGTAAGGGTTTATGGTGATAAGGTGATCAATGGAGTTTTAGGAAAGGTCTCACTCACAGTGGTCAAATAGGTCCTGAAGTGCACCCCAATGTGGTCCTTTTCCATATTTCAGAGTATGCAATTGGGACAGATATACTTAGGCACTCACAGAACTCTCACATCAGCTCCTTAACCTGTGGGATGAGATCTACTGTGGTGGGAAAGGCTAACTAAAAGCCATTATAGTGGCCTTTTCCCATAAATAGAGTCCATCACAGAGAGTATCACATCTCTGGTGTACAGCAGAGATTAATCTCAATATCCAGGACTTCAAAGGTGCAGAGGTTGTGGTCTCCATCACATATATTCCCATTAAATTTGCCCATGTAGTCTGTACAGAAGATGGGTGGCTCATGAAGAATAATGATAGGTTATTGTAATAGAATCAACTAATGTCTCTGATTACAGCTGCTCTACCAGATGTTGTTTCCTTGCTTGAACAGATTAATACATCTCCTGGTACCTGGTTTACAACTACTGATTTGGCAAACATCTCCTTCTCCCTAGTTATCCATAAGGCCCACCAGAATCAGTTTGCTTTCATCTGGCAAGGCCAGCAATACATATTCACTGTTCTCCTGCCTTATGGCTATATTAGTACCCCAGCCTGTAATCAGTCTATGAACTCCAGCCTGCAGGCAATTAATTCATAGGGCTCCTGATCACCTTTCTTTTACTTGAGGTATCACACTGTTCCATTATATTTACAATGTTATGCTGATTGGGCCAAGTGAGCAAAGGTATCAATCACTCTGGATTTGTTGGTACAGCATTTGTGAACAAAAGAATGGGAAATTAATTCAATCACAATTCAGGGTCCTTTCACTTCAGTGAATATTCTTGGAGTCTAGTGATGTGAGACATGTAGAGATATCCCTTCTAAGGTAAAAGAAAGCTGTCCTATCTGGTTTCCCCCACAACCACAAGAGAAGCACAATGTCTAGTAGGCCTACTTGGATTTTGGAGTCAACTCATGCCTCAGTTTGGTGTTTCACTCTGGCTCATTTACCATATGACTCAGTAAACTGCCATTTTGAGTGGAGTCCAATAAGAAAATGTTCTTCAACAGGTCCAGGTTCTGTGCAGGTGTTCTACCATGGAGGTCGTATGATCCAGCAGGTCCAGTGGTACTTGAAGTATCAGTGGCAGGTAGAACTGCTCTTTGAAGGTTTGTAGAACCAGGTTCTTTCATCACCTTCAGATAACTACTCCTTTGTAAAACAACTCTTGGCCTGCTACTGGGCTTGGTGGAAACTGAACACATGACCATGTGACACCAGGTTACCATGTAACCTGAGTTGCTTGTCATGAGGAGGTTATTATCTTATCCACTGAATCATAAGGTAGAACATGCACAGCAACAGTCTGTCATTAAAGGGAAATTGCATATTTTATTTGTGAGGGAGCCAGAGCAGATCCAGATGGTACCAGCTATAGAATGAAATACAAAATAGAGAAAACTCTTGAAGACACAGGCATAGGCAAGGACTTTCTAAACAGAACCCAAATGGAACAAAAATAGTTGAAAAATGAACTGAACATCAACAAATCAACTTAAAAATTTCTGAACACCAAAGGAAACAACTAACAGAGTGAAAAGATAATCTACAGAATAAGAAAAAAACATGCCAGAAGACATATATCTAGCATATAAAAAGAAGTAGAAAATAAAAAAGACCTGTCAAATAGAAGACCTCACAAAATAATGGCCAAGTAAAATGAATATACTTCTCAGAGGAAGATGGACAAATAACCAATAAACACATGAAAAAATAGTATCTCTTGTCATTTGAGAAATGCAAATTAAATCCCCATTCAGATTCCACCTCGCTGCAAAAAGAATGGCTCTCACCAAGAACAAAATAATAAGCATTGCTGGGGGATGCAGGGAAAAAGGAATCCCTCTACATTGTTGAGATTGCAAACTAGTACAGCCACTATGAAAACCATTAAGGAGGTCCCTCTAATTACTGAGCCTAGAAATTCCATTTGACCCCGATATTCTGCCTCCATTTGTCTTCCCAAAAGAGCTAATAACATAATTTTACAGTGATATGTTCATACCCATATTTATAGCAGCACAAATCATAATAGCTAAATCTAGGAAGCAGCCTATATGTCCAGCCACAGAAGAGTGGATAAAGAAAATGTGGAATTTATATCCGGTGGAGTACTATTCTGCTAGGAAGACAAATGTCAGTCATTTACAGAACATGGATGTTGCTTAAGACCATTATTTTAAGTAAAATAAATCAGATACAGGGCTTAAGTATTGCATAATTCTCCTTATCTGAGAAACTCAAAAGATAAATAAGAAGCAAAGTAAAAGATAAGAGGAAGTAGGGGCAAAGATCTTTTTGCAACATGAAAAGGGATCAAGCAACCAAAGTAGGAGAATGAAAGAGAGAGGATGGGACCTAGAGCCCATGGCAATGTTCCTCAGAAGTCCAACTGGAGGCCTGAGGCTAAGACAATGTCCCATGCAAGTTTGTGCCAAAGATCTTCTCTGGGAAGGCCCAAATGGTGGTGGTGGTGGAAGAAGCTAGAACATCCGCTCCAGTGGAATGAAGGTTCTGTTCCAGCAACCCTCAAAGTGATGCTCAAAGACCAGAGCTCTCTCAGTGAGAGACACAGGCATCCTCATCAACAGCGAAGACCCAAGTTCCTCCGATGAAGAGAACAGTTGAGTTTATATCCGTAAAGCCAGTGCAACAGGCTTCTCTAGGAGAACCAACAGCAACCCAAATGCCCCTACAGTTCTCCATTTATGTTGCTGGTAAGACTGCTCAGGTGGGCCCTCTGCACCCAGAATCATGCTGAGTCAGTTCAGTTCAGTTCATTAGTTAATCCATAACTTCCTCATCTAACCTTAAACTATTTAACAAAGAAATTATATATATATATATATATATATATATATATATATATATATATATATATATATATATATATATATATATATATATACAATTATAGACAGTAGAAGATCAGGAGAGGAAACTGGCTACAAAAATCTAGGCAAAGATATTTGAAGCAAGTGATAGCAAAAGCTGATACATAGATTGCAATTAGGCCCTTTTCAGTAGAGAATGCAGAACGAAATTTTCCTATTTCCCCAACATCAACAGACATCTAGAGTTCTATCTTTAGGAGTGTAAAGGGATTCTGATTCAGGGACTGACATAGTCATGAATGAAGAATTGGGTACCACACACAAAAGGAAATTAAGGTAAGTAACAGATGCATATTAAGTACTTCATGCTGAGAGCTGAGACCATAGCTCCCTGGTCCTACTTACTTATAGTTGTGCCATGTAGACTGCTACCTCCCTACTAATGAAAACTTATGAGTAACCTCAGAGACTAAAGTAATTGGACAGAATGTCAAATCACTCCGCAGTGAAACTCAAATAGCACACATTCAGTTAAAGCTTTAGAGTCTTACTTGCAATCTGAGTAGACAACTAAGATTCAAAAAATGTCCAAAGAAATGAGATGAAAAGGAAGACAAGAATACAAACACACTGAAAATAAAAATGTAGATAAAACACATTTTGCAGATAGCTGAAAAGTATGAAAACATAATTTGCCATTATCCTCAGAGATTTAAGAAGAGATATTACTAACTTGCCATGTGAAAATCTTTTTTTAAAAAGCTTAATAATTAAAAACACAATAGCACCATTTTTTAAAAATCTTAATAGATTAAAGATAAATTTGGGGAAATATCCCAGAAAAAGAATAGAAAGATAAAGAAACTGAAATAGAAAAAGAAAACTAAAGAACAGAAGAAAAGTAGAAGTGAGAATAAGTGAAATACTTCAAAAACATTTCCAAGTACTAAGACACCTGAAAAATAAGGTTTAAAAAAGCCATCATGGGATTGGGGAAATTGGTCAGTAGAATAAGCGCCTGCCTGCCAAGTACAGGGTCCTGAATTCAATCCCAGGTACTGCAAAGAAAGGAAGAAAGAAGGAAAGAAAGAAA
>NW_004524793.1:3011492-3023561 GCF_000260255.1 Octodon degus
AAAGAAAGAAAGAAAGAAAGAAAGAAAGAAAGAAAGAAGAAAGAAAGAAAGAAAGAAAGAAAGAAAGAAAGAAAGAAAGAAAGAAAGAAAGAAAGCCAGCCATCAATTTTAATATAGTTGACAGAAACAGATAACTACCAAGGCTCATCTTTATAAAACTTCAAAACACTGAGAGCACAGAAAAGATTTCATAACCCACCTGGAAGTTCAAAGCAGATTATACACTTTAAATGAGTATCAGGCCAGAAGTGCAGTGCCTGCCTAGCATACTCTAGGTTCCATATTCAACACCACAAATCAACATGGAAGGGAAAAACAGAGGGGCATAAAAATGACCGATGACTGGTTAGCAACAAGGAAAGGTGGAAGATAATAATTTCACAATTTAAAAGTAATTATTTTCCATAGAACTCTACATGTGTGAAGTTATCTCTCAAGCACTCTTGCTGAAGAAAGCCCTGGCAGTTACATTCCACCAAAATCAGAAAGTAAACTATGAAAGAAGAATGTAGAAAACATAAAAAATGATGTAACTAACTGAAGAGAACAGGAAGGAGAATCTCCAGGGTCATGGAAAAAGAAGGGTCCCAGCTATATTCCAAATATTGTGGAAAGTGTGTTGAATCAGAACATTCAAAAACGTGACTAAGGATGGCACGTGGCACTGTATTTCTAGCCATTCAAATCTTCAGAAAGAACAGGTAAATGCAGATAAGTCAATGGGGCTACTGTTCTATTGATGTGAACTACAACTCAATAGCCTATGCTAGCAATTGAAAGATCAGCTTACACAGAAACAGGCTTCTAACAAGGTTTATAATAAAGCCTAATGTTATTATTTCATTGAACATCTTGACAAGTGTCTTCTGCTCCTCAGAGATATGAAAGCCAATTAAACACAAATCTGTTTAGATAATTCATTTTACACATGTATATGTGCATATCAATATGAACAAATATAAATGCTTATGTACTTGGACTATCAATCAGTCCACAGCAGTCACGGTTTGAAGAGAAGACAACTGGTCTTACTGGAGTAAAAAGGTTTAAGGGAGACTCACTTTTCAGTGGTTGCATTTTTCTTTCAACTTCTATAACATAGGCACACATTAAGTGAATTAGCCCCTCCCTTCTAAGCAAAACTACTACTATACACCATTAATACTATGAATAAAACCATTAGGAGCATGACTTTCAGTTCCCTTCTCCTCTCCGAGCTGTCAGTTCTGCTTACTCATGCACGTATTTGTAATACTTCCCTGCATTCCCCTCACTATTCAATTTCTTGCCCAATTATCCTTAGGAGGAAAAAAAAATCTCCCTTTTCATTTCATTTGCAAGGCAAAAAATTATCCTAATTATGGTTGATCAGAGTCATGATAATGATATTTCCATATCAAGGAAGGGTAAATCCACAAGTTGTGAAAAGAAATTAATCATAATAAAGAGTCATTCACATCAGTTTCTAAAGACATTGCCTCTGAGACTCTAATAATTCAGATTTTTAAAGTAAATTTTCATCTATATTCTATTATTCTCTCTAATTAAGACTACTTTAAGAACCAGTTTTAAGGATTAAAAACTATTCTTTACTCAATGTTTTTGCAGTGTGCTTTAGTAACTGTACTGCAATAGCCTTGTTTCCTTGTTTTGACCTAGATTTTCTGCAGTAGCTGCCCCACATCTAGGATGCAGTGAGGCAGCTATTAAGTTGGACTTGCCAAACTCTGTCCTGTGATACTCAGGACCTAAGGACTACTAGGAAAAAGTAGGTAACTGATGGAATGGCAAACAATAATCTTTATGAAGAGATTACAGTAAGCAGGTGGACATGGAGACTTCAGCCTGAAGTTAAAGTTGTTGCTAATAAGGGAGGGAAATGCTACAAAAAAGACTCTCCAGTGAGGAGGAATGGCCCTGGGGTCCAGTAGGAACAAACACTCAGGAAGCTGGCAAGAGCTGAAAAGTAAAGAAGGAAGGTAAAATGTAAGACACAGGGTCACTAAGGAGAGGGTATGTGAGCAATGGTTGCATATAGAATTAAGTCACCAGGGGCTGGGAAGAGTCACTACATAATCTTTTTCTTTGGGGATGGGGGCAGGGGTGGCTTTATGGGCCAGGCAGCTATTTGAGGGCAATGAAGGTGAAGAGTGAGTGGCGCCAGGGCCAGGCTGGCCATCCTTCACAGACTTCTAGGTGATGGAGAACTCAACCAAGTAGTGGCCAGTCATCTCAGACTTGATCTCCTCCTGGTTGAAAGCCTTTGCCATCACAGACACCCACCATGCTGCCCGCCATCTTGAATAGGATGATCACGTCATGAAGGCGTGTCTTCACCACCTCGGGTTTTTCCATGGGTGGTGCCTCCTTTTTGACCTTGTGTAGACGCTTCAGTGGCGAGGGGTGTTTTTGCTGAAGTCCACAGTTCATTTTTTTTTTTGGGGGGGGGTTACTTTAGAAGGTTTTAATTCTAGTTTGGATGATATGTTATTTGAGGTTATCATAGCCACAAAACTCCTTCAGTCCCGAATTTCTCTTTTATTTGTTTACCTATCTATCTATTTATTTATTTATTTTATTGCAAAAAAATTGCAATGTGACAGCTTCAAAACAGGTTGGTAGGAGAGTTACAATTAATACATTGCATATTGCTGTCTTTGCACTAGTCATTCATAGAACAAGATGCATCCTGTCCAAACACTATTAGTACAGATCATTCTTCTTACTGAATTAAGAAAAAGTAGCTATATATCTATCCTATTTTGTATATACAGGTACAAATTTTTCCTTCATTTATATCACAGTTCAGCTGCATCCCCTGACAAGCGCTATAGAGCTGCATCAGCTGTTTGTAGGACAGGTGCAGCAGCTGGTCAAGGTCCATGCTGCTGTATGTAAGCTTGCGGAAGGGTCGCTTCTTGTTTGGCTCCACTCCCACCATCTTCCCAAGTTTTGGGGAAAGACCGCCCTCCTCGCACCTGAGCAGTTATTCCACTACCTAATGCTGATCATTCTAAAACCTGGTCTCAAAACTCTCTTGAAATTTGATTCATTAAAGTCTCCTTGAGCAAAGAGGCTTCTAGGTATAACCTAGGAATAACCTAGGAAGAGAAAAAGATTCTAAAGATCTTAGTAAGAACTTGAAGGAGAGCACAAATTGAGGACAGGGGTCAAGGAAACCAGAGGGGTGTCAGTAGCCAGTCGAAGGTCACCATTTATATCCCTCATCACATATAAATTTATGTCTTGCATATCTACCCATCAAAGCCATCACTGAAAACATAAGGTGTGCAAGTTAGAAATTAAAGACACGTACCATTCTTTCACCACCTACAATGAAATAAACCTAAAGAGATATTTGAATACTTGTGTTGTGGTGTTATTTGTTGTTTGCAATAGCTGGAGTGTGCTCCTGGCACTTACACTACGGGGGACCAGTCAGTGATTCTAAAAGTCCGGCAATAAAATAGAAACACTCAAATTTCCACCCATAAATGTACCAACTTCCTGAAGACCAGGAGCACTTTCACTGAGATATCACTGTTTTGCTTCACCAAGTGCTTCCTGCATATAAATGTAACACTGTGGGAATTCAGAGCTTCCATCAGAGATCATAAAAGTTCTATACTCTACACTAATTAGCCAATTTCATTTAACAATGTTTTAAAAATATGTTGAGGATCTCAGGTTAGATTTGTACATGTGTCTTTTATGATTTCATCTAATTATGATAAATGTGTTAGAGTCAGCTTAGAACTGTGTGAAATGCCCCATATGAAAGATTGCTTGTTTTTTGTTTTTATACTTTTCTTCTGGATGGTTAAGACCAAGATAAAGCAAGAGTGTCTCATTGCTATTTATTTCTCAATAAAGTTATGGAAAAAAAGAAAGATTGCTTGGCAATGTTTTCTTTTTTCTGTATTTCTTTTTCTCGCTTATGTATTTGGTGTAGGGTCTCACTGTGCAGCTTGGACTCGTAGTGATCCTCCTGTTCTCAGCCTCCTCAGCACTGGGATTACAGGCATGCACCGCCACTCCTGGGCTCATTCAATGGCTCCTCATGCCCCACAGGCAGGACCAAGAATTGAACCATAATCCCTGTGCTTGCCAAAGCAGGCAATTAGTCCTGCTGAGCTATCTTGCTGGCCCTTTTCTTCTAAATATTAAAGGAAATGCATGGGCCACAGAATCTAAGACATTCTCAGTGTAATAAACTCATACAAAGGAACACAAACAAGTTAAAGGAAATCTGCAGGGGATCTTAAATTTGAAAATTAAGTCTCGGCCTTGCAACAGGTAGCTGCTGCAGGTCAACATTCAATCAACACATGAAAGGAAATGTCTTAAAATCGATCCCTTTGTCATTAACCTCAAAGAAAATGTATTTATCAGAAAAGCACCTTTAGTTTTTCAAACGAGAGAAAGACATACATTCTATGACACCGAGGAGGGCAGGAGTCTCAGGCACGCGATGAGCATGAACGGCCCTCCTACTTTAGCTCATTCAGTTCAGCAGAGGTGTTATCTGCATGACAGCATAATGATTCCCACCAATTTTCAGCCAGCCTCAGATTTACTGCAGAACACCTTAACACGTGAAGTTTCCCTGCACTTTGCTTGAAAGGCATCAAGGCACTCAGGCTGTCCTAATGCCTGTTTCTTCTAAAACACTCTTACCACACATCTTTATAGCACACATGATGTCACACAGATACTCGTGCACACGTGTGAAGTACAAGGATCACTGTCTTACAGGTTAAATTTTTACTGGAGGTAAAACTAATTTTTGAAGGGAAAATGTGATACAAATTATATAAAACTTGGTAGACCACATTTTAAAAACAACCTTTTTTTTTGTATTTTAAGGAGGGGTCTACAGGGTGTTCAGGGTCTCACTATTAAATCAGACTCATGTGGTCCACCAGTTTACAGCCTCCCAAAAGCTGGGATTGCAGGCACACATCACAACACCCAGTCTCAATTGCAGTTTCAGCATGCCCTGTGGGCAGGGCCAGCATGACAGGCCTGGAGATGGAACCCCTGGCCGATGCGCCTGCTTGGAGGCACTTTAATCTACTGAGCTATTTGGCTCGCCCTAAAAACAACTTTTTGTGTCACCATAAACAGACAGAAAGGGATCTTGAGAGGTCTGTTCTCAAGCCTCAAGCCCCAAGCCCTCATCACGCCCCACTCCACATAGACCCCACCACTTTCCTGTTACATGTAAAATTCAAGTTCTCTCTCCTTTTCCACATCCTGTGGTTCTTAATTTCTCTAAGATACATTTACTGAATGCTATGCCCTGTAACTTTTTTAATAAACCATTTAATTAATAAGCTAACAAAGAAGATAAGTCTTAAAACACTAATATAAAAGATACAAAAAGTAAAAAGAATCTAAGAACAGATGTCAAAATAAAAAATATGGAACAAGGTAGTCATAAACCCAAGAATATCAATAATTAGATTAAGTATAAATTACATAAACACCCCAATTTAGGACAAGTATTTTCAAATTATACCAAAACTAATACTAATAATATCTAATTGTATGTTATTTATTTATAGAAAATACACTTTAAATATAAAAGCACAAAGACTTTATAATATAAGCTGTAAAAATGTATAATATTCTTTTTTTCATAATTTTATTGATAAACAGATAGCAATGAGACAGTTTCAAATCAAATCGGTAAGACAGTTTCAATAACTAACACACTGCATATATTCTTCCTACTGGTTAATTGCTGTACAAGATGCGGACCTGAGATCCTACTCACAAACACCATCAGAGAAAATCATTCTATTCATTAAGAGAATGTAACTATATATCTATCCTAACCACTTTGAATACACAGATACAAAATGGACATTCATCTGTATACCCCTTTTTTTCTAAGTTCCATTATTTGAATATTATAGGTGTGTAAACTCAGCAAAATATTCTAAAAGAGTCCAGTAGCCCATAATAGCATTGGGTCTTCTGTTTAACTAGCAATGACAGAAATTATCAACCTGAGTCCCCCTCAGCTCAACATATCAGCATGGCTTTACTTCCTATATTTCGTCTTTATACTTTTCTACTGGATGGTTAAGACTAAGGTAAATCAGGACCTATGCAACAAGAGTTGTAGCTTTTTGGTCTGAGAAGGTCAGTGAAATCCCCTCAGGATTTATCCTGAGATTCTGTACCTTAGATTGTAGAACCTTTGTCAGTGTCAGCCATGTGGATGAGTCATGGCCATTGCTTGGCCAATGTGCTCTCTGTGAAAGCCTGAGAGAGTGTTTTCTCTCCATGTGACTCTCCTTAGGCACACTCTACATCATCGATCACTTTCCTCTTTGGCCCCATAATCTTCTTGATTAGAAAATTTGGGACACTACCTAGGTCCATGACGCCTGTAACTTTTTTTCTTAAATTACGGGTTTCATTCCATGATTGATCATATTCTGTGTGCATTTTACATTACTACATATGCAGAACAAGTGTACAGGAATTCATTGGTAAGTGCATACTCTTATAAACTTAAAATCTAAAAAGCAATTGTTTGCAGTACATCTTAATCATCTCTATGTGTCAGTGTTTAGTTAAAATGGGCTGATTAGACAGTTTCAGACAGGAGGATCTGAGAGTGCTTGAAAAGTTTATGCCCGGATCCAAATATCTCCCCGGTTTAGTGATTTTTATTCCTTCAGCCTGGATTTTCCCATTAATGAGTTGAAATAACAAAACAAAGACAAGGTTCCCCAAATCTTCCTGTTATAACACTTTATCACCTTGCACATAAGCAAGTAATGGGTACAACTATTGACCACTCAGTATGCACAAATATTCTAAAAGGAAGGAAATATTTATACTGCAAGGAGATGCGTGGTGAAGATCCGCTAGAGCTGAGTAGTCCAGGAGAATGACTGGAGCTGCCGCATTTTGCCCCAAGTAGTTCTATGCATTCCAATGGCCTTTGCATGATCATTCCTGAAGCCCTTTCACTCTGGGGAGTGCTTCCTCTTATTCAGTGCATTTATCATGCAAACTTCTTGCCACTTCTTGTTGTCTGCTCTATCTTACTTTCGTCTTCTCCAGAAAGGTTTGCAGACTGAGATGCCTGATGACCTCTCTCAGCACCCTTCCCTTGTTCTTCAGCCTCCGAGGACTTGCAAAAGTCAGAATTAGCAGAACAGCATCTGCTTCCTAATTGACTGACAGTCCTTGTGGATGATAAAGAGAATTAATTATGTGCTATATCATGGGTTGCAGAGTAATTTTCTGACACTTGTCAGCAAAATACAAAACACTGGGTTTCTTAACAGCCTGCCAAATTAATTTTTTATAATTTTCTTACTCCAACTTACTTCTCTTCCAGGTCCGATAGCCGCTATCAGATTTCTGTTTAGATACACTTTTATAATCTCTCCTGGAAGACAGTTGAAAGGTAGTGGCTTGGTGGAAGCAAGGCATATTTACCAACTGAAGGAGTGTCACTTGCCCACTGTCTAAAACTCGTGATGCTCCTCTATACCTCCGCATCATAATAAAATAAAAGAGACACAAGCTTTGTGTCTGCAAAGAGCCCTGAAGTTCAGATCTTTCACTCCATTAGTCAGAATCAGAAGTTTACATTTGCTAATATCAAAGGTGCACTGTTCTGGTAGTTGATGCTTTGTGTCAACTTGACATGTCTAAAGCTTGGCTGGATCTGCTTAGTGATTCCATGCCCAAGGCCAGGGATGGCCCATCCCAGAGCAACTCAGCACTTATAAAGAGGTTGAGGAGGGCTTCTGCACATTACTTCCTCGGAGGAGCTTGGTCTATGTGGCCACGCAGCATCGTACAAGCTCAGATCTTCATAGCAGCTACCGCCAGTTCCTTGGAGGAGCTCTGGACTATGCAGAGGCTTGGTAGACACAGCACCTGTTGCTCCTTCTCTGCTCTTCCTTCTTTTCTGATGCCATGAACTGCTGCCATGTGTCTTTGACACAGCGGAGTATGGACTGAAACTTCCAATCACTGGAGTTAAATAAAACCTTTCCTTAATAATATTGTGTGTCAGTATTTT
Organism: Octodon degus; assembly: GCF_000260255.1. Lineage (NCBI taxonomy): Eukaryota > Metazoa > Chordata > Mammalia > Rodentia > Octodontidae > Octodon > Octodon degus. Next base: position 3,019,549 of record NW_004524793.1, read on the forward strand.
GCCCCAGTAAAAAGTAAAAAGTAACTGAGACAACTGTACATTAAAAATACAGATAATAGACCCAGTCCTAGCCCAGGCCCGGTGAGTGTGTGGGAGAGCTTCCAGCTACCCTGCACCAGAGGACCTACTGGTTCCAGCCCAGGTGCAAAGTGGGTGAGACCCTCTTCCACCCCCTTAGAACACCCACCACCCTCCCAGCACCTCCCCCACCCTGCCCACCCAGTAGGAATCTCTGCCGCATTCTGGTAACCCCCAGACCCAGTCCTAGCCCAGGCCTGGGAGTATGTGGGAGAGCTTCCAGCTACCCTGTGCTGGCTTGACCTACTGTTCCCAGCCAAGGTGCAGGGTGGCTAACACCCTCTTTAACCCCTTGGGATGCCCCAATCATTCCATAGTATCCCCCACATCCCACCCACAGAGTAGAAAGTTCTGTTGCATTCCAAGAATCCCCAGATCCAGTCCTAGTCCAGGCATGATGAGTGTGTGGGAGAGATTCCTCTCCCCTCTACTCCACCTTGTCCCCTCCAGACTCTGCTCAGGCCTGGCATACAGGCCTGGGGTGAAACCCAGCAGCTCCAATTCCTGCAGAGAGTGTAGGGGACAGAACCACCCAGCTAGCCCAGGAGCAGAACATCTTGGCAGAGGGGCACAACAGGTTCACCCCCAAAGGCAGCAACAGGAAGGAGCTGAGCACAGCAGCAAGACCCAAGCCAGGCACAGCTAGATAAATCCAAACTTTGTATATCTGCACCTGAAATTCAGTAGGTGCTAAGGTTATAACTGCAATAAAGATGTACAACAAAGGTCAGAAGACAGTGTTGCACAAAATAACAATGAGAAGGAGCAAAATGCAATCTCAGAACCCAAGCCCACCAATAACAAGTGCAGAGGACACTAACACAGAACAAATTGGGAATCACACAGTTGAAAGCAATAAATGAAAGGCTTTTGAAATGAAACAGCTGCAGAAAGGTACAGAGGAACTCATATTGGAAATGAAAAAAGAAATTCCTGAATTAATAACATCTGCCGTAAAGAATCAGATGCAGAAACATATGGAGGAAACTCAATGCCCATGCAGAACAAGTGCAGAGGACACTAGCTCAGCTCAAATGTATGAATTAATAATGTTGATAGTAAATAAGCAACAGCAGAAAGTCATAGAGGAACTCATAGCAGAATTCTTTTCTACTAGCTCACCTCAAATGAACGAAGTAATAGCATCAATAGTAAATAAGCAACAGCATGAAGTTGCAGAGGAACTCAGAGTGGAAATATTTTCTGAAATAAAAAAAAATTTCAGAACTAATAGCATCTGAAATGAAGAATCAACTACAGAAACATAGGGAGGAAACCCAGTCTGAAAAAAAAACACTGCAGTAAAACAGTTCATAACTGCTTCTAAAAAAGATATTGATAAAAAATAGAGGAGATTAGAAAAATGACAGATTCCTTGATTGAGCAATACAGGAAAGAAATAGATCGCATGAAGCAGAGTGAAAGAGATATAGAGGAAACTAAAATCTCAATTACAAACTTGCAAAACCGTTTAAGCGAAAGTGAAGACAGAGTATCAGCTCTTGAAGACACTGGTGCAACTAGTGAAAAGGTAAGAAAGGATCTCTTAAAAACAACTAGGATGCAGGAAAAAATAATCCATCACCTGTAAGATGATGCAAAGATGAACAATGTGAGACTAAATGGCATCAATGAGAAAGAAGGAGTCAATACAAATGACATTAAAAATATGGGCAGAAGTAATAGCAGAAAACTTCCCAAATATGAAGAAACAATCTGATATTCAGGTAACTGAAGCATACACAACGCCAAGTAACCTCAACCCAATTAAAAACACACTGAGACATATAATAGTCAAGATCTCAGAAATTCAGCACAAGAATAATATACTGAAAGCTGCTAGAGAAAAGAAGCAGATCACCCTAAAAGGAAAACCTATCGGAATTACAGTCGACTTCTCTTCACAAACCATGAAGAAAAGAAGAACATGGAGCAGAGTACTTCAAGTCCTCTATGAAAACAATTTCCATCCCAGACTACTATAACATGCAAAACTCTCTTTCAAGGTTGATGGAGAAGTGAAATACTTTCTTGACAAAAAACAGCTAAAGAATTTCATGCTGGCAAAGCCAATCCTAAACAGGCTACTGAAAGATGTTCTAGAGAGGGAACAAAATAATCAGAACTCCACGAATGAGATCAGAAACAACCAACTAAATAGGGCAAGCATTTAAACACAGGAGAAAAAGTAGTAAATGACAACAGGTAAATAACATATGTCAATCATAAGTCAATACATGTCAGTTCTAACCATCAATTTAAATGGACTCAATTCACCAATTAATAAAAATACACTGGCACAGTAGATTAGAAAACAAAATCCAACAATATGCTGTATACAAGAAACACATCTAACTCATAAAGACATTCATAGGCTGAAAGTCAAAGGATGGAACACAATTCTACATCCCCCAGCATCTCAGAAAAAAGCAGGGGTAGCAATCCTATTCTCAGACAGTCTCAACTTCAAGCCAAGAATGATCAAGTGAAATAAAGAAGGTCAATATATACTGGTTAGGGGAAAAATTCAAGAGGAAGAAGTAACACTCAAAAATATGTATGCACCAAACACGGGAGCACCCAACTATATAAAGCAAATCTTAAAGGACATGAAAAATCTAATATCCAATACCACAATCTTAACAGGAGTCCTTAAGAACCCTTTATTCCCAAAATATAGGTGAACCAGATAAAAACTTAGCAAAGAAATAACAGAACTGAACCAGAGTTTGAAACAAATGGACTTGGTGGACATATACAGAGTGTTCCACCCAAACACAGCTGAATACAAATTTTTCTCAGCTGCACATGGGTCATTTTCTAAACTAGCCCACATCCTGGTCCATAGGTCATGCTTGAGTATATGTAAGAAAATAGAAATTATCCCATGCACATTATCTGACCACAGTGCAAAGAAACTGGAAATAAATGACAAAGGAAATCAGAAAAAAAACCTTAAATACATGGAAGTTAAATGACAATCTACTCAGCAACCAATGGGTCACTGATGAAAATAAACAAGAAATTCAACAATATCTACAATTCAATGAAAATTCAAGTGCAACTTATCAGAATTTATGGATATGATGAAAGCTGATCACAGAAGGATATTCATAGCTGTGAACTCACACATTAGGAAAACAGAACAGGAAAAAATAAATAAACTAATGCTGCACCTTCAACAACTAGAAAAGGAAGAGCAAACCAAACCCAGAGCCCAAAAACAGGAAGAAATCATAAAGATTAGAGCAGAAATTAATTCAATTGAGACGAAGAAAACAATACAAAGAATTTAAAAAGCTGGTTCTTTGAAAGATTAAATAAAATCGATAAGCCCCTAGCTAACCTCATCAAAAAAGAGGAAGAAAAATTCAAATACAAGCAATAAGGAATGAAAAGCTTGTAATTACCACAGAGCCAGTGGAAATTCAGAAGATTATCAATAGCTACTTCGAGAATCTTTACTCTCACAGAAGAGAAGACACAGAAGAAATGGACAGATTCCCAGAAAGGTACAAATTACCACAACTGAATCAACAAGATGTAACCACTCTCAATAGCCCAATAACAGTCAATGAAATATGAGATGTAATTAAAAACCTACCGACAAGAAAAGTCCAGGTCCAGAATGATTCAGTGCTGAATTCTACAAGACATTTACAGAAGATGTAGGTCCTATACTCCTCAAACTCTTCCAAGAAATTAAAAAGGGAGCAATCCTCCCAAAATCATTCTTGGAGGGAAGAATTATGCTGATACCAAAACCAGGTAAAGATGCAACTAAGAAAGACAAGTACAGGTCGATCTCGTTCATGAACATACATGACAAAATCCTCAATTAAATCCTAGCAAATAGAATACAGCAAATCATCAAGAAGATCATACACCATGACCAGGTAGGATTCATCCCAGGGATGCAAGGATGGTTCAATATT
>NW_004524793.1:3032230-3072190 GCF_000260255.1 Octodon degus
ATATACTCATAAGTGAAATAAACCAGACACACATGTGTAAATATCATATCGTTTTCCTAGTATAAGAACTCAAAAGAAGAAATACAAAAAGAAAGCTATAATAGAAGTTAAAGGAAAGCAGGATCTCGAGGACTAACTAATCAAGACAGGGAAAGGAGAAGAGCTTGGAAAACTGACAAAGTCAAGCCATACAGTTATATGTAGAAGATGGGCAAGGCAAAGTTCCTAAGGTTCTCCAGAAGATGTTTGAATCTAGCAGTTAATTGGAAAGATTCTCACCCTGACTAACTGTATATACTGATACCAGTGAACTAAGCAACTGCACTGCAGATGGTAATCTGTAATAGTAGTTTCATGCTTGGAATGCCTATAATTCTGGTCTTCTGAATATGGGCTGCTTGTCATGACATGCCAGATGCTGCTGTGCTGTCTCTCAGGTAGATGATTTTTCAAAAAGTAGAGGGTGGTGAATGAAAGCAAGAGACAGGAAAAGGAATATTGTGGGACTGTCCTGCTTCAAGGTTGTATATGGTGAGATTTTTGGACTTATGTGTAAACGTAAGTAAATAATTCTCTATGCATATTTTTAAAAATATATTCTAAATTTTAAATGTTTTTATCATATTCTGTAAGGACTTAAAGTTCAACATATCAATACTTGATGAAAAATAACTGTTCCATGTTATACCTAAGGTGTTTGATATTCAGACCTAGTCAGGTTAAGCTTAACAGCCTAAGTTGTATGGTAATAACAAAAAGCTTCTCTTCTGGAGGGTTAACAACCTAAGTTTAAAAATCAAAATTAGAGAAAAAGGAGGGCCTCAAGGAAAGCCAACCTTTTGGCCCTAAACTTCCAAGGTCAATTAAGACTCAGGACATATGGGAACTTGTACTATAACGTCATGTAACTCGGTAGTGTCCCAAATTTTCTGATGAAGGTGATTATGGGGCCAAAGAGGAAAGTGATTGATGATGTAGAGTGTGCCTAAGGAGAGTCACATGGTGAGAAACTGTTCTCTCAGGCTTTCACAGAGAGCACATTGGCCAAGCAATTGCCATGACTCCTCCATATGGCTGACATTGACAAAGGTTCTACAATCTGAGGTACAGAATCTCACAATAAATCCTGAGGGGATTTCACTGACCTTCTCAGACCCAAAAGCTACAACCCTTGTTGCATAGGTCCTGCTTTACCTTGGTCTTAACCATCCAGCAGAAAAGTGTAAAAATGATATATATGAAGTAAAGCCATGCTGTTGTGTTGAGCTGTAGGGGACTCAGGTCAACAATTTCTGACATTGACAGTCAAACGGAAGACCCAATGCTATCATGGGCTACTGGACCTTTTAGAATATTTTGCTGAGTTTACCCACCTATAATATTTAAGTGATGGAACTTAACAAAAAAAAGGGATACAGATGAATGTCCATTTTGTGTCTGTAGTTAGGATAAATATATAGTTACATTCTCTTAATGAATCGAGGGATTTGTTCCAATGGGGTTTGTAAATAGGATATCATGTCTGCATCTTGTACAGCACTTAACCACTAGGAAGAATGTATGCAATGTGTTAATTATTGAAACTGTCCTACCAATTTGTTTTACAGCTGTCTTATTGCTATTTGTTTTTCAATAAAGTTATGGAACAAATAAATGAATAAAGTGAGATTAAACACGCTAAAAAAATACAGGTAATATATGTTGATGTTGTAAGTTCAGTTTTGGTTCATTCTGAAATAAATCTGAATTCAGTGTTTAAATATTGTTCTTTTCCCACAATTCTGCTTTTTTTAAGTTTTCAAAATCAAGCTTTTTGGGCCGGGGAGATGGCTCAGTGGAATAAGCGCTTCCCTGGCAAGTGCAAGGGCCTGAGTTCAATCCCAGGTGTGCCAAAAAAAAAAAAAAATCAAGCTCTAGTCAAGTTTCAATATCAAGTGTATAATGGACATAACAACATTTTTAAATCAGTTATCAGGTGATTATATTTCTTTTAAAGAAGCTTGGAATTAATGATCAAATACTGTGATGTACATGTAATTAGTCCTATCTATAAATTGGGGTAAATTAAAAAATATCCCCATAATAACACTCCCCTCACAAACTTAAAACAATAGACTTGCTCGGGTGATAGAAGAAGGTACAGAATGATAGGCTACGTGCTTTTGAAAGCATGACATGTACAACCAATATCATCCAATAAGCTGTTTTTTAAAGTTGATAACTCATGTGTAAGGCCAGTAATTTACATAAGGTTTACCTTGTGTTATGGTTACATCTAAAATGTCCTTTTGCAGTCTCACATGTTTGGAAGATGACTGGGTCGCAGAGGGCATGATTAAGCAGGGAATGGTCAAAGGCTAATGCAAAGGAGCACAAGTAGGCTCCTAAAAATTAAGCCAGGGACACCAGTGATCCTTAGGATTGGCTGAGTAGCCAGGCAAAAGGCATCTCGTCAGAATCTGTGATGTGAGATGATGCTTCCCCATTGGTGCCTAGCATCTGATGGGTCACGCACCTGAGATGATGCTTCTCCATTGGCTCTAAGCATCTGATGGGTCAAGGACATGAGATGATGCTTCTCCATTTGCTCCTAGCATCTGGTGAGTCAAGTCCTTAATCCTTCAGATGTGTGTGTGCTTGAGAATGGTTGAACAGAAGCAGAGAACAACTCAGAATAGTAGGTGAAGGAAAAAGCGCAGTTGATGCTCAACACTGATACTGACCACACCTGGCCATCAGATAATGTAACACAGAGGTGAACAGTGTGAGCCTGAGCACAAGGGGTCGGGCAGCCTGTAGATATCTGTAGATAAGTTTATGTGATAGTATCAATCCACATGGAATTGCACACTTGAATCATGTTAAGAAAAAGGTCTACTTTGGAAACCTCTTAAAAAGTAAAATAAACTATCTGATATTCTCCTTGAATGATTTAAGAAAGTTTTTTTTTTCTCCCAGCAGCTTAAAAAAAAAGCAAAAATAAATAAATAAATAAATAAAATCAAAGACAAACAAACAAAAAAAACTGGCAATGGAAGAAATTAGAAACAGAAAGTCCAGTTACAAGGCTCAGTTAATTTAAATTACTGGCTTCTTTCCTTGTGCGACCACCACTGTAACTAATTCTGCTCCTATAGGTTCAAAAGGTCATTTTACAGAAGTGTGACACTATACAGCGATTCTCAAATTTCAGCATCCATCAGAATCTCCTGTGAAATAAATTTTGGAAGACCTGGGAAAACAGACTTCTGTGTCTCAGACTCAGAAATCCTGATTCAGTAAATCAGATGGGAGTCCAGAGGATTTACATTTCCAGGGAGGAAATGCATACTCTGGCCTGGCAGTGAGGAGCAGGAATAGAAAAGGATGCACTTGAGTACCACAAACCAAGTAGAAAGAGGGTGGGTTTTATCATCAGGCAGGCCTGTGTTTAAGCCTCTACTATGTCATATGTTTCTGCAAACTTTTCAGTATAGAGCAGTCCTCACTGCACAGAGCTGGAGAATAAGGGAGGGAGTGGATAATATTTGTAAAATGATCAGAGTAGTAGTAGACACAATAAAATGAATCAAAAAGAAAAATAACAGCTCTCATATATATATTATTTTAGAAAATAATTTTTGAACAACCAAAGGTAATAAAATAAAATCTGGCAGAATAACAAATCCTTTTTTTGCCAGGTACCTTTATTATTTTCTATTTTGAGGCAAAGTATTGCTAACTTTCCTAGCCTGGGCTTGAATTTGTGGTCTATCAGTGTTGGTCTGCTACAGTGCTGGGATTGCAGGCAGATGTTACTATGCCCAGCTTTGGTGAGTGACTTGGTGAAAACTTGAGAATAAATAATATTGGCATTATAATTTTAATTTTCATAATCAGAAAAGGAATGTCCTGTTATCATTTATACCTCAAGTTGCTTCTTCTCACTTATTTAATTTCCTTATTTGTTATGGTGCTAGCTTTTTTATAAAAGGAGAGAAAGAGAGAGCCTCAGAAGCCTGGCCAACATGCAGGGAAGGGCCCAGCACTGTAAAAAGTGGCCAGGCTGCCAAGGTATAAAAGACTTCTGTTACTCTCTCCCTTGCTTTTACAAAACTGGACCAAAATCTGTCAAACAGCTTATGCAGCACTAGACAAAGGCTTTGGATTGTAGACAACACACTTCAGCTTGTCCAGCCTCTTGGCAATATTTTTGGCTCTATATTTTATTCAAAATGTCTGTATCTATCTTAAAATTATTTTTATCATGTTGATTTTCTCATCTACAAATGTATGCTGCTTAAGCAGTAGTTTAAATGTAAATTTTAATGAATGCTATGAATCAGTGCCTAATTTGCACATTTTGTTAATTACCTGTGGTTTGGGATAATCCATCCAAGATGTTCCCTATTACCCTGGGTAATTAAGAGTTGACCTATTTTCAAATTTTTGCAGCTCAAATAGAATGAATTCCAGTCAATTTTCTTTCCTAATAGAAAAACCATCATTTATTTAAATAGTCCATCAGGCATAATTGGAATGTAAAATCTTGAGATGAAAATTAACTTTCAAAGGTCACAGAGTCCATCTTTGGGTAGACTTGTCAAATCAGCTCGAGGATGTATTTCATATCTCACAGCTTATGGATGAAATGTAGCCAGGAATGTGGAGCAACCTAAGGAGAAAATGATTTCTCTGTCCTTATCCTCTGAGTCCTAGACCTAAAGAAAAGGCAACCAAGCAGTTATTCGCATGTATAAATGTGTGGAAAACACTGACTTCCTGTCCAAATGCCACATGCACAGGGCTGACCAATAAAGGTTCTCACAGTGGGAGTGCACGCCTACAAATTCTCTTCCATGAGTGTAGTCCATGGTTTTGTTTTGTTTTATTTCTTATGCATAGAGGAGAATCAGATGCCTCTCTATGAGATTAGCGCCCACTCAAAAGAAAAAGTCAATGAAGTTTTCTACGTATTGTGGCTCACATTCCACTTTTGTAAGATTCAGTGGAATGGACTCATCCACAATGTGGCAATGGGGAATTTATTTCAACCTACCCTACCTTTGTCCTTATTATGTTAAGAACCTAGATCTGCAGGAGAGAAATGGCTATTTCTCAGTCCTTCCCCAAGGCTATTCTGCCAGTTCCCAAAGCACTAGATTCCTGGGTTTTCTTACAATTTTTTCTGAGCTTTCATCCTGGAACCTTCTTGTGACACTGTTGCCTCTTCTTTTCTATCCCTAGCAAACCACACTGTGTGGAACAGTTTGCATTTTCCAAAGCAAAGGCTTTCTCTTGCCCTTCTTCCACTTGTACCATCTACACACTTTTTCACTCTTCTTGCTTGGACTCCGCATTTTCAAAGGCTAGTGCTTTCCAGGGCAAGAGACATGCCTGCAGATGACCATGCCTTTAAAGTAAGCCACATAATGAGTACTGATTATACAGTACTTTAATTCCTTTGCCTGAATCTTTATTTTTTTCTCCCAGATCTTAATCTCTTTGATGTCTTCACTACCTCAGTTGATAGAGTATTTTGGTCATTTGCTTGAACCAACAACTTTAGAGTTGTCTTTGTTCTTTGTTTCTTTCTTTTTAAAAAAAATATGTATTTAGTACAGGGCCTACAGGATTTCACTACACAGATCAGACTATAGTGATCCCCCTGTTTTCAGCCTCCCAAGTGCTGGGATTACAGGCTTGCACCACTATGCCCAGGTTCTTTTTCTTTCTTTTTTTTTTCTTTTTCTTTTCTTTTCTTTTCTTTTTTCTTTCTTTCTTTCTTTCTTTCTTTTTTTTTCTTTTTTCTTTTTTTTTTTGTATTTTAGGGAAGAGTCTACAGGATGTTCAGGTTCTCACTACTAGATTGGACTTGTAGTGACCTGCCTATTTATAGCCTCCCAAGAGCTGGGATTACAGGAGTGTGCCACTATACCCAGTCTCTATGCCCAATTTCAATTGCTATCTCAGCACAGCCCAGGGACAGAGCCATCAGAGAATGCTGGGGATCAAACCTCAGCCCCTGCTTGTGCCTAAGCATGTGCTTTAATCCACTGGGCTATCTGGCTGCCCCATCTTTATTCTTAAAAAAGTGAATTTTGTTTTTTTTTTTTTTTTTGAAGTATTTAAAATGTGGGTACAAATTTCTCTAATTCCAATCTGTAAACTCCTTTGTAATGTGACATTTCTGTTCCTCACATAAAGAGATGGGAGATCTGGCCTTGTGACTTGTTTTGAAAAATAGAAAGTGATGGTAGTGACATTATGTGACCTTGAGGCATATCCCTGGTAACATCCACCTTTACTTTCTTAAAACACAGCTATGAGGCCACCATAAGAGAATCTAGTCTTATACTGGAGGACAAGGGCCTGGAAGAAAAGGATCCATGGATTTGTGGCTGTATGCAGGAGCCCAGATCCTTGAGAGTATTCAGGAGAACATATCAGGGGAACTACTTGCCCAACCCAGAAAATTATTATCAGTATTGAATTGTTTTAGTCATTTTCTTTCAAGGTGGTGTTTCTCAGCAATGATACTACTCACATCTCACCACCTCTATGGCTATCTGTGGAGCTCCCCATTTGACTGAAACCATGAATCCAGAATTACCTCAATAGCTTTTTGCTTGGCCTCCCTATCTCTACCCTCAGTCTCTATAACCACTTCACAATACAGCATGAAAAACAATTTCTCTAGAGAAAGCCAGGCTATATCTTTCCTCTCAACCCAATCTACCAGATATTCCTGTGACAGCCCAGGTAATTATGGTGGCCTGTAAGGTCCAGTACAGCTCAGACCCCATCACTTCTCCTACCTCACCTTGTTTCTCATCTGCTGTGCCTCAGCCTCCCTCTGCTCCTGAATGTGCCAGATAGACAACCACTTTGCCTACATGGCTGCTCTACAAATTTGTGCTTCAATATCACCAGCCCAAAGATGCTTACTGTGACCATTGATTAAAATTTAAACTCTGTAACCTTTTCAGAAGACCCAATCAGCCATATCTTTTCAATATTTCTTATTATCTTCTGTCATTCAAAAGAATTAACTTGTTTGTTTTAATTAGTATCTTTCTTTCCCCAATGAGGCAGACAGAGATACGTATCTATTTTGTTTAGGGTTTCTTTTTAAACACCTAGTACAGTGGTTGATATAGAGAAGACTGAGTAAATATTTGTTTTATGTATATTCATTATTTACAGAAAAAGAGATGGGGGTCAATGGTAAACTCTTTTAAAGTTTAACAAAGCTTATGACTTCCATACCTCCATGATAAGTGAAAATAAATATAATATTGAATCAAAGTTTGTGTGAAAAGCAGCCTTGTTATTGCTTTGAATGAAAGAACAGCAGCTGTTTCTTTCCATTTACTCTTCCACACTTTCTTTCATAAATGCTGTAGCTCACTTCAGCTTTCTCCAATTATACTCACATGTACTTTTCACACTCATTGCTGCCCCAAGTGCTCAGGGGACAGAGTTTCACATCTCTCAAATGTTCTATGGATTAAATGTAATTCCAGTGAAAGCTCAAGCAAGTTTTTACTTTGTACTTTTAAAATTTTATTTTATTTTTTAATGTATTTGGTACAGGATCTCACTATGCAGCTCGTACTCATAGTGATCTGCCTATTTTCAGCCTCCCTAGTACTGGTATTACAGGCATGTGCCACCATGCCTGGTCTTGGTGGTCAGTGGTGCTGGGGATTGAGCCCCAGTCCTTGTGCTTGCCTAAGCAGGTATTTAGTCTGCTGAGCTATCTCACTGGTCCTGTCACTGTACCGATGTCAAAAATTGTACAGGTGAATTAGACCTAAGAATTTTTACAACAAACCTAAAGAAAAAGGTAGAGGGCTTATAGACAGGGAGTGTTAAAATTGACTCACAGAAATGACGACAATGTATAATGGCTGTAAGTACACACATCAGAAACAAAAACAAACCAGAACCCAGAACACAGCCACAAATCTCAGCTAACATACCACAGAAATGTCACTGCCATGCAGTGTGGAAGTATGCATTTATTAATAAATAGTGCACAAATCAAATGGAGCTTAAAAACAATAATTCCACAAAATAAATAGAACAAACTGAAAATATCTCTTAAACAAGGAAATTGTTTTAATGTTTGGGGGTGTCTGCTATAGAGAATTTCATCAACTGCAGCCAAGGCATAGGATTTGTCTTAGAGAAACCTAGAGAACAGATAATTTAATAAATCAGTAATTAAAGTAATGGAGAGAGAACAGGAAAGTAGAGCAGACTGCAGAAAACCCAGGAATGGTAAGGTGGAAGGGAATGAAGGAGATGGAAGCAAAGGGATTCTCACTGATGAAGGTGTGCTCAGTGTGTGCACGTCTTCCCAAAATAGGTCACATCATCATGTGATATTAACATACGCTAATAAAAAGATATGAAACAACAATGGATGCTGATGAGGATGAGAGGGAGGGAGAAAATCTACACAGGTGGTGGGAATGTAAAGTAGCACACCTGCTATGGAAATCAGTCTGACAGAGAGAAAGAAAAGAAAAGAAAACTCATTGCCTCTGCTTTGTTTTAAAGACCATCATTGACTTTAGAAGAGAAAGAAATGGAAGGTCAGTGCAACTCTCAGGAAGAGCTCTGTAGACATTTATGTGAACTTATTTTCCAAGATTTGGGTATTTGTATTATATTATTTTGAAATATGCATTCACTGTGGGCTTTTTGGTACATATACATGACACATCTTAAATCTTGAGACTACCCTTTCCCCATCCTTCCCCTTGCTCTCAGTATCTTGTACTTGTTCCAGCTTGTAAAAGATCTGTGTTCCCCTTCCTTTCCTTCAGTCCTTTATTTTGATCTTTACACTTTGCCTTACTCAAATGAGAAGTTTCATATAGCATTTAGGTTTCTGTGTCTGATTTAATTCAATTAACATTATATTTTCAGGGTGTATTCATTTTCTTACAAAAGTCTCAAATTTGTCCTTCTTTGATTTCTTGAAGTAAGGAGAAAAATTCCTTTACTCCAGAGTTAAAACTCAAGAAAGAATGGTCTCTGTTCTCCTTATATTCCCTGGATGTTCAGAATCAGATTAAAGACTACTTTGAGAATTTATCAAAGGAAATACAGACTTCAAAAAGAATGCAGTTTAAGTGATTTGATTTTTCTCCACCCAAATTCATAAATTAACTTTGAAACCCTCTTGAATTTCGGCATACTTCAAATTCCAGTTCCTAGAACAGTGCCATGCTCCCTGCAGACATTCAATAAATGTTAATTGAATTCAATTGAAATTTAATTTGAAGCCTTTGAGGAAACTAAATTTCTCACATTGGGGTAGCTTTTTGCCTTACACCAAGGAGACTGTTCCCTGGATATATTCTAAATTAATTTTAGGACTTAATGTTTAAATGAAGGCAAAGCAACTCAGTAGACAGCTGAAAATTCTGAATACAAAATGACTCCCTGTGACAATCAAACTGTTTTGGTACCCTCACAATAATTTTCACCCCGCAAGAAAAAAAAATCAAATGGATAATAATGTGTGTGTGCTCATTACATACTCTAGGCATTTTGATAATAGCTCTTTTAAAACATGCTTCAAAGGGAAATTCTATTGAGTATTTCATTGATTCACCAATTACAGTAATAGTTTTGTTTGAGAATATTTATGAGGCCTTGTGCCACAAAGTTCACTATAAAAACCAAGAGCTACTCGAAATCTGAAATAGTAATGACAGATCTTCTGTCCTGCTCACAATGGTAGAACCTGATTCTTCTCTATTTCCATCTTCCCCTGATGTTATTTTGTTTCATTCACCAAAACAAATCATCTTACTCATAGAATGGAAAATGAACTGAACTGGTAGAGCAGTTCTGACTAACCAAAGGACTGTCAAGCAAAACACTTATTCCCAATGTTTTCCACTTTTTATTCTTGACCCCCAAATCTCTTCCTTTTTGAGGAATCAGAGAACAGGAAGACTAGGAAAGTGTTCTGACATAGAAGGAGCTCTCAGAGGATTTGAATGAGGCTAAAATTGGATTATAAGGAAATTCCTACAGTTGTTATCTAGACTCAAACCAGATATATAAAATATTGAAGCTCAAAAGTAGAAGAAAGCTATTCTCTCCATTGCTTGGTACACATTTCTTAGGTGAAAGAGAAATACTATATCTAACTGTAATGTTTGAGAGAAAAATATCACAATAATGTATGATATGTAAGAGGAATATGAAAAGAAAACTTTAGCGAGATACTCCTATGACTTTTCTAAGACGTTTTCAAATGTGACTCAAGGTCATATCTATGCTTCATGTTGGAACTTCTTGCTTCACATAGGAAAAGATGTTGAACTTTGTATGACACAGATTTGTCCAAGACTATGAATAGCCTCTGTTATCTCTAGCTCACTTAAAGCGGACCTCAAAAGCAAATTCAATTTCATCAATCAATAGTGAATGTTTTTGATCTATTAAACTTGAATGAGAAAGCTAGGGAATGGTTACATGGCATATAATATATAAAAATAAATTTTCTTTTTCTTTTTCTTTTCTTTTCTTTTTTTTTTCAGAACCGGGGATTGAACTCAGGCCCTTGAGCTTGCCAAGGAAGTACTTATTGCACTGAGCCATCTCCCCGGCTGAAAATAAATTTTAAAGCCCTATTAATTATCTATATCATTCCCATCTGTGGTGGCCAACTTGCAAGATGACTTCAGATCCATCTTTCCTGACATCATACCTTTGTAAAGTCCCCTCCACTTGAATGGAAGTGATGAGATGTTAATCCTGAGGGTAGGTCATAAAAATAATTATAACTCCTTACTTTGTTTCTTTGAATGCCCTCTGGACACTCAAGCAGCTCCAAGAAGAACTAAGTCCTCCAGATAGCTGCCAGCATTAACTCACCAGCTATATTGGTGGGTCTTCCAGCCCAGTCAGACTTTCAAATTACTAAACTTCCATCAGCATATTATAGGAATGAGAGCTACCTGACCAAACCTTACTCTCATAATCTGTGCATATAATCTGCATTATTTTACATTGCAGAATATGATTGCAACATGTATGCATAATTAAATGAAGGACACTTCCAATCACCCACACTCTCTCTGGCTACCACCTACTTCTCCTTTTATTTTATTTTATATTTTATTTTATTTTGTTACCACTTCTATCACTTGACTTATAGGTATTTTGTAACTTGTCTTAGTTACCTTCTCAATGCTGGGACAAAATACCCAACATTGGCAAGTTAAAGGAGGCAAAGTTTATTCTTGGGTCACACTTTGTACAGGTTTCAGTCCGTGATTAGCTGGTTCAAAGCCAGGGAAGCATAACAGAGGAGAAAGTATTCATGGCATGACAGGTAGGAATCAGCTCAACTTTCTGCTGCCTTCCCATCCATGCTACAAGCCTATTGGTTGGTACTACCCACACTCAGGGAGGATCTCCCTCCCTCCGTAAGCACATCATCCACAAGCAGAACCAACCAGTGGGCTAAGTCAGTATCACATATCTATGATTCCCTGAAATCTCCACCTGTGAGAGTATGAAGCTCATTGACATCCAAGCCACAGTAGCACCTACCTCGTAAATGTTCAGAAGTAACACCACTTCTCCCCCCTTTGTCTTGGTGTTTTGCTTTAATGCAGAACAACTTAGCTCTCTCACCCTTTTCAGTAGACAGCTACTCTTTCTCTCAATAACACCATCTATCTTTAAAATATCAAATGATTTCCCAGCAATTTATTTCCTTTCATATACAAGGATCTAGATCTTCCCTTTTAAAGTAAGTCTCAGATCATGTGTCACTAGCACAAGCAGATCTCAATTTTATTTACGTGAAGTAAGTGTTGCTCCTTAAACCAACTTTCAAAGTAAATGATTCCATCTCATTAAAATGAAAAACAAAACAAACATAGAGAATTTTTATTTCATACAGTTTTTGTTATGTGTCCTCATTACTGAGCATTACACTCTAGTGAGAAATGTCATTTTTAATT
Organism: Octodon degus; assembly: GCF_000260255.1. Lineage (NCBI taxonomy): Eukaryota > Metazoa > Chordata > Mammalia > Rodentia > Octodontidae > Octodon > Octodon degus. The sequence continues at coordinate 3,044,212 of NW_004524793.1, forward strand.
ACTCTTATTTGTTTCAGAATTTTGTGATTTATTTTTCAATATTTGTTAAGCCCTATGAAAATATAACTTTTCCCCCAAGATTGATCTCTATTACAATAGTTGAATTAACTTCAGAAAATCTCCTGCGTGTTGTAGGATTTCTGAAAAATGAATGATTTTTTTCCTTAAGACATAGAATGTTTTCTTTCTTTTTCATTATTTCATGATAATTTTAAGTACATCTTACTTTAAAAATAGAGGAATGAGAATGAATTTCTCCTGAAGTTATTCATAAGCTATTTCATTCTAGCCCTAAATGTTTAAGGTCCTGTTTCCCACATTAATTACCAAAAAGCACCTACCACAGGAAATGGAGGGACTTATTAATTTTTTAATCCTCCCAATGGCCTCATGAAATTTTCTCAGCCTGTTGTGTTCAGAAGCCTGGAAGTTCCCACCACAAGTGCTATGTTCTGTTGCTATTTGACCCCTGTGTCTCTATCACTACCCATCTTTACCACTGCTTGAAGCTGTTTTCCTGGTTGCTTCATTTCATTTGCTTCATTTTCATTTTGTTTCATTTCATTTTTTCATTTTACTGCAGGAGAAGAAAAATAGACTGCTTTAATAGTGTATTTAATAATACATTCTTAAAAGTTGAAACAAGAATTTTGTCATTTTTCTAAATCTTTTTCATTTGTATCCTGAAAAAAAAAGAAATCTTCATTGTGCAGAAAATTTACATCCAAGCCACAGTAGCACCTACCTCTTAAACCTTCAGAAGTAACACCACAATCTGCAGCTTATTAACAGATAACATGTAATTAAAATCAAATAATGATCCATAGGCTTACACAAAACCTCCATAAATAAACTTGAAGTTGTGCTTTAAAATTGTTCGAATTTATCCTAGTGCTTTCATTTCTTATCCTGATCTCAACTCAATTGTACATCATTGTGACAGACAAGAGCAAGAATTACTTTACTACTATTTCAGAGAAAAAAAGTGAGTCTTCATGAAAGTTTCTTTTCTAATTACAACTGTAATTATGGTTGTTCCTTTACTCACTCTTTTTTGTTTTACACAAAATCCATATAGTATGGACTTTATGAAAATTTACACGCAGTAATGGTAAATTCAAAAGTACCAGTCAAGTCCCAACATTGAAAAAGGGAAAGCATGTAAAATTAGCAGACAAGTGCAAAGACAAATACACAAAGTAGAGGGGAAAGTCAGAGATGATAGAAAACTGCTTTAAAGTCATCATAAGACAAAAATAGTAATATACTAAGTCTTGTGATGAGTAGAATCTAGAACAGTGTTGTTCAAAGAACTGTCCATAAGGATATAGATATTTACTACTTAAAATAAGACTACTTCAACTGAAGAACTGAAATTTTAACATTTCAAAAAATTTAAATACCCCGCCCCCAGGGCACGCTGAGATGGCCATTGAGACTGAGCATGGTGGTGTGCCTGTGATCCCAGCATTTGGGAAGCTGAAAATGGGAGGATCTCTACAAGCCTGATCTGTGTAGTGAGACTCTGTAGACCTTGTACTAAATACATTAAAAAAGTTATCCTAAAAATTTTAATTCATCTAAACAGCCACATGGAGCTTAGGGCTAATATTTTGGCCAGTTCAAGTTTATAAGTTAAAGGGGGCTGTGCTTTCTTTCAGTGGCTTGGCTCTCTGGGACAGAAGAGATCTGGCATAGAGTGGCTGGCTGGAAGTAGGGGAGAGCACCAGAGGCATATGCTGGACCCTGACTGTTTCATGATCTTAAACTCATCCTTTGGTCCTTGGTAGTTTTTGCATAGGGGAGGTAACTTTTTGGTCCATTTCAAAGATTTCTTTTAATATAACCAAAGCGATTTCAAGAAAGAATGCTTGAAATTGAGGTTCAGAGTCAATCAAATTGAAGGCTTATTATTCATCAACTGAGGATAAGTCTGAAACCAGAAAGTCAGAATGAAATTGTTTGATTTTGTGTATAACTCATTCTTTTTTTTTTTCTTTTAATCCATTCTTTTAAGTCAGCTTTTTAGAAGTAACTTATGAGAACGAAACTCTGAAGAGGTGATTTCTTAAAGCAGTGCTCCAAGAAGAACCCAAGAAGGAGGCTGGGGAAGCAAGGCAGGGAAGGGGAGGGTGGCCAAGGGCCAGGATGAGCCCCATCCTGTGGGGAGATCAAGTATAAGCTTTACCTCAAAGTTGGTCTCAGTTTGAGAAGAAGTTGGGCTCTCATAGCCCCAGTCATCATACAGGGGATGCCATAGAGGATGTAAATTCCCAGCACAAAGTTACTCTACTGGCACAAATGAAGACAAGAGAAATCTCTCAGGCAATGGCCACTGAAAAGAAAGGCCCACAGAGGCCAGTGGAGTGGCAAAAAGACATGGTAAAAGCAATAGGAGGGAAGTAGAAAGCTTTGGAACCCTCAGTGACCTACAGGCTGCCACAGAGTGAACAGTGGAGATTGGCCAGGGAACTCCCAAGGGTGAAAATGATCTCCACATAAAGCCAAAGAATGAATACACAGAATATTTAGCTGCAGGATTTAATTAGTTGCACTCTAAATATTCTAGGGCTTTTTCTAAGTTAGAATCTTTTTGGTTTATACTTTCCATGTTCCAGAAAAGAAAAGAAAAAGTTTTCATTCTTAAAAGAGGATCACTTTGTTTTCCTACCCTATAAAACAATGGGATAGCCCTTTGATTTAAGACAGAGTATATAATGGAAAGTTAGATTTACGGCAGACAAGTAAAAATGAGTGTCTTGTTTACCAAGCAGGTTCTCGTTTAAGACCAGCAAGTTTCACTTTCAACCTAACGCAGCTATTCCCATAACTATATTTTCTGATTTTTAACAAAGTTCATTCAAAGGATTATTGCAAAAAAAAATTGAAACTTGTTCCAATTTACTCTCTTGGAAAAATGATGATTGTTTTGCCTATCTGGTGTGCTCTCAACACACATTGTCTCATTCTCTTGTGTGCTTTCTCCTGTAACATGCTAAATAAGAATTCAAGATTGTATTCTTTAAGAACTATAAATTGCAAAAGGGACCCTCTTTCTAGGTACATATGTCCTTCAAAGATTTATGCTTTAAAATCACAAACAAAATGGAAGCAAATGTGTATTGTGGCTTAGACTTAGATATTTCCCCAAAGCCCCATGCACACATGGATGAGGAATTTGGAATGTGGCTGAGTTCTTGATATGTGGTACTACATTACAGTTATGATAACTAGATTTGTCCACTGGTAGGTTTAACATAGTTCCAGGTACAGATATTGGAAATGCTAACCTATAAGCTTATGGGCAAAATAGAATAAAAATGAAAAGAAGGCTCCTTGCTTCCCTCCTTCTTGCTTACCTTTTATGTCCCTCTGCCATGTCAGCCTGCTCTGGAGCCAGCTGATTATGGGCTGAAACCTCTATAAAATGTAAGATAAACCCTTCCCCTTTTAACTTGTAGGTGTTGGGTATTTTACCCAAGCAACAAAAATGTAACTAGGACAGTGTCATTTTAGAGTATCATTATGATGTCTTAATGTATCATTCATTCATACATTCATTCTGAAATCTAAATCCTGAAAGAATTAAGAGCTCAGATATGCATTCTATAACTATAGAGCCTTCTTAAGTTTTCCCAGGATGTGGAATTGTCCGGTAATTAATATCTAATAATAACCTGAAAATTAATAGATTCAACATATGAATAGTTGTTGCCCCCAGATTAAGGGTTTGTTTAACAATTGAATTTTTCTTCCATCATATGTTCTTTTATTTCTAAATGTATTTGCTGAGCTGGGCAAGTGCTCTAGGGTACTTGTTAGCCAGCTGACACATCTTAATGCCTACAATTTCCAAAGTGGTACTCTGGTCTGGGGGTGGTGGCATGCACCTGTAATCCCAGCACTTGGGAGGCAGAACTCAGGAGATCAGTATGAATCTGGGCTGTGTAGTGAGACCCTGCACAAAAAAAAGAAAGAAAACCAAAGTGATACTCTGCAGCACAGTACAGTGGCAGAAGGGAGGAGAAGACCTTAGACTCTGAAAGTTTAGAGTGGCTACACTGTGTACAGATCTGCGGCTTAATGTTTCTCTTGGTTACCTGACCACTGCCAACTCACTCACTCACTCACTCACTCATTCATTCATTCTTTTCTTTAAAAAAAAAAACCTGCCTCATTGAACTTATATTTTAATGAAACAGATAAAATAAGGAATTTTTAAAATATTTAATTGAAATCACATTTTATGATGATAAATTCAAATATATTGTCAGGGAAGTCCTCCATGAAAGTGATATCTGAACGAGGACCCAATGAAAGCCTGAATATATGAGAAGAATACTGTCCCAGACAAAGCAAATAGCATGGGAAAAGGCCTTCAGTGAGGCTATCCCAGCATGGCCTTGGAGTAGGAAGGAAGTGAGCAAGCAGGGAGATGAAGGTGACCCACTCCGGGGAAGGTGTACAGGGCACTGTAGAAGCGTTAGCTTTTTCTATGGTGTCTCAGTTACTCTTCTCTTGTTGTTGGGACAAATACCGGACAGTCAAACTTAGGGAAGGAAAGGTTTATTTAGCTCAGTTACAGGAGGTTTTACATTTTAAAGCAGCCTAGTGTTTAGACAAGATATCATGTCTGCATCTTCTACTAGGAATAACTACTACAAAGACGACAATATGAAATGTATTATTTATTGTAACTGTTCTACTAACCTGTTTTGAAACTGTCTCATTGTTATTTCTTTCTCAAGAAAATTAATAAATGAATATAAAATAAGGCAACCTGAACTACGTAGAAAGACCTCAGAGCCTTATTTGTTCAGGGTCAGTGCCTCTGTCTTCTCCAAACATCTCCTCCCTGCCCAAGGTGGCCTCAGTCACAAACAAACAGCTGACCCATGCTACAGAGTCTGCAGGAGAGGCTGGGGTGCCGCTGTGCCCAGGGTGACCCTCTCCACACCTGCAAGGGAGGCTGCTGGCCTTTCAGCAGGGTGGGGGGTTGAGGGGGATGGGGGAACAAACCCATACTGCCAGTTTAAGGGTTCAGGCACTGCACTGGTCATCTGGCCCCGGCCCTCAAGCCACTCACTGCTCCTTGGGCCGAGTCTGACCCATGAGTTACATGAGGCATTTGGGGGACAACTAGACACAAACCATAACATACAGGTAATATGAAAATACATTTAAAAATTTGAGTCATGTGCTAACAGCACATGTTTAAAGGATCAGAGCTAGCTAGTTAGTTGTCAGCAGAGCATTATTCCTCTCAAAACACACACACACACACACACACACACACACACACACACACACTCCAATCTTGGAACATTCAGCAATGTCTGAGGATGTTTTGGATTGTATTAATCTTGATGGTGGTTAGGAGATGTGCTCCTGCCATCTAGTGAGTAAAAACCAGCCATGCTGCTAACCGTCACACAAAAACTTGCTGGGTTTACAGAGATGGTAGTGCCCAGGTGGAGAAAACCTATGCTGACTTGCAAATAGAACACAGAGGGGACAGAGGAGAAAACAGGCATGCTAACAGGAGCCCACCAGATTACAAGGCTTGGAGCCACTAGCAGAGGTAATGACAACTGCTTAGTTTCTAGATGATTCTAAGCATAGATTCCAGTGACATAAGTAACTGCTCATAAGGAGCAGGAGGAGTCAATGGTGAGCACAAGACTTTGGGATTACTCGTCCTGTCACTCACTGCTTTCTCCTAACCCCAATTTTCTTTCTTTGCTACATAGTCCCCAAATTCCTACCTTCCCATTAATGCTACCACACTCTTCCTGACCTCAACTTGTCTAAATATAACTTATAAAAATGGTCCTTGTATAAGACTGGCTTTATCTATGAGGATAATGATTTTCCTACCAAAAGGAAAAAACAAAAAGAGAATTAGAAACATATGTAATCAGTGAAAGGCCTAAGAAAGGAAGTAGAGACTATCCACTGAATGGAGCATTTTATAATACATGTATATGTACATGTTCATTCTAGATTTTAGTATACTGTCTGGCTAACTGGCTGAGTAGGGCTGTAATCATTGAAAGATTACAGTCAACCTGCTTCAGTCTCTTTTAGTGAAGTCCTGCTGTGATTCACTGAAACACAATGTGAGAAAGCATCAGTACTTATAAGGAGTTTGTCTTGAGTCCTACCCACCCAGGGTCCTCAGATCATATTAGCCAGCTCCAGAGTAAGTGGGCAGCAGTGTCCAGCCTCCTCTTCTCTGGTTCCTTCAGCCTATACCTGCCTTAGCCCTTTACACCTATAGCCAAGCCTAACATAATGATCTCCAGATGCTTTCATTTCTGCAAATGTTGTGATTTCATTCTTCTTCATGGCTGGGTGATGAATACAGCAACTAGATAGAGAAATGACAGTCAGATCACGTCCCTTCCATAAAGCCCTCTAATAGCATCCATCTCATTCAGAAGAGTCCTGAGTCCTTTAGTCACTCTCCACAGCTAATATCTAAAACCATGTCACTCCTCTAATCTCATCTCTACCCCTCATTCACCAGGCTTCAGCCATGCTGACCTACTCAGTGTACCTCCACATGCCCACATGTCCAGCCTCAGGGACCCTATAACTATGGTTCTTTCTGCTTGAAATGCTATCGCCTTAAATAACTGAAACTCTAACCTCCCCCCCCCTTCACTTTATTCAATGGAGTTGTACTTCCCACAGTGCTCCTTTTCCTTTGTACCTGTTTGTTATTTTTCTCTAATATTTTCCATTGTCTGACATACAGTATAACATACTGTAAGGTCCTCAAGGAAACAATAAATGACTTTTATTGAGGCAAAACAGCAGGCAGATCTCTGAGACAAGACTGCCATGGAGGGTGTAGTGAGCAGGGTCTCTACAAAGTAGAACACTAGAGCCTTTAAAAAAGAGAGGAAATTTTTCTCCACATGCTCAAGGGCCAGTTTGAACAGCAGGGTGTTTGTGTAACATTAAGGTCTTGGCATAGTAACACTGTGACCTGGGAATGGGTGGGGGTGGCCTTGACAGCTTAGGTACATGTGGTTTCTTTTGCTTTCTTTTTTTGTTGTGAGGACATCTGGTGCCAGTAAAAACATACTGGGGCTTGGGTGTTTTGTCCCTAAAGCAGACTTATTAATTTGATTATTTATTATCTTGCTCCCTTCACTAAGCTCCATATAGCAGGGGGTTTGTGTGTTTCCTTCATTCCTATAAGCTCAGCATCCAGAGAGATACCTTGCAAGTGCCCAATACTTAGGTGTTGACTGAATGCAGCCTCTGGTTCCAACACTGGTGCCCGTGTATGTGCCTTTGCTCACAAGCACATGCAAACACATATATTCTCACACGCATGTATAAACGTATGTGAATGTAGGCATGCATTAAGATTATGACTATAGTAATGGAGGATAAAAACCCTTAAGACATCCCTTATCCCTCAAACTCTTGGATATAGGCTGACTTTGCCTCTTCATGAAAAAGCTGTGGAAAATTAAACTTACATAAGTGTCAAAATGACCAAGTCAAACTTTCTCATTCTCTGTTGATTTATTTCTTTAGGCAGTCTCTACTCCTGAAATCCCCTAGTCTCCCACATATCCATATCTCCTTTTTTCAAAACCTGAAGTTTCAAATCTTTGCTACCTGAGATCCAAATAGCTTCCCCATCTAGTTGATAAAAAGAAATAACTGGCTTTATCTCTGATAGGATACGGAATTGACTTTTATGCATTAGTCATTCAACCTTGAATTGAATTTTGACAGGCTCCGCAGTGTATTAAGTTGCTCCCACAAGGATGAGAAGTATATATTTCTTATTAAATGTGTAACAGAACTCAATAATACCTGTCATTTTCCACTGCAGAGATAAACTAGAATTAAAGCAGAATTAATTCAGCTAACTTAAGCTGAGGTCTAATGCCAAGTTTATTTCAGTTAAGGAATAAGGCAAATAAATCAAATTCCTATGTAAAGTTCTGTAGTAGTTCAAACAATAATCTCTGATTCCAAATGATAGCTAGAAATATGTCAAAACCAAGAATTTTATTAATATTTTGCAGCCTACAGAAATGCTTAGATGAATAACTTATAATAAAAGAAAGGAACTATATTTTAGAAGGATTTACTGTTGCTGAAAACAGTCAGTCCTTAAAACAGCTCTATGTATTTCTGCAGACAAAGTGGACAACTGAGGAAAATGTGGAGTAGACATCTAACAGTTTTTGAGCCTTTTCTAAATGTCAGGTACTGTTCTGTGCAATTTGCATTATGTCATAATTTCTAAAAACAGTAGACATTGATTGTGATTTAAAAAATGCATAGTAACATTTTTTACTATGTGCAGCTAATATAAGACAAAGTCAGTGTTTGAAGACAGAGCTGCCATAGCTGAGCCCCAAGCTCTATTGCCATCTTGCTGTCTCAGTAATGTCCTACTCGGTGGAAGATCTCAGAGGAGGCATCTGATGATACTGGCAGAAGGTGAGCAACTAGAGTTGAGAAGGAAGAGCCTTGAATTAGAAATTAGGCCATAGTTTGCTAAATGACTTTGGACAGCTTCTTATTTATGTTCCAAGTATAAAATAAAATAATCCTTTACTCTGTACTACAAGGAATATAAAAATAATAGAGAATGTCTATGTAATGGGTTTCTGTAAATGAGCTTCCTATCGTGGTAGAAGTTTGGGTCATATTTCCCTGACAGTCCTACCAGTTCCATGATAAAATTCTTCTAAGAATGCCTGAATAATACTGAGATGAATCCCTTTCTAAAGTAAGTAATCATATCCTGGTCTGTATATACAAATACACAGTTTTACTTAATCATTTATTTTATTTTATTTATTTTTTGTGTTACCAGGGGTTGAACTCAGGACCCTGCGCTTGCCAGGCAGGTGCTTATTCTACTGAGCTATCTCCTGGCTGTAATTAATAATTGTTTTAAAACAATGTAGATCTTCTTGGTACAGGAAGAATTATAGTAATAGAATTCAACTCTAAACAAGCACAATGGTTTCATATGAGATCTTTGCTTCTACAATTTTTTTCTGTTTTAGGAATTCTACAACTAATGTAACATGTTTATTTGTGGAAAACCAGAACACATTAAAAATTAAAATTGCCTGAAATTCAACTCCTCTGTATATGCTTTCAGACAATTTTCTATGGATGCATGCATGTAAATATGCATGTACACACACAAGTGGGATGCTGCTTGTAGGTTTTAGAAACCACTTTAAAGAATATCATCAAACCTCAGAAACCTGTGCTTAGACAATGAAACGAGGACTCCAGCAACATCTCCCCACTCTTGCCAGTTCTAATACCTCCTAGGATCTCTGCACCCAGTACCTCCTTGCAGAGGATCGTGGCTTGTGTGGGGCTCTCCCAGTTCCTTCTTGATATCTCAGCATCATGTTCTAGACCTGGCAGGGATGGGTTTACCACTGTCCAGGGTACCCTGTTTTCCTTAAGCACTGGAGCAAAGCTGGAGCATTGTTCCTTTTGGCAGGTGGGATGTCACACGGGACATGCAGTTTTCTTAGAGCTCTTGGTTGGCCATAAAACACGCTCCTTTCTCTCTTTTTTTAACCTGTTTGAAGCTTTTACAGATATTTTAAGTCCATGACCCATATCCTAAATCTGTAAATATTGTCCCTCCCCCCTCTTTTTTTTTTGTCATTCAGTGCAATGCCTTAAGGCACATCTCGTCACATCTGCTTACTATGCACTCCCTTTTGTGGGGTCTCTTTTCTCCTTTTATGTGTTTAATCATGTCACTTTTTTCCCTAAAAGTCCATATATTTATGACTCTTATAATACCACCACCTGAAGTTATTCTACTTTTTTAATTTGAAAGACAGAAAAAGTAAAGAATTTCAAAACAAGATGATAGGAAACTCAAATAATTATTATATTGTGTATTGTTATCTTCAAAGTAGCTGCTCATAGCGTACTACTGAGGTATAAACTCAAGGCTTTTAGAGGTAAATGAATGCAACTAGACCATACTCTCATGTGAAATAAACCAGTTATTCTACTTCGAAGTGCATCCCACTTAGATCATCTTCCATGTATAGATTTTAATCTAATTTAATCCAATTATACTCTTATTTAGAACAACAATACAAAACCATGCACTTATACATACAGAATAGTGACTCCCTTTTCTTCATGAATGAGCATTAGTTAACCTGGTGAATTATTCTTATATGAAGTAGCTATGTGTGACCTGTTGAAGTGGCTAGAGTTTCCCTTATCGTGTCCCTGTCTCCCTTTACTTTTCTCAACACTCTCAGAGCTTCTGAAGCCTTTATAGTTCCTCAGCTGGGCAGCACCACTCTTAACCCAGGTGATGAAGAATCTCTAGTGAATCAGTCTCAGGGACTGTCTACTTGTTCTTCTGTCTACTCCTGCTCCTGGATATCTGTTCTGTTTCCTAAACTCCCTTGCCTTGGTCTGTGATAAATTAAAGTATTCATGTCAACACACTAGGATTTTTATCAGTGTAAAATATCTATATTGTATAAATGCTTACTTGAAGAATGAATAAAATCAATGAAAGAAGAAAAAGGAGGGAGTAAAAAAGGAGATGAGAGAAGGGAATTGTGAGGGGAGAAAAGAGAAGGTGAGGAAGAGAAAGAAGGACAGAGGAAGATGGAAAAAAGGGCAGATGAGGGACATTTGAAAACACAAAATGAGATCCAGAGGCTACTCGGAGTAGGTGACCTTTCCATCAGTTTGAAAACTACATCTTTAGAGGACTGAGCACTCCACAAATTATGAGGCCAGCCTTAGTAAACTTCCATCATTATCCCTTCTGTACCTTTGGAGGCATCCCACTGTCTGTACATCATTTTAGACCCTGGAGTTTCACCTACATTCCTGGCATCTCACCCAACAAATCATCCCTGCAGAAATGTGGCAAATACCTGACAGGTAAATGACACCTTCAAATTCATACCAACTTTAAGAATAACAGCTACTTAGCTTCACTGAGAATAATTCTGAGTCCTGAGTTACTAATATCCCCAAAACTGTCTTGTTGAACCTCTGAGAGTGACTTGTCCCTGCATTCTCTTTTTTAGGCTCTGAAAGTTATTTGCATCTCTATTGCCATTTTCTGAGCCCTCAGTGCAGTTGTTTCCCTGATTAACTTATATCCCCTTAGACAGTAAGCTTTGTTTGGACCTTCTACCTTCTACAAGCTATTTTTCTTACTCCAACCTTCTAAAACTTGCTCTCACTTGACTAGATAAGTCTGTTGACTATTCTTAGCCCTCTAAATCTGATCTTCATGCCACATCCTGCTAGTTCATACCTTCCCAATTAGAGTTACACTACCATCTAATCAAAGATCAATGACTATCTAAATCTAGATAGCACCTTGTTCCACTCTTTCCACTTTACTTTCCTGTGGTACTACTGTGAGTTAACTTATTCAGAACACATATCAGTCCCTTTCTTCTGCTGTCAAACTCAAAATCTTAAGATCATTTATAGGCTTGGGCACATTTCTACTATAATGGAGGGAGGTGGAGTAGGTCCTTATATGCATTCCAATCCAATTTATCCAAGCTTAGTGTTAAGGTTTGGACCTGGAATGTTCCTCAAAGGTCTATGTGTTGAAGCTTGGTCCTCAGCCAGAGGTGCTATTGGGATCTGGTAGAAAATTGCTAAAGGAAATGAATAGCTATTGTGTGCTTTTGAAGTGGATATGGGGGTCCTGGGCCTTTTTCTCCCCTTCTACTTCCTGACTGCCAAGCATTGAGCATCTTTGCTATACCGTTTGCCTTCTACCCTACCCTGTCTCACCACAGGCCCAAAGTGAAAGGCCTAGGAAAACAAACATGGACTAAGAAGCCTAAAACCAAGAGCCAACCTGTCTCAGTAAATTTTCTCTTGTTGCTGGGACAAATACCTGACACCCAAAATGAAAGAGAGAAAGATTTATTTAGCTCACAATTACTGGAGGTTTCAGTCCATACTCAGCTGTCTCCAAGGCAGAGTGGAACATGACAGAGGGCAGCCATTGATGGTGGCAGCAAACAGCAAGAGAGAGCAAATGGAGGAGTAGCAGCAACAATGGCAACAGAGAGCAAGTCTGTGTCTTTCTTAAATTACATTCAGACTCTGCCCCAGGCTGCAGGAAGTACATAACAGTACTAAGACCTACAATCTCAGTCTTGGATGACCCATACTCCCAGTGGAACATGAATTAATCACAAATGCTCGAAGTCTCTGCCTCATGACTACATGAGGCTTTGGGGGGACAACAAGACACAAATCATAATACCACCTAAATCTTTCTTATCTTTCAATAGTTTATCTCAGATTTTTTTTACAGCAATGGAAAGCTGGCTAACCTTTGCTTAATGATAGATTCCTTAGTCATGATAAAACTGGGGAAATCCTATGACTGTTAATTGCATTTAAAGTGATCTAAGTGTTTCACTAAGAAAGTTATTCAGAGTGTAGGAGTAGGTGAATAGAGTTAAATTTTACATCCATTCAATTCCCCCAAAAAACCCACATAAATCATGCGCACCTTACATGATATAGATCTTTATACTCTTCAAGGAACTCTCGCATAAAACTTTAGTAAAATTTCTACCCCTCTCACTGATCCATTAAATTTCCACAGCCTGACCTTGAGGGACAATGTCATGAACCCGAGCTCTTCCTGTCACATTCTGTCACTGGAGTTCAGCCCCATATGGATGTTTTCTCTGCCAGGTTCGCTTCCTCACCAGAAGTGCAGGTGATTACCAATTATTCATCTTTATTTCCAAAGCAGTCTGCGAGATTAGAAGAGATGAGAATTGATTAATGTTCTCCATGAAAAGTTCAATAACTGTTTAATCACAGCTTGGAAATAAAGCAATGCTTCTGATCTTTTACAAATTAATTTAACGTTGCATTAAAAATAAAATAGGCCATAAATTGTGCTGTGCAGGGATAATCAATGGCTCATTATCTTTGCTTCTAGCAAAATGCACTGATTCTTTTAAAGCCATTAATGAGTTATATTGGGCAGTACACAGCCGCAAATGTGTTCAAGTATTATCGATCTTACATCTATAAAACTAATCTCATCAGGGCAGAATTTATCAGCGGTAATAATGCAAACTGTTCCACAGTCCGTATTAAAGAAATAAAGAAATTTCATGTCCATAAGGCGAAATTATAAGCTCACTGGGGAGGAACAATTTCTGAGTCCTTATTCTGCTGTGCTGCTAGCACATCATGCTACTTAATCACCGTTAAATATAAATCTAATTTAAAAAATCACCAATAGTGACCAACGGGATGTTAACAATCTTCTCATATAACTAAAGCACAATGATAATTCTGTAATTTGGATTGATGTTACCACTGTCCTTAGACCTTAATAGAATATTATGCACAAATCATCTACAAAGTTCTATATTATTTCATGTTTTATGACATAACGTTCAGAAATATTTTGCCACTGAAACAGAAAATTTGAAGTGATAGGTTATTTTCATTCTGCATCTTTGTAAAATATAGCTTCCATCCATGTGTACAACTGCCTAGCGTGTATGTCCCCCTTGGAAGTCTGTTATACTCTCAATCCTACCATGTCCAAAAATCTGAGTGTAGGTCCTAAGAAATCGATGTCATTGCTAAATCTTAAGATCCACTTTATCCTAGGTGCAAGAGTGTAAGGAAAGGATGAAGTGGCTCTTACAACTCCTGTAGAAGGAGAATGGAGAATTCCTTACAGATAAAAAGACCAGGGAACTGGATAGCTAATCACTGTAGCATGCATTGGTAAGATTTTTATGTTTTGTTTTAGTTTGATTGCTACAAAAGCAAAGCAAAGCTAAATTAGTTTTAGGTAAGAGGAAAGACTACCTTCTATCTACCTACCTTGTAGAATGAAACTATCATTGTTAAAATGTTTTAAAACAAAGAGATTATATGTGGCTGAAAGCTAACAGACTAGCTACCCCTTGCATTGCTATGAAACTATACCGTTTATTGAGCTAAATTCTCAAATGTCAAATTTAATACCTTCTCTTTCCTACCTGTCCTTTCTCTAAACAGCAGTGGTAACAAGTAATAGTTCAAAATACATAAGCTGAAATTTCCAAAATTCAATTTATACCTTCTTAAGACTTTCTAAAATTTTCAAACTAGTCATATTGCATTTTGTAGGTTTTAAGCTTGCCAGTGTTATTAAGAGTGACAGCTCATGACCTGAGCATTCACGCAGAAAAAGAAGTGCTTGATTTCTCTTCTCAACTCTTCAAGGCAATAAACTTTCCAGTCTAGCAGACATAAGTGACACATTTCTATCCAATTTCCTTTTATACCACTTAATTGTAAAAGAAGCTTTTAGTCTGTTTATAAAAACATAGTTTCATAATAGAAGCACCAGTAAACACTCATTGCCCAGAAATTCCATAACAAAATATTGTCAGACTTTTTGTTCAGCTGTCAAACAAGTGTTTCAAATAGGCTTTGTCAATAATGCTCACTTAACATTTGGCAAGTCAAAGTCTGAAAACACCTACATTTCTCAAGATGCTATAAAAAAGGAGCCAAATTCAAAATGTGAGTGCAGCCAAAAAGAAGACAACAGCCTAGGAGAGCAGGAAATCCTCACCACACTAACTGAAGCCTAATGAGGGGAAGTTGTGATACTACTACAGGTCTGTAGTGCTCTCAGTAGGCACACATTGAATGCCACACAAGGGGAGTTTTGCTCTCTCATTCACAAGTTCCTAATACAAACTACTTTGTCACTTACTACTCTTAGAGGTTGGAGGTCACAGATTCCTGGACAACAGAACAACCTGAAAAAGAGTTTCTGAGGTCACATGCACATGTGAAGACTGGCTTAACCCTAAATTCTTTTACTGGATGCTATCATTGGCCAGTTCACGTGAATAAATTAAATCCTAGAGCAAGGCATTAAGCTGTATAACTGTTTTTGAAAGATAATGTGTCTACAACATTTGCTCTCAAACATTTATATGAACAAAATTACTTATAAACATTGTTTTCAAAACCCAAGAATTCATGAAAAAAAAAATACTCAGTATGGTGAAATGCAAATGAAAACTCCAGTGAGGTACTAATTAAGGCCCACTAGCACAGCTAAAATAAAGAGACAAACAATAGCTATTGTCAGGGAGGTGGAGTAAATTTAAATTGTGTGGCCATCATTTGGAAGACAGTATGGAGATGCCTCACAGTAGTAAGTAGTTATACAACAACTTCAGCCCTAACTATATCCCTATATTAGCTTACTAGGGCTAGCATAACAAATTATCATTCAGTATCATATTGAATGACTTCAGCAACTGAAGCTTTTTTCCCACAATTCTGGAGGGTGGAAATCCAAAATCAAAGGGTCAGAAGAAATGGTTTGCTCTAAGCCCTGAATCCTTATAAATTTTTGCTGCATTTTCTTTTTCATTTCTGTAACTGGTATAGAGTCTCATTATGTAGCTTGGACTCATAGTGATCATCCTGTTTTCATCCTCCCCAGCACTGGGATTACAGGTGTGCACCACCATGCCCAGGGCCGGGGGCAGGGTGGCATTCCAACTGAGGATCGAACCCTGGTCCCTGTGCTTGTCAAAGCAAGTACTTAGTCCTCTGAGCTATGTCACCATCCCTTTTACTGGATTTCTATATGCCTGTCTCTCTGTGTTCTCAGGCTCTGTTGTCTCTGCATATGTTAATTTCCTTTTTTGTGTGAGTCAACCAGCCAAATTGCACTGAAGCCCACCTCAAAAGACTCATTATAACTGTATTATCTTTGGAAAGGCCTTAGTGTCACAATGCAGACATCTTCTGAGGTGCTGGGGATTAAGGCTTCAAAACATTCATGGGGAGGCCATAATCCAAAATAATTAAAAGTCTATGTACACATAAAAGCTACAGGTGAATGTTCAAAGCAGCATATTCATAATAATCGAAAGTGAAAGAAATCCAAAAGTCTATTGGCTGATAAAAAAGTAAAATATGTCAGCTCCAAATAATGAATTGCTATTAGGTCATAAAAAAGAATAAAACACTGACATAAGAGATGTACAGAGATGTACCTTGAAATTACTATACCAAGTAAAAGAAACCTCTTTAAAAGGCCACATTTCATGTTATTTTCTTTGTACAAAATAGCCACACATGGCAAATCAACAGGTAGAGTGTGTCTGAGTGGATTCCAACAGAGCTTGAGGTCACAGAAGGACAGCCATATAACAATGCAGTGAGCCAAGTGTAGGAATGGTTTCCTACATTTGTAAGCCAAGTATAGGAGCGGTTTCCAAGACCTGGGAGAAGCCTGCTGGCTTCAGGTTTCCTTTGTGGGCAATGAAAATGTTCTAAAATAAGTCATTAATGAGTATTGCACAGCTTTGTGAATCTACTGAAAGTCATTATATTGTATACTTTAGAAGAGCAAATTTTCATTATGTACATTTACATCTTTGTAAATTAATTGTCTTATACTCTATCTAGGCTGCTGTGTTAGGGCCTCGCCAAACCAATCACCGGACTGATCCAGCGATCACCCACGCTTAATCCCACATCCTTAATCTCAGCATTGCACTATGAATCAACAACACACTGGCCTCAACCACCTCTCAAAAGGCATGATCACTGTATGAGACCGGGGGTTGTGGAGTGTTTAGACATAAACCGTAACAACTAAGGACAATGCTTTCCTCATGAGAACTTTGTATACGTTAAAGAAATAATCGTACATATGATGTATGCATAGCCAGTGTTGAACAGTTGTCAATGTACCCTCCCCCCATCTTTTTGATTCTGACAAGCTCAATTTTGGACATGAGTGATTACTTCATAGTCATACTTCCCTTCAACAGAAATGATCCTTATGGAAAACACACACACACACACACACACACACACACACACACACACACACACAAAAGGGCCTGCCAGATAGCTCAGCAGATTAAAGTACCTACTTAGGCAGGCTCAGGGACTGGGGTTTGATCCTGGCATACCATGCTAGCCCCTACCCCAGGGCGCACTGAAACAGTGATTGAGACTAGGCATGGTGATATGCACCTGTACTACTAGCACTTAGGAGGCTGAAAACAGGAGGATCACTATAAGTCTGATCTGTATAGAGAGACCTTGTAGACCCTATACTAAAAATTTTTTTAAAAGACTCTTATCAAAGATCAGGAAATAAAACATAGTAATTTTTCCTAATATTTTATGGAGGTAAATCTCAATTTTTAAGTACGCCACTTAAATTCTGTTAGAATACCAGACGCTTAACGTGGAATACACAACTGTTATTAATCATAGGCAAATGGTGGGAATAAATAATATTGAATTCATCCCTTGAAAATACTAACTAGTCTTTCATCTAAAATATAAACATTATGATCAAAGATGGCCAGATTTAAATTGACACTGTATTCCATATGGTCAAAAATAGATTACATTTTGTGGTAATATTCAAGAAAATTGTATTCCTTTTACACAATCAGCAATTTCAATGTTTTCCTGTACAGAGAAAAGTTCAGAAGTTTGAAAATTAAAGAGAGAAAAACTTTTTTTTTATTGTTTTGGAGAAGGTAACTCCTAAAGCAATTTAAGTTATAAAACTCTAAAAATCTTCATTAGAACTAAGGTCAAAAATTAGGAAATAAAAATTCTAGTTTTCCACCACGAGAAAAGATTCCTGATAGCTCTCAGGGCTGTTGCCCACCCACTCAAGCTGCCTGTCTGCTCCTCCGTATGTTTGTGTGGGATGCAGTGGAACCTAGCCACCAAAAGAGACAGGTGCCATCTGCCTCACCAGTTCATGGCCCTCCTCACATCAGACGTAATGGTGCTGAGATGGTGAAGAAGTTTCTAGCAGCTCACCAGGACTCAATGTTGCTGTTACTGGCCATCTGCTCGGCAGCACGGTCACTTCTACCCAGCATGAGGGAGGAGGGGGAGGCCTCAGAAAGAGGACCACATACCCTCAAACCAAACAACTTCATAATACTGAGGTTTTGAGACTGCTCCTTATTAAGAGGACACGTGCTTACTGTGAAATTAACTTTCAGTTCAGAAATAAATATAAATTATCTGCTTAATATTAAAATTTTTCACTAGCCATGTATGGCTAGTATTCCTGGGATACAGAAATCCTGAAGACCTTTTCAGGTATCATCTTTTCACTGTTTCTTTCCCAGAGCATTCTGCTTAAAGCAATATGCATGTGCCACTAGGATATACTGTACTCTTCCTCCTTTAGTTCCTTGTTAGAACTGAAGACAAAAATTAGGAAATAAGCATTCTAGTTTTCCACCATGTGAAAGGATTCCTTCCTGATAATACTTATCAACATATAACATGCTACCTAATTTACCAATATGTTTGAAATTAGTTCCCTCCACTACAATAGATAGTCCATGAGACATTTGCAATATCTAAGACAGTACTCAACAGAATGAGTACTTACTAATGTTCCTAAAGGGCTACTACATATAACGGACTTAAACCAGTACTAAACTTTCAGGAAATAATGCAATAAATATTTAAAATATTGATCAATTAATCATTGATTCCACTAGAGACATTTAAGTGACTAGGGTATAAGGAGGAATTAAATTTACCACCTGTGTTGAAAATATTGTAATAGGATTATTCATATGTTCACTGAACAAATATTCATTAGGAAGCTTCTATCTTTGGCTTCGCAAATAGCTCTTCCAGAGTGAGATGGAGCAATGCAAATATCTGCTCTCAGTGTAGGCATTTCAGGATGCAGCTGAATCTGTGAATTTGCTTCTGTACAATGTTTCTGAAGCAATAAAATATAAGTTTAAATATATAATGAGCTGCCTAAGGATCTGGCACAATTATATGTCCTATTCTCTTAAATCAACTGCTTAGCAATGGCAGATAGCTTGCCTGAGTTATACAAGAAATATTTTAGGACTCTATTTGAAATGCAAAAATACTTTTAAAAGCTTGAAATGGGCTGGTGGCTTTATAGGAGGAAAAGAGAGATAACAGAAACTGAAGCATTGCTTCAAAATTGGGCTCAAAAAGGGCATTATGTTGAGGAGGACAACATAAGGAAGAAACTCTGAAACTCAACATTAAAAACTACTTCAGAAATATTGCCATTCTGATGTCTCTGGTGACGCCGTTCAGTACATTTCTTTGAAAGAACATGAAATGTTGTGATTAACTTAGAAGAATTGGCACAGATTTCAGAAGGTCCCTAGCTCACCTAGTGAGCAAGGCTTTGTGTGTGTGTATGTGTGTGTGTGTGTGTGTGTGTGTGTGTGTGCGTGCACATGCGCAATATCTGCTTCATGGTACGATGATAGGGGACTTTTACCATGTTCCCATGGTTAATCATATGTAACATGTATGTTATGTGGAGCCAATATTTCCTGAAGATAGAATTGTGCTATTATTGTATTTAACAAACATTAATCAAGCACCTCTTCTAGCTTCCAGCAACCTTCAGGGATACAGTGGTAACAAATAAGACAATCTTCTTGACTTCAGAAAGCTGACATTTGAGCAGAGGAAGGTATAAACTAAGTAATAGCAATAATAATGATAATATATATGTACATAAATTGTGCTGAGTACTGTGAAAGGAATATATAGCCTGCTGAGAGAAAGAATAAAGAAAATGGGACATTACAAAGAAAAGATTCAGAAGGTGACTTTGAAGTTGTATTTGAAGGGTAAATTAGCCATCCAAATAACCACAAAGGATTCCAAACGGAGGAACAGTAAATGCAAGGACTCAAGTTACTGCAGGGCTTGTGCTCTGCAAAGACAGAAAGCCTTTTGAGCTACAACCAGGACAGAAATTGTATGAGATAAAAGTTTGAGGAATGCACAGAACCCTGATCACATAGAACAATGCAAGCAAGGTAAAGAAGACAGGATTTTAATTTAAGTGCAGCTGAAAATAGACTCCTCTTAGGATGTCCACTCAGGGTGTGCTTTTGGTAAGATAAAATGAAAACTACCAACTGCAGTACACTGGATAAAGTGACAAATGATTTATTTGCAAAACTGAGTACAGAGCTGAGCTACATATACATATAAAAGGCTATGAAGGTAATTCCCAGGTACCAGGGGTGAAAGAGTGGATACTGACAGAGTACACAGGCTATCTGATATGCAACAATAGCCCAGCATCTCTGGTGCTACTTCCTGAGGAAGTATGTGGGTGCATTTGTTTGATCTTCTGTCTTAAGGTCCAGCTGCAGCATAAGTGCCTTCTCTTCCACAGTTTCAAGGTATCCTGTCTTCTATATGGGCTCCTTCAAAGGCCTAACCCTGTCTGACTCCCTATAATATTTCTATAGAATTCAGCTGTCTGTAACGTCTGCATTCCAGGGACTAAAAGAAGAGGATTTCAAGTTTAAGTTCTGCCTGTCAATTTAGTCAGATTCTATCCGAAATTTAAAAAAAGGGACTGAATGTGTAGCTGATGGATAGCACATTTGCCTATCTGTTCAAGGACACTGGATTTCATCCCTAACACAATAAATAAATAAATAAATAAATAAATAAATAAATAAATAAATAAATACTGGAAACATTGAAGAAAAGAGTTAATCCAAATAAGAAAAAAAAATTTTTTTGAACACTGTATTAGCTTTCATTTATGTAGTATTTTTAGTGGCCCAAGATTTCTATCCTAAACAATTTCCAGCTCTACAGTTCTAGACCATACAATTTTATTCTCTTGCCTTTGCTTATAGAATCTGCTTAAATTTTCTTCTCCTTCTTCTTGGTGTGGAGCTTTATGCCTGCTTCAAAGCCTTGCTCAGATTGCATCTTGTCTGCCCCAGTTTTCCTGTAGTTGGAATTACTATTTCTTTCTTTTCTTTTCCAAACACGCTTCATCTATTAATGGGATTTTCCTTGGACCAGGCTGCTTTGTTTTATAGTCAACTGCACAGTCAGATTTGTTGGATTATAAAATCCTGAAAAATAATATGAATGTCTCTTTCAATTTGCATCCCTTACATCCTCTATCAGGGTAGCCCTAAAAAATAGTAAAGGATTTGAAGTTGAAACGAAAAAGAGTTATCATCGCCAAACTTTGGGAAAATAAGAGCTCTGAAAAAGACAAATGAGTAAGACAACCGTCAGTCATTAAGAGTGACATAAGTTCAATCCCCAGTTCTGCAAAAATGAAACAAAACAAACAAATAAAATCATTAGGAGTGAGACTTCAGTACCCTGGAGCTGCATGAAGTACCTCTGATTGCATTATCCCAAGAAGTTTGCTGTTGTATTATAGTCTTGATTTCTGAAATTTTTTTTAACTATTAGAAATACATTCCTATTCCCAAGTACCAGAGAAGTAGAAAGATGGAGAGAAAAATTAAATGCTGAAAGCAGTAAATTTTCAACTGTCATCGGCACCTCAATTAGGAGCTATTTTTCTTACTTATTTAACAGGAAAAATTTTATTCTTTAACATTATGCTAGTTTGCCATATATTCTTGTATTTTTATGCTTTGTAAGGTTTTGCCCATAAAGTCCTTCACAGAAATAAACATTATGAATTGGAAGCACTATCCTGGAGTAAATGAAGACGGTCAACTCGGAGACAAAATAAAGCAAAATGAAATCAGGCCTTCTTACATAGTGAAGCTGCTTTAACTGCATTTTGAATTACTAAAGTTATATGAGAATTTTCAAAGTTCACCTAAGTTGTACTGTATGTGATGGGGCCAGGGCAGTTTCCTAGGTTTTTATGTGCAGCAAACAAGGAACTGGACATAGATTTGATGGCAGGAAAACAGCAGAGTTTTTTAAGGCAAAAGTGCACTCAGAGTGAGCTAGCTTGTGGGCACAAAACAAAAACAGTATAGGCACTGAGGGCATAGAGTGCAGGGGTTTAAATGTCCCAGTTCTAGGGTGCCTCTCATTGGGGTCTTCCAAAGCATGGTTGACAGCATGATTGACAGGGAACTCAGTCATGTAAGTTGCAACTATTACGCCCACCCTTTCCCATAATTCACTCTGCTAAAAATTGTGTACAATATGCAGTCCATATACATGAACATGCTTCAGTTCCAGATGAACACAGGTTTCTGCATGATATGCAGGGGAATTTGTTGCACATAAGTCCTGGTTTGGAATTTTGGAATTTCCCAGCACAGACTCCATGCTCTCTGTTTTTCTGTATCTGCCTCTGAGGAAGGAAGGGAGGGTGCAGCTAAGACTGGATGAGAAAGTAGGCATGATTAATCCAAGGACACATGAGCCAAACAATTCTCCATGCCCAGTATGTGGGCTTTTCTTGAGAACTTGGGCATATATTTGATAGGAGAACCTGGAAAAAATGCTGGCATGGGAAATATAAAATAAGGACAATATCCTTTGAACCTAGAAATCATCTCTAGGAGACACCAGCACTACAGAGATGGATCGCACCTCCATGTTTTAAGCCTCAGTACAAGGTATGTAACCCTGTGGCATTATGCAGGTGTAAATGCGTAGGGGGAGGCAGCATAGGGCCACCAACTGGACTATCTACGGTATTACAGAGGTTGTAGAGAAGTGGACTGAACAGAGCAGACCTTTTCTCCAGTGTTCATGCCCTGGTACAATGTCTGCTTGATATCAGCCTATAAAAGCTAGATGAAGGCTCTCTTCCAAGTGACTGTCACTGCTAAATTATGAAGTTAAAGGTAAAGCGGCTTTTTTCCCACATAACACAAGCATAGATTTTGCAAATTCCCAATTTGAAAAGTTTAAGAAAGCCCTCTAATTTCCTACAGATTTCTATCCTTTAATACACTGAGGACTCCAACTCCTTCTCAGCTTACAACACTGAAGGCCAGAGTCTTTAGCCTCAATTCATGAAGAGATTAGCTTTCATACCATGTGAGGAAATGTCTAAAACAGACACAATAAAGAAAAATCAGAACCAAAATATGGTAGTTTTATACTTTAAGTCTAAAAAATTACAAATCTCCCCCCTCACCCAGATGGTTTCCTATGGGTGTCAAGTACCATGTGGCTGAGGGCTGTATCCCAAGCCAGGACAACCTGAACTTCTCCACTCAACAAGTACATCGAGTCTCTCTCTCTCTTAGTTTATAAAATGGCAGTTTGCAAGCTTCATTCACAATGTACTTGTCTAAAACGCTAAATGAAATATTCAGGGTGTCAGGTGTATAAGAAGATACCTGGAAAAAGTGTGCACTGTACCCACAACAGCCACAGAAGAAAGGGTTGGGCAAAGCCAGTGGGTAGACTGATCAAGTGCACAAGGCAGTGAGCTCTGTAGGGTAAAATATCTTTGTGAAAAAAATGGACTCCTGTAATCTCAGCTACTCATGAAGATGAGAGAACTGGGCAATTTAGTGATATAAAAATATTTATTTATTTATTTATTTATCTATTTATACTAGGAATTGAACTCATGACCTTGCACTTGCCAGGCAGGTGTTTATACTGCTCAGGATCTCCCCAGCCCTAAAAATAAATTTTAAAATTACATGGTTCTAGATTTATTTGGCAAAATGTAAGAAGTCGATATTAGCTACTGCCCCATGAATTGGGCTAAATTCTCAATGCCCAGGATTCAAAGTAGCATGTTTATTTTGACTCCTCATTTCAAAAGTTTCCATCCAGGGTTGACTTATTGCAAAGCACCAATGGTGTGGGGGAAGGGCATAGCAGAGGAAAGCTGCCCAGTGAGAGGCAATCAGTGAGAATGGATCCAACAACAAGAATAGACCCTGCCAGGCTATATCTCCGGGGCTCACCTCCTTCAGCCAGGCTCCACCTCACAACACGTCCCTCTGTGAACTCATCAAGGCATTAATCCACTAATGAGCACAGCACCTCCAAATCTTATCACCTTCCGGAAGCCCCGCCCCTAAACACATGAGACTTGAGAGAGACATTTGAGATGGAAGCTACAACATGTTCTGCTACACTTTGGATGTTAAAATGTTCCTAAAATGTCCATGCGTTAGATGTTTAGTATTCATCTTGATACTACTGGCATGCGGTGGGTACTCTGACCCAGTAAGGGGGCTTTGGCATGGGAAGCATGGCTGTAAAGAGAATCGTGGGCACCAGTCTCTTTCTCTTTCCTTTTCTCATCCCATCCAGTCTGTGTAGGCTTTTGCTCCATCGCACACTCCCTATCATCATGTGCTGCTCTCCACAGGCCCAGAAGCAGTGGGATCAACAGACCATGAACTGAACCCTGAAAAACTGTGAGTTAAAATCAATGTTTTCTTTATAAGTTAGTTATGTCAAATGTTCCTTACAGTAACAGAGAGCTGAATAACAGTCCCATCCAGTGCATATGCTTTAAATTTGAGTATCAACGTTTGCATATTTGTTATACATAAGTCTTCTTAAGGAGGATAGATTTGGTAACAGGTAGATTTTTTTCTACCTTTGTAGAATGCATATGGATCGTTTATACAGTAAGTTCCCAATTTCCAAGTGAATTCTGTTCTGGAAGAACATTCATAAATTGGATTCATTCATAAGTCTGACACAATGAGTCTTCAGCTTGACACAAATATACAAGGTAAAGCATAAAAAAGCCAAACACAGACACACATGCAGTAACTCCATGATTTCATGGATACGCTCACACTGTGTAGTAAGCACACAGCAGCATGACTGTGACAATGTCCAGCAGGCATGTGAGCTACTTCTATGATTTGATCACATGTACAAATGTTCCAAGTGTGAGCTCAAGGCCCATTTATAGCCTGTAAAACTTCCTCACAGAGGAGCATGAGCAAGGAGGATCACAAGCTAGTTCAAGGCCAACTTGGGAAACTTAGCTATTTAACAAGAACTGGTCTCAAAAATTTAAAAAACAGAAAAAGGACAGCCCAGTGTGAAGACCCTGGGCTCAGTCTCCAGTACTGAAAAGAAGCAGAAACAAAAGCATCAGCAAAAGATGGAGGAGCACTAAGTAGAAAAAGAAGGAGGGAGAGGGGAGAGTGGAAGGGGGGGAAGTGGAAAGGAGGGAGACAGAAGTGATAGAGCTGGGGCAGGGAGAATTCAGGAAGACTAGATCAGGAATGTCAGGCTGGGGGAGAAAGTAACACAGAGAAGGAGGAATTATCAAACAAGAGACAGAGCATATATGGCAGTAGAATCAAGAAGGGACTACAGGAAGTAGTGAGGTAGCCATTGCAAATCTCTGAAAATGCTAGTTGAAGACATGCACACTCTCCTCACTCTCCTCCATAGAAATTTAAGTAAATTCTATGTGGCCCATTAATGTACTTAGGCAGGTGCATTTTGTTCTAAGGAAGTTTGAGAAAGATAAATGATCAGATGTTAGATTATAATTACAGAGGTGCACTACATTTCCATCAATAAAAATTGTTTCATTCCACATTTACTAAGTAAATACATAACTATAAGTTTATAGTTACAGTATATAGTTAAATTTATAGTTTAACTACAAGTTTATAGTTCATAGTGTGGGTTTATAGTTTATAAGTTAATAGTTTATTCCACACTGCTTGAACTAGTATTTGAGGAACAAAAAGAACCAGATTAACAAAATATAAAAAACTGGTCAGAGGTTAGACATATGAGAAGAGAGATCTGAGAGATAAGTAATTCTCTGTGTGCAAAGAAGAATCAAGAGAGAGATTGCTAACTTACTTGTATAAGAGGGGACACAGGGCCAGCTAGATAGCTAAGTGGACTAAAGCGTCTGCTTAGGCACAGGGACTGTGATTTGATCACTGGCAAGCCATGACGGCCCCATCCCTAGGGCATGCTGAGACAGCAAATGAGAGTGGGAGTGGTGGCACGCACCTGTAATCCCAGCACTTGGGAGACTGAAGGCAGGAGGAACACTACAGGTCTGATCTGTGTGGTGAGACCCTGTAGACCCTGTACTAAATACATTTTTTTAAAAGGACACAGGATATTTCCACAGAAGCAATTCTCAACAAGGAACAGTCCCAGTGTCAGAAGATGAAGCATCTCAGAAAGGTGGGGAAAGTTATGATCAGTGTGAAATGCTTCCATAAATAGGAGAACACAAGATACATGTTAGTTTGGTGGCCAAAAAGAAAAGAAAGAAATTAGGGAAGAAAGGAGAGCATGAGTGATATTGTAAATTAGCCAAGAGACCAATTTCCAATGAGTGGATAAGAGTTACAAAAAGGCTATTTGAGGCTTTCCCTCCTCATACTCTATATTGTGTTAGATGAGTTTATGTATTTATGTGGTGTTAGTCACCTTCTAAGTGATTCTCGACCCCAAGTCAACCACTCCAGTTGAGACATCTTTCTCTTGCTCCTGCTTTCTCTTCCTGTTTCCCCTTCATCCTGTGACTCTACGTCCCCTTTCCCCCTCCTTCTCCTATCAAGCCTCAGACCACTTTTCCCACACTCTGTCAGGTATTTGCACTTTATGTCCTACAAGGGTTTCCACTTCACTGCACCTAACATGGAACTGATATCTTTCTCCAAAACTGTTCTTTCTGTTACTTTCTCTTTCAGTGAATAGTGTACATTAGCACCTGAGAGTAGCCTGGATTTCTCCTCTTTATTCACACTTTCACTTCCCTGTTGCTAAAATTACCAGCCACATTCTAGTGGTTCTTGTAACTACTTGATTGCTCTTTGACACATCATCTCCCTTTCATTTTCCATTCAGTTGCTGCTTAAATTAGCTCTTTATTTTACACCTGTTTTATTCCACAGTTTCTCTACTGTTCTGTCCTTCCTGTTTCTGCTCAATAACAGTTCTCTTCTGAAGTTTCTGAAACATGGCTCTAACCATCCCAATAGCTTAGATTCAAGTTCTTTTTTAGTGTCAATAATTAACGAGGATATAAGATGTGAGAAAAACCACCTCTCTCTGTATTTAATTTTCCTTCTGTACAAAGAGGATCATGCTGAATTTCTTTACCTACAGCAAAGGATTTCTCTGATGATTAATTCAACACTGCTTTCTTGAAACTGCGTTTTAAGGATTGTAAATGTCACAGAAACAGGTCTACGATATAAAACTAAGTTTTAAACTTTTAACTAGCAGAATGCTAAATTGTGTTCTATAGTATGATGTCATCAATGTAAAATGCATAGTAAAATTCTAGAGGAAATAAGCTAAAATTTCAATGGCGCTTGTTCCTTAATGGTGTAATCACAGGCAGCTAATATTTTTGCACAACATGTTTTCCATTTCTCACAATAAGCATAAAATTCATCTCTAACAGAGGGAAACTGTTCAACTTTTAAAGGCCAGAGTTATCTCAAAGAGGCACTAATACAAAAGAGAATTCCGAATAGTTCAAACTGCTGTCACCATTCAGAGAGAAACTGCTAGACAGGGTGACTTCCTGAACTGCTGCAAGGAACAGTTCTTCTCGTGCTTCTCCCAGATCAGCGTCTAAGACATGAACAAGGACAACTCTGAGCCACCTCTCACTACCTGGCTTGGGAGGATGAAAGGATTCCAGAAGCTGACAGTTAATTAAAAGAAGCTGTTACAGAGCTAAGGACTCCTTACTAATTGGGGACAATTGTAGCTCTTGTGGCCCTCAGAAAAACATTCTAGATACTAAAACATGTATTAATAAGGTAAAATTTATATATATTTATCTATGTACTTTAACAAAACTGTTAAGAAAAAGTTCAGTCAGTAATGTCCTCTACCAATTGTATGTATTCCATCCAGAGAAACTAAAAGGATAATCAAAAAAATGAATTCATGAACATATTTTCTTTTCTTGAAAGCTTGATTCTCATTAAGAAATTATTTTATATCCATCTATATTTTCAGTTTTTGGGTGAATCTCTTTCAAGGAGAAGTATCCTTTAAGTGTTTGTACCATGCAAGAGATCAAACCCATGCTAATTACAGGACAAAATAGATTCCCATAGTTTAGTTCCTCTCACAACACAGGAAAATCCATTTGACAATATTTGTTTAATATAATAAATTTTAAAAGTCATCATTAGAAAAATATGGTAGTGACAGA
>NW_004524793.1:3072688-3073254 GCF_000260255.1 Octodon degus
AAGAAGAAGAAGAAGAAAACACAGAGAAAAGAGCAAAAATGTCCAGAATGCCATCCCCGGCTCCCCAGGAGTGGGGGTAGGTTCTTTCTGCAAACATAAGGTAAGAGAGGAGAGTTGGGAGACTCCAGGAGAAACAACAAATTGCCAGTATTAGACCCATGAAAAGCCAGAAGTTATTGTGAGCTGCAAATCCAGTGTAGTGTTTCACTCTGAAAATGACTCCTTCTAAACAGCAAGCTAGATTTGGAGAAATTTACATAGCATCTACCACACTTGGGAATGATACAATGAGATGCCACTGTAGGTGTGAATTAGTTGTTTCAAACTGAGTTACTTCTGGAATCAGAAGTTCATCTCAGGTTCTTTCAGAGAACCCTGCCACAGTGACTGCATAGAAAGCAACCACAAGAGACAGTCATGGAGAAGGGCAGGTTGGGCATGGATTCCTTGAGATGTTTCAGTAGCAGGAAGCTTAGGGTAGGAAGAGCACAGTGTTCTCACATCCCCCTTCCCCCAGTATCTGAGGATTCCGATACCAAAGGCCCTGGAATCACTCACTAAAATGG
>NW_004524793.1:3073834-3083597 GCF_000260255.1 Octodon degus
TCCTTAGTAAGTCCATCATCCATTCCCAAAACTAAACCAGTCAGTGGTTTGATCCAGTGTCACACACCCTTGATCCAAGAACTTCTAAAAGGTCCTCCTGTGAGCACAGGTTTTGGGGAGATATCATAATATAGCAATGGTGGTAGAATTGCTTTTGAGTAGTATTTATTGTATGTCAATATCTTCTGTGTCTTTGTGTCTCTATTACTACAGATATGTTTTCTAATGTTAAACGATGGTATAATTGTAGCTAATATGAACTCTTATGTAAACACCCAGTTTGCCTGTGACACTATTGATTTATTTTCCATTTTAGAATGGTGACATTGTTGGTATTTTTATTTGTCTTTTACTATATGCTAATAGTGGGGTTTTCCATTTTGTTTTTTTTTTTTTGTCTTTTGTTTTGTCTTCATGTCATACAAAAATTTTTCCACAGTAACATCAGAGTTTCACTGGCCTAACTGATCTTCAACCACAACACCAAACACAAACAACAGAAATGTGACAAAGCAAAGTGATGAGATGATCCTGAAACGCCTAGATCCCCAAACGGTAACAACCTCATGGATAATGGAGTAGGTGAAGTTATTGGCAAAGAACTCAGAATCAAGTGGTCAAGTTATCTGAAGATATTAAAGAAGAAAATACATGAAAATGCTTACGATATTTAACGAGCTCGAAGAGAACTAAGCACCTTTTAACACTAAAATGTCTGATGAATCTCAAGAAGAAACAAACTAGTGGAATTGTGTTGTTTCCAATGTATTTTTCTATTTGTTTCTTGCATTCTCTTTAAAAAGAAAAGAGAAAAAAGACAATGTAAGAGATAAATGGCCACCTTGGAAAAAAATTAGAAAGTACATAAAGAAAGAAGTAATGAAATGCAGTGTGTTTGCAAGGTGGCAACTATATCCTGCTCTTGTCTCTTCCTGGCCTTTGACTGGCCCCATCTACCTAAAAAGCATCTTATTATAGGTTTTTCTTTTCTTTTTTTTTTTCTTTCGGAACCAGGGACTGAACTCAGGCCCCTGTGCTTGCCAGGCAAGTGCTTATTCTACTGAGCTATCTCCCCAAACCCTTCCTATAGGTTTTGGATGCTTCCATCCTTCACTGAAACACTGAATTCACTTAACAAGTTCTTATGAACACAAGAAAAAAAATTAGGTCTTCCCATCCATCTTTCTATTCCTATGAAGTTTTGCTGCAATACATAAGACAGTAAAGTATGAGAAAAGATCTAATGTTAATTTCATTTTTTTCCCTAAAACTAACTGCCAGATAGTCCCTCAGTGCTTCTGCTCCCTCCTCTTCTCCAAGGCAATGACCATTTTTACCTACATTCTTCTTTATATACAGCATAGTAATTCATCCTGTTGCATTGTATCTGTTCACTTACCTTCCACAATGGATGCTAAACTGGTGCTAAGCAGGACTGGCTCTCTTGCTTCTGTAAACGGACACACTGTATGGTGCCATCCATCAAACATAATTAATAAACATTTCTAAAATGCTTGGACTGGAGAGACATGTGTTTTTAAACACAGAGTGTGATATAGGAAAACCCTACAGAAAGCCTAAAATAGAAGAATAGAGAACTTTTCTCAACAGATCTGATTGCCATCATTCAAACATCAGATGAATGGCTACCTACGCTGACCACATACTGAAAAACTTCAGGTTGCTTTTTGAGGCACAAAGGTGACGGTGTCAAACTACAAACTCCATTCATTAGCGGTGTGAAATCCTAGCACCATGGAAACCGATATGAGAGGAGCTTGCTTTCTCTTGGGAAGAGCAATTCAAATAACCCCAGCTATTATGGTAGAGTATGATGCTTCTGCTAATTCCCTTAAAACCAGGAACCCTAAATCACCCCACAGAAAGGTAGTTGCTTCTTTGAGAAGCTTGTGGCTTGCACACTGGACACCTATATACCAATGAGAAGCTGACTGTGGGTCGCATGTGCCAGAAGCAACAAATGAACATCTAAGTGGCTGCAAGTGAACTGAAGGTCTGGGGAAATGAGAAAGAAGATCAAGAGAAATGCTCTCTGAAAGATTTGTACTAATAGTGTTTAGACAAGATAGTATGTCTGCATCTTGTACTATGAATAGCTACTACGAGGACAACAATATGCAATGTATTAACTATTGGAACTGTCCTACTAACCTGTTTTGTATCTGTCTCATTGCTATTTCTTTCTCAAAAAATTGATTAAAATATAAAGAAAGAAACAAGTAGTTTTTAAAAATGAAAAAAAGAGAAATGCTCTCTGGCTTCCTTATGCAGTAGTGTGTATAGTGTGTATAAGGTACAGAATTGTAGTGAATGTTGAGAAAAATGTATCTGATAAAATAGCTCCTAGATCATTTTCAAGAGTAGGAATATGCTTGAGGATCAGTGGGATGTTAATAGGACACTCATGATAATCAGTAATTCCATGAGAAAAGAGACGACAGGTGATGTTTAATCAGTTTTCGGGGCTAGCAATTTTCTTTGTGATGACACAAACTTGAGCTGCTGCTAATATTCTTTAGGAACAGACAGTGTAGAGAAATAATATTTTAAGAGTTTACCTAGTTCAAGCCAATAATTTTGAACCAAAACCTAATAAATTACTTTTTCCAAACTCATCTGTAGCTCAGATTTGTATTTATTTTAGATTGGTATTTATCTATTTACACTTTTTAAAAAATGTCATAGGACTGTCCTGTTACAATGCTGTATATGATTAGATTTCTAAATTTCTGTGTAAAAATATGTAATTGTTTATTCCTATTTTCTTAAATATTTTTCTGTTTTTTAAAATCTTTTTCTTTTTTTTCTTCACATTCTGTAGGGATTTAAAGTTTAACATATCAATACTTGATGGAAAATACTTGCACCATGTTGTGTCTAAGATGTTTGTTATTCAGACAGATAGTGAGGTTAAGTTCAACTGCCTATGTCATAGGATAATAATATCATTAAGCTTCTCTTCTGGAGGGTTAACAACATAAGTTTGAGACCTTAAGTTAGAGAAAAAGAAGAGCTGCAAAGACAGCCAACATTTGGCCCTAGCCTTTCACAGTCAGTGAAGACTCAGGACATAGGAGAACCTGTACTGTAATACCATGTAACTCCGTTGTGTCCCAAATTTTCTGATCAAGGAGATTATGGGGCCACAGAGGAAAGTGATTGATGGTGTAAAGTGTGCCTAAGAAGAGTCACATGGAGAGAAAACATTCTCTCAGGCTTTTTCAGAAAGCAAATTGGTCAAGCAATGGCCGTGGCTCATCCACATGGCTGACACTGAAAAAAAGATCTACAAACTGCAGCACAGGGTTTCCAGGTAAGTCCTGAGGGGATTTTACTGATCTTGTCAGATACAAAAGTTACATTTTTTTGTTATATAAGTCTTGCTTTATCTTGGTCTTAACCATCCAGCACAAAAGTATAAAAATGAAATATAAAAAGTAAAGCCATATTAATAAGATGAACATAAGAGGCTTAATTCAACAACTTCTGACATTGCCAGTCTTGTGGATAACCCACTACTATTATAGACTAATGGACTATATCAGATTACCCTGCTGAATACCCTGCCATATATG
Source organism: Octodon degus (assembly GCF_000260255.1). Lineage (NCBI taxonomy): Eukaryota > Metazoa > Chordata > Mammalia > Rodentia > Octodontidae > Octodon > Octodon degus. The sequence continues at coordinate 3,077,431 of NW_004524793.1, forward strand.
AATGGTAATGGAATACAGATTTCTGACAAAAGTAAACAAAAAAGAGGATATAAATAGAGCATTTTTAGTGGAAAAGATATATATGTATATGCAAAATAGCATAAATATACAACTACTTTCTCTTAGTTCAATAAGAAAATTTTGAACTAATAGTGTTTAGAAAAGATATCATTTCTTCATCTTGTACTAGAAACAACTACTACAAAGACAACAATATGAAATATATTAATTATTGTAACTGTACTACTAATCTGTTTGAAGTTATCTCATTGCTACTTCTTTCTCAATAAAATTATTCAAATAAAAAATACCCCAAAAAACATTTAAGGTAATTTTCCTAAAATATATTAAGTCAACAAAAGGAAATGTAGTACCCATTAAGATGTAAGAATGAAGGGCAAATTAAGAGTGCGATCATTGTGCTGGAATCCTTGGGTAACCAAACAGCTCCCAAGTTCTCTAATAGCCAATCTAATAGAGAAAGTATCTCAACCTTCGTCATGGCTTCAGATCTATAAATTAGGAACACATGAACTGCTTAGATAGTTATTAATGCTATGTCACAGAATAATTTCTCCTTTATGTTATAGAGAAAGCTACAGATTTCGCAGAATGTCCTACAGCATCACCTAGTTCTCTATTATGACATCTCTATATAGAAGTTTGACATGCTGCAAAGTAGTTTATAAAAGTGACTTTTAGAAGTTTTAAGATGTTCCATGAACATATCACAATACAAGGATAAGCAGAAAGAATAGATGTGCTGCATGCTCTTGTGGCAAACTTCGATACCAAGCATCTTTCTCAAACATCATTGTGATAGATGCTGAGCAGCTATGACCTAGTACTTAGGCTTCCTCATCTTCATTGTGTCTTCTTGCAACATGGGGTTCCATTTTCAAGCAAGTTCCCAAAGCATCCCTTGATGCCTCCTTCTCTTTTTGTACCGAATCAGCATGTGTATTAGTTTTGTCTCTTAAATATCTCAGAACCAACCATTCCTTTTAGTATTGCATTTCTATACCAACCTGTCATCATTTCACTTAACATGAAATTCCCTGATGCTAATGTTGTGCTCCTTCAGTCATGTTCCACACAGAGACCTTGTGACCTTTCCAAACATAAGTTTGATAATATCTCTGTTCTGCTTAAAACCTTGTGGTTTTTGTCTGGGAATCTCCTAAAAGAATGCCAAGTCCTTACCAGCATCCCAGAAATTGTTTTATTCAGTCCCTGTGTATTCCTATCTTTAGTTGGAGTTCCAAGAACAGATCTCTAGCAGCTTCAGTAGGTGCTTTACCTGCAACATTCATCCAAAAACATTCTACTTCATTTATTTGCCTTTTAAAAACCTTATTTGCACTTACCGCATTATAACTTGTTATTTAGGTGTATAAGTTCTCTTTTTGGGGGGGGAGGGCCTACAGGGTGTTCAGGGTCTCACTACTAGATTGAACTCATAGCGATTCATCTGTTTATATTCTCCCAAGAGCTGGGATTACAGGCATGCACAGCCAGGCCCAGTCTCAATTGCTGTCTCAGCGTGCCCTGGTGGTAGGGCCAACACGGCCGGCCTGGGGATCAAATGCTGGCCCCTGTGTCTGCTTGCAGGCTTTTTAATCTGCTGAACTATTTGGCCGGCCCTGGGTGGATATGTTCTTAAAGTGCCTTTTTCCCTTGAATTATGTCACTAAATATAATACTAACTCAATATTGTATTTCTAACCTAACATTTATTGAAATACTTGAATGAAGAGATAATAGGATGCTGAAAATGTTAAATTGAAACTAAATATTTAGAATTTAGGTATTTCTTTTTCAGAATAGATAAAAGAGAGATAGACAACAGACTTTCATAAGATGTATGGGACCACATGTTCATATGCCACAGTTCTCATATTTCTATTTGTCAAAAAAAGCATGAACATCTTTGCTCTGAACTGCCACAGAAAGGCAAGTTATATACCAGACATCCTTGGAAAACAAAAGTAGTTTCTTTCTTTATGGAAGAGGGTAAAGGGCTTGTTTTGTACCAGGATAATAAATATATAATGTCTCCATCTGATGAAAACACTGAGCAAACTTGCCAGAAGCCATTTTATGCAAAGATTTCAAAAAATTTGGAGTTTCTCAGCTATGATAAAAATCTCCATTTGCAGCATCTACCTGTACTACTATTTGTTGACCTTATGAGACTTAGTGGGCAAGCACAGCCTATATCAACATGAATTTCATTATGTTTGCCATGATTTGTCTTTGATGTAAGAGTCTCCTGTATTCTTCCAATAACTATGCAACTCTGGTAAGCTAATGTGCTAATGCAAAAAGAGGGTGCTAGGGCTTGTATCTAGATGTCCCCTCAAAGCCCCATGTAGTCATAAGTCAGGCATCTTCAGAGGTGACTGGATCTACAGTATACAATGCAAGGACTAATTCATGATGCAGTGCTAAGATCAAGGGCAGTAAAATTAAGGCTTCAAGTGCTACTTGCCCTACGTAGGTTGGATAAGATAAAAGGGATAGAAAGAGCTGTGGTCCTCCTTTGTTGCTTTGCAACCTTCTGCCTGCTATAAACTGATTTTCTTCTGCAATAGTACCAACCTTCCTTGAAGCCAGAAAATTATGGACTGAAACCTCTATAAACTGTGAGCTAAGTAAACTTTTCCCCCTTTAGCTTTGGGTATTGGATATTTTGTCTGGGCAATGAGAAAAGTAACTATGAATGAGTTGGATACCAGATATATTATCAGGAGCGCTTCCTCCAAGATTTTAGAAAGATGCTCTGGGAGGCCAGGCGGTGTCCCTATAAGACAGCAGTGTGAAGCTGTGAGTGTGAAGTCAAAAGTGCAGTGGAGACTCTGTGCCTTCCTTGTTTTTCTCTCATTGTTGAAACAATGAGAGAAATACTATGTATTTCTTTCATAAGATGTATGGGACCACATATTTCTATTTGTGCCCAATACCCACAAGTTAGGAAGAGTACCGGATCACTCAGGACTGTGAATACAATTCAGAGGGGATAAATGCAGCCCCTGCCATTCTGGAGCATGGAACCCTGGGGCTTTCTTCCAAAGCAAAGTCTTCCACTCTTGCAATTTTGAGACTGCAAAGAATGAAGGTCCTGCTGCTTTTTCTGATGCCCTCAGGCCGTCTTTTCTATTCTTTTGTCAGTTCTTAGCAATTAAGACCTCCTCTGCTCTGTCTTTGTAATCCAGTTTTATAGGAGCTTCCTTTCTGGCTAAACTGAAAATGTTTAAAATTATTCTACTGTGTTCTTTGCTTTTGACTCCCAATATACATCTGGATAAAAGCTCCCAACAGTAGCTATACCATTGTTTGAACATTTGACAGCCCCACTACTTTGAAATTTCTTCTACAGGATGGGGAGATAGCTCAGTAGTCTAAGCACGTGCCTGGAAGAGGCAAGGACTCAGGTTGGATCCCTGTACTGCATGCCTTGTCACTGTGCCAGCCACCATAACAGGACATGGTGCCACATACCTGTAATCTCAGTGCTAGGGAGGCTGTGACAGGAGGATTGCTACAAGTCTGAACTGTATAGTAAGACAGTATCAAAAAGAAAATAAGAAATATTTTTTAAAAATCTAAAGAAATTTCTTCTACAGTATTGATTACTCCACTACCTTTAATTTGAGTCTCAGACAAAGTATCTGAACACAAGAAAAATATGGACAAAATTTCTGTCAAATTGTAACACACTTTCTCTGGAGTCTAGCAAACAATACAATCCTTCTTCCCAGAGAAACCTCTCAAGCCTGGTGTTTACTGGCTGTCTAATCTTCCAAATTCTAATCAGCATAGGATAAGATCTTTCAGATCTATCCTTTTAGATGACATTTCTGAACCTACTCAAACCTTACCCACAAACCATTCCCAAAGGCTCCTGAACCACATGGGCAGGTGTAGTCACAGCAATGACCCCACTCTTGGTGCCAAAATCTATCTTAGTTACTTTTATTATACCTGATACTAAACTGTTTAACACCCAAAGTTAAAGGAGAAGAGTTTTATGTGGCTCAAAGTTTGTAGGGGTTTCAGCTGTCTCCAAGGCAGAGTACGTTGGCCTCATAGAGGCGAATAGTTCATTTTATCCACAAAACAGGAAAAATAATAAGAAAGCCAAGACCAAGCCTCTTTCTAACCCTCATATATTATATTGGTTGCTGGGCCTAAGGTGGATGTAGCACTTGCACCCTTAATCTTAGGCAAAATTATGTCAAATATATCAATAAACTGATTTACTAATCATACAGTTTGATCTCAAGACCACATACTCTACAGAAAGCCATGTCTGAAAAATCCTCTCTTCTCTATGACTGGGGCCGGGGAGATGGCTCAGTGGAAGAAGCACTTGCCTGGCAAGCGCAAGGGCCTGAGTTTAATTCCTGGTTTCACCAAAAAAAAAAAAAAAAAAAAAAAAAAGTCATCTTCTCCATGACTGCATGAGGTTTTAGGGAGACATCTAGACACAAACCATGACAAGAAGAGAGGAAGGGGAATAGGAACATGGAGAGAGAGAGAGAGAGAGAGAGAGAGAGAGAGAGAGAGAAATACAGAGACAGAGCAGAGAGAGAGAGAGACAGAGAATAAATATATCCAAAAACAAAATAAACACAGTATAGACAAAGCTCTCCATATCAAACAGGAAAAGTACAAGATACATGAAAAGGCATTTATACAATTTTACTTAGCATGAAACAAATTGATAGTCCTCTATTTAAATCTATAAATAGAAAGTTAAATGACACACCTAGCAAACAAAAAGGTCAATATTTAATAATCTTATTGCCTGAGTAAGATTTGCATTTTCTGCTTCCCTTTATTTCCCAACTAAGCTCTAAAACTTGCAGTGTCCTAGTATGACAAGTACTGCTTGTTCAGTGCCAGGAATGAAAGATCTAATTACTGATAGAAATGCCGATGAGCACAACCCAGTGAGTGGGGCACATTTTGAGACTCCTAATGGTTTTGATTCAAAAAACTCCTTGAAGACTGAACTGATTACATCAGGATTTCTGGCTGCAATGGTCAAAGCAATATCCATAGGATATGACAGGAATTATGACAGATATCGAAAACTCTGCAAGATGAAAAGTAAAATCACTTTTCTATCTGAGAATTGTTCCATATAAAATCCAGAATGTATCAAGAGAAAAAATTAATCTCTTTGAAGTGGAAGTAATGAAGACATACAATACACAACTCTACCAGCAAAAAGAAAAATAAAATTCTCCTCGGTAGGAAGATTTTACTCCTGAATCTAGTTGGATATTTGCATATGATGCCAAATAATCCATTTGATCATTAAATATCCACAAGAATAACACAGAAAAATAATTGACTGGCCTTCACAGTATATACAAGTTCACTGCTGACAATATGTTATTTAAAATCAATATCTTCTAAATACTAAGACCTATTGTTGTAAGTGACCTAAAGTTTGGTGCTATTACTAAACTACTTAATTTAACTTACAAAAATGGTTGTGGGAAGTTATTATTTTTCTAATTTTGGAACCTATATTTACAATGCAAAACTTACAATTTTTAAAGAACTAGGCCCTTGAGATGAAAATGAATTAAAGCTAAAATAATTCATGTAAAGATTTTACCCTGAAGGAGAAAAAACATAATCTCTTTTTTGCTTGTTGTGCTTGCTTGTTTTTAATTGACTCACAACAATATACAAATTAGTCCAGGTACAATATTGTATTTCAGTATATGTGTATAATGTTTAATGATCCTGTTTAACATAATAGGCATAATCATCACCTTAAACATTTATCATTTTTATGTGTTGGTAACATTTAAAAATCCTCTCAACTGTTTTGAAATTTATTATTAATTCCCAATACTATATGCCCTACTCTGTTATAAAACATTAAAACTTTTTTTCAATCTGGCTATACCCCTGTACATATTAACTCTTTTCCCTTCACTCTCCTCACCTTTCTTTTTTTTTTTCTTTTCAAAGTTTTATTGAAAAACATATAGCAATGAGACAGTTTCAAATCAAATCGAAAGTACACTTTCAACAAATAATACACTGTATATATTCTTCTTAGTGGTTAATTGCTGTACAAGATGCAGACTTGTGATCCTACTTACAAACACCATTAGAACAAATCATTCTATTCATTAAGAGAA
>NW_004524793.1:3084124-3086227 GCF_000260255.1 Octodon degus
GTGCGCTCTGTGAAAGCCTGAGAGAATGTTTTCTCTCCATGTGACTCTCCTTAGGCACACTCTACATCATTGATCACTTTCCTCTTTGGCCCCATAATGTCCTTGATCAGAAAATTTGGGACACTACCAAGTTACATGATGTTACAGTACAAGTTCTCATATGTCCTGAGTCTTAATTGACCTTGGAAGGCTAGGGCCAAAATGTTGGCTTTACATGCGGCCCTCCTTTTTCTCTAATTTTGGTCTGCAGACTTAAGTTATTAACCCTCCAGGAGACAAACTTATTGTTAGTACCATACAACCTAAGCTGTTAAGCTTAACCTCAATCTGTCTGAATATGAAACATCTTAGGCATAACATGGAACAGGTAATTTTCATCAAGTATTGATATGTTGGACTTTAAGTCCCTACAGAATATGATGAAAAAAAAAACATTTAAAAATTAGAATATATTTTTTAAAATAGGCATAAAGAATTATATACTTCTTATGTTTACACATAAGTCCAAAAATCTGACCCTATACAACCTTTAAGCAGGACAGTCGCACAATATTCCTTTTCCTATCTCTTGCCTTCATTCACCACCCCCTTCTTTTTGAACAGTCATCTACCTGAGCTTCTCTCTACTTCTATAACATTAACTCTTTTTAGTGTCCATACATAGGTGATAGCATGTATTATTTGCCTTTGGGGGAGTGGTTAGTTTGAATTCTAATAAAATGCTCTCTCTACTCTTCGATGTTGTTGCAAATGACAGGATCTGTTTCTTTTTATTGAAAAATCATAGTGTATTGTGTGTCTATGCCATCTTTTCTTTATCTACTTATCATATGATGAATCTGTGGGTTTTATTCCATATCTTCTAATACAAATAGTGTTGCAGTAAAACATGGCAGAACATATGATTCTTGCATTCTGACTCCATAGATATGCAATTAGCTTCATATTATGTTGATAAGTCTACACTTCTAAAGTTTAGGTTTTATATAGTAACTTTCTTGCAAAGGCCATGGAGAAAGTTATAGTGGAGAAATCTGACAAACACTACTAATCCAAGTGGTCCAGGTTGGTGTCACCAGTTATAAATCATGTCTGCTTAGCAATGAGATGATGAGACTGGCATTTAACTCTGGTCCACTTTTGAGCCAACTATCATGGTCCAACCAGGAAGAGAATATCAGTCAAACCCCACTGAAGGACATCTATGAAATAACAGAACAAAATGTCTCGAAATCATCGTTCATAGTGAACAATTCGGAGAACTGCCATAGCCAAGAGGAACCTAATAAAATATGATGACTGCATGTAATCCCAGATGAGGTATTGGAACAGAAGATATATGAGGTGTAGTGAGAAAATCTGGTGTAGTTTTTAAAAAATTGTTATAATTAAATACATATTGCTGTTAGACCCCTCCAAATACTCCTAATCACTTTGAACATGCTCTTCCCATTATTCTTTTGTGTATGTTTGTTTGTTTGATACAGTCTTGCTAAACAGCTCAGACTCATAGTGACCCTCCTGTCTCAGCCTCACCAGCACTGGGAATACAGGCATTTGCCACCAAGCCCAAGTTCAGTGTCCAGTGCAGTGCAGGACCAGCACAGCTTGCTGTCCTGGGGACTGAACCTGGGACCTTGCACTTGTCACACAAGTGCCTAGACTACTGAGTTAACTCCCTGGCCCCTTCCCATCATTCTTAAAAATGTCTGAAACAGTTTTGAAGCTCTTTCATGAGTGGCTTTTGTTGTGCAATCATGGCTGCCTTCTTGTCTTGAAATAATTCAGACTATCTACCTTTCATGATTATTTTGACTTTGGGGCAGAGCTAGAAGTCCTACAATGCTAGATCTGCTGGACAAAACAGGTGAGGGGACACAGTACTGTCATTGACAGATGCTGCCATAAACGTTGGATCAATGGTGTGTGATCAAAACATACATTGAATGTTTAAACTAAAAAGCTTATTTCAGTAAAAGACACAATGTTATTAATCACCCTCAATGTAGTCAATGTAGTTCCCTCACTGTACATACATTTATTCATTTATTCTATCTTTCTTGTTATTGTATCTTTCACATCTCTCTCTGTATATATATATAT
>NW_004524793.1:3086505-3088672 GCF_000260255.1 Octodon degus
GAGAGAGAGAGTGGTGTGTGTGTGTGTGGCCAGCTCAGCCCACCAGGGGGCGCGGCTGGCTGGCATGTGGTGCTGGGGGATCGAACCGCGGTCCCTGATGCTTTGCCAAGCTTGTTCTAAGTAGGTGCTTTAGACCACTGATCCATCTCTCCAGCCCCATAAAATTTATTTTAAAAACTTTCTAAATTAGTTGATACACAATTTTCTGATAAGTAAATTAAATTGCAAATATCTGAAACTAGAAATAATGACAATCCAATTTTGAATGTCTGATAATATCCATGTAAGCAAATTATGAGGTTAATATATTTTAGTAGTATTAGAAAACATCTCAAAGCATGATAAAATTATACATTAATAATATACAAGGAACAAGAATATATAGATTATACAATCTTCCCTGGGTGTTTCTCACTAGCATCTTCTACAAGTCCTTTTTTTCTTGTAAATACTTTCAAAATAACAGCCACTCTTTTGTAAATCCTGGGAAATACCAGTACTGACCTTAGATGACAGCAAAAATAAAATGGGCTAGCTTAACAAAGTATATACCCAGGATAAAAAGTTGCTTTCTCTTTTTAATGCACCCTTATATACATGTACCTGAAATCCTTTCCCAGAGTATAAAATATTTCATGGACATTTCATTGCAAATTCTTCTGGACCAAGAAACATCTACATTTCTACTCAAACTTGAATGACTGGTAGAAGTTGTTTTCCTGCTACAGCTTCCCAATAGCATTTTGTGAAGATGTGGAATGAACTGAAGGAGAAATAGGGAGATAGCTCTATTATTCATACCATTGTTCAGCAGCTCATCTGAACTTAGGCTAACTGTAGGCTTATGAGGTACAGTAGCTAATTGTGATATGTCCACTTGAATGGATTAAGGAACACCTAATGTTGATGAGCACAGATCTGGGTCTGCCTGTAGATGACTGACATGTACATTGTAAAATGAGGAGAGAAGATGCACCCTGGACCTGGGTGATATCAACCAATACACTTGTAGTGAAATAAAAAGAAAAAGAAGGAAGCATTTCTTTTGACTTATCCAGAGGTGCTCTGCACTTCACAATTGCATTGAAAGTTTGTCTCCAGTTTCTTCCGACTTTCCGTATAGACTCCCCTGCCTTCCAGGGCAAAACATTGGCTGTCCAGCCTGTACACCTCAGCCTCTGCAGCAAAATCCAGGCCTTTGACCTTGAACTGAATCTTTTGATTCCTGAGTGCAGACAGCCATTTTGCATTCTTCCACCACTTCCACAGGCAGTCCTTATAAGCCCGTTTACTATATCCTTTTTCTATCACTCCTTTTAAAAAAATTATTTAGTTATTAATTAATTAATTTGATACAGGGTCTAAAATGCAGCCCCGACTCTTAGTGATGCTTCTGTCTCAGCCTCTCAAGCACTGGGATTACAGACATGCACCACCGCACCTGGTTTCAGGGCTGGCATGGCGGGCCCAAGGTTTCAAGGCCAACACAGTGTGTGGTACAGGAGATTGAACTCCTGTCATTGTGCTTGCCAGGCAGGCACTTAGGCTGCCAAGCTATCTCTCCAGTTCGTTTATCTGTCATTCTTAAACTTGGTCCTCTATCAACCCTAACAAGATCTATTAGAAACCAAAATAGTAATTGTAACATCGTGGTAGCCCAAAACTGTGTCCAATTTTCAAACAATTAACCTCAGGGCACTGCATGAAATATGACTGTTAACATGTGTTCATGCTAGGAATTTTACATGCTACAATATCATCTAATGTCAGAACTTGCTTCATCTTTATAGGCCTATTAGATTTTTGTTGTTGTTGTTCAGAGTCTTACTACATAGCCCACATTAGTAGCGATCCTCCTGATTTCTGCCTCCCAAATGCTCGGATTACAGGCGCGCGCCACCGCACCCGGACTCCATCGCTGGCTCAGCGCACCCGACGGCGGGGAAGGCGCGGCAGGCAGAGCCAGATATTGAACCCTGGTCACTTTGCTTACCTAAGCAAGCGCTTAGTCTGCTGAGCTACACCGCCGGCCCTTATAGGTTTATTACAGTGGTGACATTATTTGCCCTGAAGAAAATATAAAGATAATAAACTAAAATCTGGTGGCGGGGTTGTTCACAAATTATGTTAATGTTAGGGAGAAAGTTAATTTCAAAAAAAGAGGGAG
>NW_004524793.1:3088772-3092273 GCF_000260255.1 Octodon degus
TATATATAATATATATGTCTATTAATGATCATTATAATAGAACTAGAAGCATACATGATATAAGGGAAACTTTTCATGATATGTTGCGGTGGATCAATTGGCTACTCTTCCATGGTTGTCCATCTTTCTCCACTCTGTTCTATGCAAGAGGATACTGCATTTCCTTGATCTGTGGTGTCCAGGAGTTTCAAACAATAAAAAGCCCCACGGAAACTGTGTGTGAGTATATTCAACACTGTCGGCTCCACATCCAATGGCTCAGGATCCCCGTTTCATGATATTTGTTTGCTCCTGCCATAATCTTCAGTGTCACGTCATTTCAAGGGAACTTCTCCTGTTTGTTTTTAGAAAGTTGGTATTAGAACAACACTATCAAGGCACCAAAGGGCTGGAAATACTTGGGACTTTATTTACAGGAAGGGACAGTTATCTTTCACCAGGCATTGAGCAGTAGGTAAGAAATCCAAGGCTTTGGGTTTGAGAATCGAGTGCAGCCTGCAACCCAGACTCTCCCCACTGGATGCAGCATAGTCTCTGTCTGGGGAACTTGCCTGGCTTGTGATTTTCTTCCATCTTGCTGCTCCTACTTCCCCACAGGCTTTCCCAGACTCAATTTCTTGCTCACAAGTCTTTGTCCAAGAAGAAGTCTGCCTACAGTAGTATAAAAAAGGAACCCACATGTAATTTCTTCCCTGTGTGTCAACAATGTTCCTGGGAGAGGCTATACCTCTTCCTTGCTGCAAACGTCAAGGACCACCTAAAATAGTTGCTCAATGCAAGTGAATGCATTCCTTAGATCAAGATTAGGGCATGATTGGGAAGAATTTGACTGTAATTTGGGTGGAAACCTATGGGTGTCTCTTACAATGGGCTTCCATTGCCATTTCAGAGCAAAAAAAGGTGCAAGTAGTTCAGCAGTAGACTTGAACCAAGAGGAAGCACTTATCCTACAAATCCCTAGCCATGAAGCATCAGGGCTTGCAGAGTAGGATATAGTTTACATAAGACTTGTTGAGGTTGATGTGCTCTTCTCCAAGATGCCATGCATTTCAAACCAGAGAAGCACTATTTCTCTCATTGTTACTGCACATAAAATCAGCATATGGAAGTAGAAAGTCCTTCTAACTTTTGAAAATTATTCCATCATTGCAACCTTGTGCCAAGGGGTCATATATCTTAGTTTCCAAGGAAAAAATATTCTACAAAGAGGCACACAATCTTCCTATTAAATCATAAATGAAAACTACCAGCTGGAAATTTTGGTTTCATGTCTTTGATCCAACAAGTACAGAAATTACTTTATGATCTGTGATGATTTATCCAGTCCATCAAAGGGAAATACATTGCTATTACAAAGAAGCGACAGGGAAGACTGTTAGATTCCAACAAAACACTGCAAAGGACATTCATGTCTGTAAATCAGTGGGAGATTACAACCACTCAATCGAGGCTGGATCAGTAGAGACCTCAAAGCTTCAAGAAGAAATATTTGAATCACTCTGCCAAGGAAGTAATCCAATTTGGGTGTGCTTGTATGTAACAGGTACAGTAAAAAGAGTAGAAGAAAATGCTTAAACTGTAGCCTCACCACTAGCTACAGAAATAGGGATTGTAACAAGTTATGTATATTTCAGTTATACATACAACTTAGATTAACAAGAACCTATTTTTCTTTCCATATTATTTTGTCTGAGCAGCACGGTGAGCCCTAGTTCTATAATTTAGTCCTAAAATTACCTAACCAGAAAAGTGTTTCTAATGGAGGAGATCACTCATCACCAAGAGCAGAGGTGAAAGAGGGTTTCAGGATGCTTCAAAGGTGTACACAACCTACATCCTGCACATTAACAGTTCACAGCCGGATTAACCCTCCTTCTAGAGTCTTATGCTGCAGCTAAGCTGACAGGAGACAGTGCTCAGCCATGAATGAAGCTGACAGGGATCATAAATACAAATGAATCTTAGCCCACTACTCTTCTGCTGCACACCAGGCTGGTGACCCCTGTACCAGAATACCTATCCCTAGATAGTGCAGTTATTTTGTGACTCCATTAAGAGGAAAAGCAGGCACATGTTTTATTGGGTAAATGATGGCAGATGGGATAGAACTATAAAATCAACATATAGGAATAAAATGTGAGTAGAGGAGTGAAAATGTGCCAAGTAGCCTAAGGGACAAACTTTGCAGCCATTCTCCTTTTCACGTTCAAATCAATTTCTCTGTTCTCTGCCTTGCTAGGTATCACAGACAACTCTCTTCCCCTGACCAAGAATATTTAATCAGTAGAAGACAGGAGGAAGGGGGAAGAGAGAAACCTAGCTGCCTTTCCCCTCTTCCCTTCTTCATGGACTCACTAGGATGCCAACTCTGCCTTGCTATCTCCTCCAGGGACCTTGCTCATGCAGAGGCTCCAGTACCTGTGCTGTATTAACAGCATGTCTCTCCTTTCCACTCAGGTCTTTAGAAGTAGGATGATTTCTCCCACTGGTGGCAATTTCTAGACTGTATCATCATTTTTTATAGCTTCTCAACTTTTGCATCAACTGTTAATAAGTTTTTTTTTCTTTTGACACCACTGTTTAAAACATATAGAGTGCTTTCTATTTAATAGTGGTTCTAATAATGTTTGAATGCAAAATATAAAATGCCATCTAGTATGTGCAGTATAACCTCCTCTTAAAAAGAATGCACATGTATATATACTTTTTTTTTTTTTTTTTGTGGAACCGGGGATTGAACTCAGGCCCTTGTGCTTGCCAGGGAAGCGCTTATTCCACTGAGCCATCTCCCCGGCCCCCTATATATATACATTTGTAAAGTTCTGAAAAGACTTATTTTTACTTTGTTAAGTGACTAGGAAACTCAGAAACTCCCAAGTTCTACCCTTCATCAGTCATCACTTTCCTTCGAAAAATATTAAAAGTCCATAATGTCTAACAAACCAAAACTCTTAAGCATATTATTGTTGTTATCACTAGTATTGCTGTTAGTACCATTGTATCTGTCCCAAAATCCTATACATAATCCTGGTGAATGCCACATGATCATGGAGAGAATTGATTTTTCCCCAGCCGGGAGAGAAACACTGAGTCAGAGTATATCAAATGGCAGAGCAAGTGAGGCAAGAAGCAAGCCACCATAGAAAGGAATAAAAAGAAATCAGTGGATTAGCAACACATTTTTCAAAGGCAAACCATGGGCTTGTGTAACCATTTTGCATTCCCCAATGTGCCAGTCACAAAAAATGTCAGCTGCCATGACAGCTACTTCCAAAGAGTCTTCACCAAAGGAATGTGTAAAAAATTTACGAATGGGGCAGGACAGCTGAGAGACACCCCTCAGACATGGGCTCGCAGAAATCTAGAAACAGTGAAAATGTGAGGGAAACCTGTATGAACCATGGCCTTTAGAGGAGATACAATGGTGGAGGTCTACAGTTGCAGGGAACTCAGGATGCCTGACAAAGATATAGGTAGTTGTGAAAAAAAGAGAGAGAAACA
>NW_004524793.1:3092373-3097552 GCF_000260255.1 Octodon degus
TACATACATACATACACAAGAGAGTTAGGATAGATATACAGCAACTTTCTCTTAGTTCATTGAAAAAAAAGTTTGTACTTATATTGTTTAGACACGATATCATGTCTGTATTTCGTCCTCTGAATAACTACTATGAAGACAACAATATGAAATGTATCAATATTGTAACCATCCTACTAACCTGTTTTGAAACTATTTCATTGCTATTTTATCTTTTTTCTCATTAAAATGAATTAAAAAATTAAAAACAAAGAAGGGGTTGTGAAAAGTGGGGGAAGCAAGGAGTACAGCAGAACTGAGAAGATAGCTCCAAGGCATCCCTGGCCCTTGTGAAGCACAAGACAGAATCCCCAACAACTGAGGATCAGAAGGAGAGGGAAGAGATATGTTAGAAATCTTGCAAGGGCAGAAAGCAGAGGAGAGGGACAGGACACTCACTTGGCAAATTTCTTCCCTCTTTAGGAAGCAAGTCCTTATTCAGACACGGGGCAGGAACATGTTCCTTCATCCATCACTATGTTGTACTTGAGGTCTTTGGTCTCTTCTAATGGCCAAATCATCATTAGCATGTCACCCTTACTGTGTCAAGACCCCTTTCTCAGGACAAGTTTTCACACACTATGATAGTGCCTAATACCTGTTTTCATCCTCCTTTACCACATCTACCTTTCTCAGGACATCCACGTCCTTAGAGGAAGTTGAGATCATGGCTCTCCCTTTTTCCTTGCCAGTGGCTGCTCTAGGCCTGAGTCCATGAGGTGTCTGTGTTTTGTGAAACACAAGATGTCTCCTGTCAGGCTTCAGGAAAATGTTTCTTCTGCCCTAAGAAGACACACATATGAAGGAGGCTCTTTTTTAGAGGTGATCATGATCTTTGGATTCATGACATCTCTGAAGAAATTGAGAGAACACCCCCACAATATATCGAAAATACTGCAGGGGGCAGAGCAGAAAGACTCTGGAGTCCTCTGTGGTATGTACGTTATTTTTTAGGTTAGTAAATCCTGTCACTATTATTCTTGGTTTATGAAATGCTGAATATCCTTGATTAAAACAATTAGATTTTGAAGGTTCTGTTACAACAAAAGCATCTTAATTGGAATAAGAATTATCACAAGCCTTCTGCTAGGAGAGAGGGGTTTTTGTGTTCTGTTATTTTGTGAGTACATTTTACTAAGATATAGTATATATAAATTTATCATATTTTGTGCAATTTGATGCATTTGAACATATAAAAACATTTATACTATCATCCCTACTCTCCAGGCAGGAGACATCTAAATCTTCAAAGTTTTCTTGTATTTCTTTGTTTTATGTGTGTCAGTTACTCTTTTCTCATTGCTGGGACAAGTACCTGATATCCAAAGCGAAGGAAGGAAAGCTTTATTTAACACACAGTTACTGAGGTTTCAGTCCATACTCAGCTTGCTCCAGGGCAAAGTGGCACATGGCAGAGAACAACCTTTCATGGCAGCACCAAAAAGCAAGAGAGCAAATGGGAGGAGTAGCAGCAACAATAGCAACAGAGAACAAATCTGTCTTTCTATCTCTCTTACGTTACCTTCAGACTGTCTGCCCCTGGCTGGGTGTAGCACTCACACCCATAATCCCAGTAGTAATCAAACCCATAATCCCAGCCTTGGATCATGAATTAATCACAAACTCTAGAAGTCTGCCCCATGATTGCATGAGGTTTTGGGGAGACAAAAACACACAATCCATAACAGTTTTCAAGTGTGTTGGTGATATAATATGACATAAACTCTGTTAACAAATTTTGAAGGTCAAAATACCATAATTTTAACTATAAGCATTATACTGTACATCAGTTCTCTAGATCCTATTTATTTTGCATGCCAGAAAACTTACACCCATTGAATAAGGATTTCCAATTTTTCTTGACTGGGAATACAATAGTATACTATGTTGTGGTCTCTGATTCTTTGAGTTTGGCTCTTTTAGATACTTCAGGTAAGTGGAATCATGCAGTACCTGTGTTTCTACAACTGGCCTATTTTGCTTACAAAAACATGGTTTATCTACAAGAACAGCAGGATTTCCTTTTCATTTAAAGCTGAATGATCTTTATTATATTAATATACTTCATTTTCTTTCTCTCATCACCTGTTCATGAATACTGAACGTGGTTGGAGTTACTAATTCTGACTGTGCTAATGATTCTAAAATGGTTTAACATGATAAGGGCTTGCTACTGGCTCACATCACAATCTGATAATGTATTTAGAAGATTAGTAGTAGTTTGGGGATTCTTTCTTCTTTCTATGGTTCTAGCATCCCGTGACATTTTCTTTCTTAGAACCTCTGAATCCAACCAACCAACAAGTAAACTGAGGGCATATAAAGGATGGCATAAGGCGTTTAAAGACCAGGTCTGACATAGGTAGGTGGATCATCCACACAGTCTCCAGACATGTCCAGCATATTTTTTAAATTTGCACTTGGACACTTAGAACATTAGCATTAACAAGTTAATTTACACACACACACACACACACACACACTTGTGCGTGCACACACATACACACATAAGCAAAGAGGGCAAGCTAGCTCCAATTCTCACACCAAAATGTTAGTAGAGATCCTCAATCATTGGCTTTACTCTCTATTCAGGTTTAACTGTCTCCTTCATGCTCCCAAAATGGTCTACACTCTTAGTCATTAGAAAATCATATCAAGTTACAGACAGGAAAAAAGAAAAAGACCATTTTTATGTTTCTTCTCATTCTAGGAAAAAATTGACTTTTCCTGAAAT
Organism: Octodon degus; assembly: GCF_000260255.1. NCBI lineage: Eukaryota > Metazoa > Chordata > Mammalia > Rodentia > Octodontidae > Octodon > Octodon degus. Next base: position 3,095,147 of record NW_004524793.1, read on the forward strand.
CACACCCAGTAGCCTCACTTATTTTTCATTGACCAGACTGAACTTTATAGCAGTAAGGGAGATTGCTGTACTGAGTGTTCAACTAGGTACCCTGACATCCTGAAGAAAAAGTGGGTTCTGTAACTAAGGAAGAGGGTGTGTGGATAATGCACAGAGGCAGACAGACGTGAAGATGACCCTTATCTAGAGAGATTGATCTTCAGAGCTTTAGTTGAGTATACTGATTTTCCCCCTTTTTCCTATAAGGCCTTTAACTTTGGACCCCAAATAATGAATAGAAACATCCTCATTTCTTTTCAGATTGGCTCACTAACTCTAGTCACAACTCTACTTCTGTGTATAAATCAGTTAAGAGTTTAACTTGAGATTGAATACAGGGCATTCCTGCAGGGAAGTTTCTTCTGTTCTCTAACTTTATTCATGTTTTCCTAAACTGAGAATGCAATTCGCTGGTTACATCTGTAACGCTGGTTGGCAAGAACAAGAATCAGCAGTTCTGATCTCCCCGAGGACTCACACATGTACCTGAAGAGAAGTTTCTGAGGCATGCAGCTCAGGCCACTGCTTAGCATGCAGCTTTGCCTGTGATGGTAAGAACACTGCTGTATCTACTATGGTGTTTTTAATTCATGCACCTGTCATACATCATTAATATGACTTCTACAGTATGCAGGGTTGATATGATGCAGCCAGAAATTCACAAGGATGTGTTAGACACAAACTCATCTTCAAAGATTTAAAAAGAAAATAAAAGGAATAGTTTGTGTGCCAGGATAACCATAGTATAAACTACATAATGATCAGTGTACTGTAAAAATAAAAAGCACAGAACAATTAATTTCCTTGTGAGTGTTTAAAGGTTGATCATGGCATCCTTCTTTGTTAGAGGTACAGATAGAATTTTGATGGCTGAATATAGAAAAGATGAATTTCAAATGAAGAAAATATAAGAATATAGCCATGGAAATAATGCTGGCTAACTTTATGTTTAATAATATTAAAAATAGAAAATAAAATTGAAAACATGAATGGAGACTAAGCTAAAGGACTGGGGAAGACTAGTATCTTAGGGAGTTTGAGGATGCATGCTTCTACTGTGCCATAGACCTCATAAGGAGACAGTTTTAAAAGTTGCATCTTAATGAAGTAGAAGAAGTATTTATAATTACAAGTGTCTATAGGAAACCAAGAGAGGGAGCGAAGGAACAGAAAGAGGAGGGAAAGGACAATGAAAAGAATTAAGATGAGTCATCTATACGTACCAATTCCTCACAGTAAATGTCATCATTATGTACTGCAAACATGTTCTGATAAACACACAATCATTTGGTAAGTTGAACATATGCATTTTAAAATAGTAATTGCAAGTTTTATAAAGCAAAATGTCCATGAAAAAGGTAGACACATGCTAGATTTGAGAAGAAATCAGTGTAGGGGCTGGTGAGATAGTTCAGCAGTCTAAAGCACCTGCTTAGGCAAGCTTAGGCAAGTGCAGGGACTGCAGTTCAATCCCCAGCACCACATGCCAAGCGAGCCCCACACCCAGGGTGGGCTCAGCTGGCCTCAAGAAAAAAAAGAAAGAAAGAAAAGAAATCAGTCTAAAATTTGTTCAAACCTTGGGGCACACTGAAGTCATCTAGGTCAGTACATAAAATCACTAATTATGGCCTATCTGACAAAGAAAATTGGGTTCCATATAGGTCATAACTGTTTTATGAAACATGGAATGAAACCATAAAATTGAGAAAAAAGCATTTTAATAAATTATATCTCTTTAATATTCATATAGGGATTTATACATTTTAGATTAATTATGTAATTGTTTTGTGGCAATGACTTTATTTCAAAACTGAATGGCAACCCTGTTCTCAAAATTTAATAAGCCAATGTATATTTCTAACTGCAGCCAACCAGTCTACAGTGCTGGGAATTGAAAAAGCAGAACAAAAGTGGAATGTTCCATCATTGCACCTGTTTCTACAATCAAGAATGTTATGTTTGCTTGTTGCCAGCATGATTATACCTTGCTGTATCTTAAGAAAATAATGGCATTAGTATAGCAAGCATGGCCCTCCTGCCCGTGTCATCCTGAGTTACTGCTCTCAATACTATGAAGGTGAAAAGTTCAGATTATCTTGATAATTGCCTACTGATGGAAAGTTACAGCAAACTGCTTTTTCAAATGTCAATGTAAATAACATCTCAAATATATCATTTGAATCATTCAGACAGCTCAATGAAATTTTGTCCTTGCTCAAAAGCAAAGAAAAACATTCAATAGGCAAAATGGAGTTTAAAAATAGATTCTTAGTGGGTGATAATAGGTGATGGTAAGTGACACTATCTCTAACTCTGCTCTTCACAGCCCCTTATTCTTTCAGAGCACATATAAAATTTTTCACTCAT
>NW_004524793.1:3104637-3112433 GCF_000260255.1 Octodon degus
CGGAGGCTTAGGGGGCTATTCGGCATGTTCAAACTCAGAAACAAAAACCAGAACAGCGTCAGGATATGGCTGTACTAGAGGACGTTAAGAAAGTTGAAGTGGAACACTGGAGACAAAATTTCTGAATTTTTGTCACGTTCTCTTTTTAAAAAGTGCTACCTGCTAACTTCTGGGGAAGTGGAATATTCAAAAGTTCTGTGGTGCTTTGTCCTGTATATCTTTTTATATTTCATTATTTGTGGCTAAGAGTTGGTATATGACATAGTGCTCATTTATGGCATATTAGTATAACATGCAGATGTATAGTGCAGTTCTTGAGTGATAATTCGTGGTGGAATGCTAAAAATTTATTATTTGCTTATAAAAACCCGTGAAACCATTGGAAAGCATTATTAATGAAGTCATAACAGTAGAAACTGGTAAAAATTCCAGTCTTAGGTGGCATTAGTGGATGAGACTTTACTTTATAGAAACAGTAATATTTAATTTGGTATTACATTATTTGATGTTTGCTATTCTTCAAGTAGTTAAACCAAGCTTTGGACTACTAATTATTTTAATTTGTAGGTTCAGATCACTTGAGCTCTGGAGCTCTGAGTCCTTCAGTGGTGTTAGGCTTCTGGTAAGTGAGAATTAACTTTCATAGGTAAAGGTAGAAAATATGCACCTATTAAAAAAAAGAAAAACACTGAGAAGATTGCGAATGATTGTGTGCTGACAAATACTTGAAACTTCCTTTGTGTTCAGTTCCTGTAAGCTGATGCATTATGTCAACTTGAGAAGTTTAGAAGTTGAAGTGACTCAGCAGGGGACCAGGGTCCTCCCTATGTAAACATCCTGAATCTGTGCAAGAGGAGGGCAGCGAGTTGCTGTGAGTGCTGCACCCACCTGAGGATAGTCTGCTTACAATATAAGGGAGGAAAAGAGGCTTGCTCTCCCCTTTTGGTTCTTGTTGCTTTTGTGGTCTTGTGCTGTCTTGTTACTCCTCTGCCATTCCTTGGAACCAGCTGAGTATGGATTGAAACCTTCACAAACTGTGAGCTAAAAAAACCTTTCCTCCTCAATTTTGAGTGTTGGGTATTTTGTCTCAGCAGTGAGAGAGAGAAAACCAAGACAGAATTTAATATTGGGAATGGGGTTATCGCTGGGACTACCTGACAGTGTGATACAAGAGCCTTTGGGAATGGCATGTGGGAAGATTTTTGGAAGGGTCTGGAAATGCCGGCTGAAAGAGTAGCACTGGCATGCCTTGGACTATTCTGCGTGGGGGATTCTGATTAGACTTTATAGACCAGAGGCTAATACAAACCCTGCTAATAAAAGACCAGCCTTGGGAGGTTTCTATTGGAAAGAAGGATTGCATTGGCTGTTGCAAGTTCAGAGAGTGGGTTACAGCTTGGCAGGAAGTTTGTCTGCATTTTGCTCCTGTCTAGAGACTTTGCTTACTAATTAATATGGTAGAAGAAATTTTAAAACAGTCGAATATTGAGGCTGTGGCATGACTATTTTGGGGGGCTTTAGCCAGATCTATGTTGAGAATTAAGAGCAAAGAGCTCAGCGAGTAAATTAAAATGTGAGTTTGGCCAGAAGGGAAGCCCTAGTAAAGCTGTACACAACAAAGATAGTGCTGGGGAGACCTTCATTGTTGAGAAGGAACAGGAGAAGAACAAAGATGGCCTGTGGGTGTCACAAGAAGCAGCAAATCTCCATCCTTTGCAGCCTTAAAACTGCAAAAGTGGAAGACTTTGCTTTGAGGAGAAGCCCACAGAGCACCATGTTCCAGAATGACAGTGGCATAGGAAGATTGTTCTTGAGAATTTGATTCAGAGTGCCTAGTGATCCAGGCACTTGACCACTAGGGCCAAGAGAGAGGGAAGTCGGGCTGTTGCTCTACCTGGCAGCAGATGTTGGCATCATCTACATAGTACTGGCTGTAGGCACATACTGAATGCGGGGGGGGGGGGGGTAAGAAGGTTCACACCTCAATTTCAGAAGGCCTGGACCAGGCAGTGTATCCATGAAGCTGTGGGGGTGAAGTCAAAGGTGCTGTGAGGGCCTCACAAGTTTGAAGAAACTAGGAATGTGGATCATCTAGGGAAACCTGCAAAGAAAGAATAAAGCCAGCCCAAGAGAAGCTGTGGGAACTATAATTACCAGAAGTGCTGTAGGGCTGGAACCACACAAGCCCTTTGGATCTCACAGTTTGCCACAGATTGCCTCAGATGCTAGACATGGAATTACAGGACTTAATGTTTTGCCCTGTTGGATTTTGGACTTGCTTTGGTCCCAATCCTTTGTATTCTCCTGATTGTAACTTTTGGAATGAAAATGTTTATCTTATGCCATTGGCTGTGAGAAGTGTTTAACTTTTCATTGTATGGGGTCTTGTAGCTAAGAGCTTACCTTAAATTTCAGAGATCAGAACTTGGTCTTTTCAGCAGTGCTGAAACTGTTAAGACTTTGGCAATTCTTGTAGGTGTACTAAATGCCTTTTGCATAAAGAGATGTGCATGAGGAGGAGAGGGGTGAAATGTTATGGTTCTGATGTAATGTTGATAGACTTAATACTGGTTCTTAAGGATTGTTAAATCTATGTTATTATGTTCAAGTTGTGTAACGATAAGAGTCAGCATGTCTTTGTAATCTATAGACCTGTTTAAAGAAATGTACCTGGTTGCCAGCTTGAGAAGGGGTGGGTTGTGATGGTTAATACAGTGTGTCAATTTGAGAAATATAGAAGTTTAAATGACTCAGGACGGGCCCCCAGAGCCAACAAGAGAAGAGTAACCAAGAAGTTTCTAAGAGATGCAGTTCAAATACTTTAACAAAGGTCTTTTAATAGCAAACGTATGCAATTCTGTGTGGAATCTCAAATATTGTTATAATAGAATCAAACATTAAAATGACAATAAAGATTATTCTCATTCTTTCTACAAAAAAAAAAAAAACCAATAACAAAGTTGCTGAGGTACAACCAGGCAAAATAAATGAGAGTAAGAAAAATTATAAATTATCATGAATTAGAACAGTCTTAGGTTTATATTCATCTTATAAAATAAACTCAACGTGTATTCAGCAATAATTGACAGGCTATTTGGAGAGGTTCTACCACCATAATGGTAGAAAAAAAGAATTGTCACCGTGTTTCTCACAAATGGGTCCCTGTGTTAAAAACACTGACATAGCAAGAATAAAACCACAGCAAGACACAATTTTCACCCACCAGCTTGACAAAAATTCACCATAGGAACTCTCTTCTACTTGCAATTGCTTAGCAGAAGAATACGGGATGTCCATCTCCGCCACCCAAGTTACACTCTCATACCTCCCAGCCTTTGACTGAGGTCTAGTCTAGTATCTGTCCTCACCGAGGTTGTCCTTGCCTGGCAACCTACAGAGAAACTCAAATGCATGTGCAGAAGAATATATGTTAACAAAGAAGTATTTCCCTATTATTCAAGAGCCAAAAATGGAAACATTGGAAAGGCTAATGTGTATTGTCATCCTATAAAGCAGTTATCAAACAATAAATACATGTGACACATAGCAAAACTACTATCCATGACCAATACTGACCTCCATTTTTTAGTTCTCTAATAAAGAGCATTTTTAAAGGAAGCTATGTGTGCCTTAAAATGAGTCCTCTTCACTCAGTGGGGCTCAGGCAAGCCAAAAGGTTGGATGTTCATGATAGACAATAAGAGAATATTAAAACATACAACCTTGGGTATATGAGTCAAGTCATGGAAGAATTATAAATTATGAATTTATTTAAGTAAAATATATAGGATGCAGTGTATTTTGGTGTTTGCCTGTGCAAAGGCACAGGGTTTGATTCCCCAGCACTACAAACCAAACCAAAACCAAGTTCAAACCAGACAAAACTAGACCCAGTGTGTGAGTGTATGCATGCTACAGTCCAGAGCATGGGTTTGCACTAAGCCAAAAAAACACCCTGACAAACAGGGCCCAGGAAAACCTGGACGTGTCAGTGAAAACGCAAACAGGGGCTTCCACAGCCTCTGCTTTTAAACACTTAGGTCCTCCACAAATGCTGCCAGAAGCATAACAGCAGTGAATCAGAAATGATTTAGAAGTTAAAGCTCTGGAAAAAAACAGAGAGGAGGCTATAGCCTAAGAAACAAACACTGCACCACAGAGGCCAGTCCACATGCACCGCTCCCTTCTCTCGCTCGGGTCCTCCACTTGCTCCCCACAGTTACACACCAACTTCTTAGTATGGTAAATCTTACTCACATAAACTAAACACAACATTCTCTTCTCCACTCCACATCCTTCCTTTTTCTGATCTGTTACTTTCGTTGCCTCTCTAAAAGTCCCTTTTAGGGCCTTTCATCATTTTGCTGCTGGTTCATTCGTCAAGGTATAAATTAAACAATGTCCCATGTAACGTCCCTAGTTTTCCTAGTTACTGTGTGCATAATCTCTGAACTCTCAAAGCAGGAAGAAACTTTATTGACACATAACACTTTCAACTTTGTTTATAACTTTAAAAGCTGGGGCAATAGAGCCTGTACTTCAAGAGAGCCAGACAGAGTCCCAGGAATTCTATTTACAGAACCTCCTGCTGCACTTGTTGGCAGACAGGGCAAAGAAGTCTTCAGTAATGACAGGTGCAGCTGGGAATGTTCCTTCAGCACAGAACAGAAACAGAGATCAGACCAGACAACTCTTGGAAGCAGTTTCCCAGTGACTAAGAGTGCACTTGCTGACAGAACAGAGTCTGGATTTCTGGGTTAATTTCCTGAAGATCCCAGCCCTCCCATACTTAGTTAAAAACTGAATACTTTTATTCTACTTAAGTATACATGTTGAGAGCATGTAATGGTCTTAGGAGTTGGGCCTTTTGAAAAGTTCAGATGAAGACATTAGAATGGATTCTCTAGTGGAAGGAGAAAGGCACCAAGACCTTTTGTTTTCACCATATGAGGGCAGAGGAAGAAATTGCCATCTCACAAAGAATGGAATCTAAGATACTTTGCTCTTGTATCTTTCAGACTCAAGCATGGCATAAAATAAATGTGGGTTGCTTAATCTACCTGCTCCACGCTATGTTGTTATAACAGCCTGAACAAAGATAATGACTTTGCAATACACTGACACTGATGCAAGAAGCTTCTAGACATCGGAGAGGGGCAGCAATGATGTGTGTAACAAAAAATTATACAAAACAAGCAGCAAAGACAGCAACTACAGCAATGTGTGCTGTAGTCCCTTGTGGGACAGAGTGCTAGCACTTTTCTCAAGAAATGTGAACAGACTTCCACACGTGTTTCTATTAACAGTTATCAGCTATCCAGGAAAATGGTTCTCATAAATGCAGAGAAATCAGATTCTTTTGCAACTCTAAATATACTGTTTTGAAATAAAAGCTACAAAAGAACGAAGACTTAGAAAGTAGTGGCCATCTAATGTTTCTCCACCTCCAGTAGTTTGACTAGTCATTACTTATTTTGAAAACTGTCCAGGCTGAACTATCAAGAAAGAAATGCAATTTCTATATGGACTTTTCATATCTTACCCCAAGGATTATTATATTCCTCTGAAACTGCAATTTCATCAGAAACCCTGCTTATAAGGGAGGCTGCGTGCAGCACAGCTAAACTACTGAATTGGAAGTGGTGGCACCTTCCCGCACTCTTCTGCAGTAACTATCAGCTACCTACAAACTCTACAGTCTAGCTCTCTCAAGTTTAGCCTGATCAGTGAGTTATACAGACATCTTATGGGAGAGCTGGCAAGTAGAGTAACACATATCAACTAGCTTTTGGCAGTTACGCAGTCAGCCCTGCACATCAGCAGACCCTACATCCTCCAATCAAATAACTTCAGAGATGAAAAATATTCAGAGAAGAAATCTGTGCCTATACTGAACAAGAACAAACTTTTTTTGGTATTATTTCCTAAAGAATACAGTACAACTAATATGCTCATAGTACTTACCCTTTCGTAGCACAACCTAGTATTAGGTATAAGTACAGTAATCTATATTTCAGGTCTATGGGAAGATGTGTATAAGATATATTCAAACACTTGCAGGTTGATTCATATAAGAGACTTGTACATCTTCAGATATAGATGGACATATGGGCTGTAGAGCCCACCCTGCATGGATCTAAAGTGAGAAACAACTGTGCTACCTGGCAACAATCCTTGGAGCTATCTCCAAACTGTTAGGGTGAGCAAATCTGTTCCTTCTACCAGTCATAATCATGAGTCTAGTACACATGAGTTCACAGGATTAAAAGATATAGTCATGTTTCCTAGCTCTTCTCCTTTACCTCTCTTGATTAGTTGATCCGCAAGATCCCGCTTTCCTTTCACTTGCATTATACCTTTCTATTTGTATTTCTTCTTTTGCGTTCTTATACTAGGAAACTATACGATATTTATACACGTGTGTCTGGTTTATTTCACTTATGAGTATATCTTCAAGTGGCATTAACTTCAATATAAAAGCTTTGAGTTTATCATTCTTAATAGCTGAATAATACTCCATTGTGTAAAAGTACCACATCTTTTTCAACCATTCCTCAAGTGATGGTCATCTTGGTTGTTTCCAAGATTTGGCCATCACAAATTGTGCCGCTATAAACATAGGCACACATATATCCCTATGATATGATGTTTTTAAATCCTCCCAGAAAATTCCCAGTAGAGGAATAGCTGGTTTAAAGGGGAGTTCCAGTCCAACTTTAAAATTGCAAGTCACATTATTAGGACTAGTTACTACCACGTCCCATTTAATCCAAGCACTGATTTAATACTGACCACATATTTACTGGTTGTAACAGTGTTCTCTGGGAAATCTCTTACAGCCAGAATGTGTAGAGGATTCAGTAAGTCATTATATTTAATGAAATTGTTCTTTGAATATTAAATTGACCTCAGAGTTAAATCCACGCGTCACTTTCATTTGTGTCACTCATTTGCTCCAAAACCAGCCTGAAAATAAATTATTGTACTCCAAAATTCTCTTAATGCCTTAACTCCTAAATCCTATATTTTAGTAGCAACTCAACTCTTGGAAATTTTAAGTAAAAAGCTGTTGGACTTAGTGTTTTTGAGAATTTATAACAGCACATTAAAATTACATTTGCTGAAAATGAAAAATAAGGGAAACATTAATCGTATTGCATATTAGTTGCCACAAAATTAAGTGAAAATTATGCTTATTCAACATCTTGCAAATATAAAGTTTATTTTTTCCTAAGTCTGTTTACCATGAGGAACAAAATATAAAGATGTTTATTTTAATAGTCTCTAATGGTCATTTACTTGGAGGCTTTGGGGGAAGGATGGGAATAGGATTTTTAAAGAGGAAACAAATTGTACTATGTATGTGTAACCACTCCACCAGATGGTTATAGGATGTATGGACGGGCTGCAAACATGTACTAATGAAAATAAAATAGAAATAAATAAAATCAGAAGATACACTTTCCACAAGTCTTTGTTTAGTCTGTGTTTATCTTAAAGGTTAGCTTTTCTCACGCACTATTAGTAAACATTCAGGATTCCACTGACCTTGCTTTAATTTCCTTAGCCCACATAAAAGACTAGGAAGATGCTCTTAGTATTAAAAACACACATGGGAAATGAACTTCCAGAATGGCAGGTAGTATGAGTACTGTGGATTCTCTCTCCAGTAAACAACCATTCAAGTGCTAAAAACGTAATCTCCGGAAATGATACTAAAGCCATAGAGCAAATGGAAAAGAACTGTTCAAGAAAAACTACCAAATCTTGGTAAGAACATCAGGAGCCTGAAGCAC
>NW_004524793.1:3112533-3113534 GCF_000260255.1 Octodon degus
ATGAGATAGTTTCAAAACAGGTTAGTAGTGCAGTTACAATAATTAATACATTGCATATTGTTGTCTTTGTGGTAGTTATTCATAGCACAAGATGCAGCCATAATATCTTGTTTAAACACTATTAGTTCAAAACTTTCTTCTCATTGAACTAAGAGAAAGTAGCTATGTAGATGAAAGTCACAGTAAGATTTAACACGGATGGTATTTCCAAGATATTTATGTAAATGACACTGAAAGAAAAATCTTGTATTCCCAGAGCAACAAAAATCAACTCTTAACCTTATCAAATATTTGATCTATAATTACTTTACAAAATTAGGTATCAGAAGAACATATTTGATCTAATTGCACTGAAGTATTTTAATAGGATATTTAAATCGTCCTTGATTCCTGCTATACTCATTAACAATTTTCAGGTAATTTTATGAATAATAATGACAATCTTTAGAGATTATTTATAAGGAATTTTCAAAACTATGTATCAGGAGACAAAATAAAAGCAGTACATTGCTTTTTAGAGTAATTTTCTGTGTATGTAAATGAGGAAGAAGATTTGAATTTCATAAAAAGAAAATATCCCACTAAATCAAATTATTCAGCGATTCAGAGTTAAATGAAAACTCTCTCAAAGTTTATATGTGGCCAATTTTCATATAGAAGTCCCACAATTTTTTGTATTTCTACTTTGAAGTATGCATGAGTCATGCAATAAAGGCAAGATTATAGCAGGTATGAGGTAAGGGATTCTATAAAAAAAATCTCCTTTACTAGACTGAAATCCCAGCACACTTAACTGTGTCAGGATGAAAAAAAAAAAAAAATAGACCAGGCAAATAAACAGTCTTCTCAGCATTGGTACGGGAAAACAGTGAAAAGTTTGCTCATTGAGAGTTTGTAACTACAATCTCCAACTCATACACATTTGCAAACCAAAACAGGTCATCCCCGTGGCCCATAAAACTTTAAGTGAGCAGGTAGTTATTCTGCATTCATAGCGACCT
>NW_004524793.1:3115759-3116434 GCF_000260255.1 Octodon degus
GGCGAACAGCAATAACAGATATCTATGGAACATTAACGAACAAACATTTTTTCTTAGCAGATATGGAATATTTTCTAGAAGGCCCATGTGCTAGGCTACAAAAAAGGTCAAGAAAGATGTGAAGGAAAGCTGAGGTCACTCAGCTACTGGTCCAACACCAGCAGCCATCTACTTAGCTTATGTTGCTCAGGATCTTTGTTTCTTCCACCTAGCTGGAAACATTCATAACTAATTCTATTACTGTACCAGATAGAGGAGAAGACAGGGCTTATAAATTAGGCAGAGAACTCTGAGGAAAAATATGGATAAATGTGGAATGCCACTGTGGAATTTGAGTTATTCTGTAGTTATTGCTGAACATATCCATTCTCTTACACACTACATTTACAGTTGTTTGTGTTATGACTCCTACAACCTTACTTGTTACTGTGCACAGTTCTGTGGCAAGAAAAGCCCACTAACCAACCATAGTGATTGCTCAGGCTCTCAGTACACCCGTGTAACTAAGATGAATCCCTATTGTTAGACTTCAAGGCTCTCAACTTAGTTTACATCTTTAATAATAGTCTAAAGGTGAGACCCAGTCCTAGCCCAGGTCCGGTGACTGTGCGGAGAGCTTCCTGCTACCCTGCGCCAGTGGGACCAGTCCCAGCCCAGGCGCAGAGTGGGCCGGAC
>NW_004524793.1:3125144-3133121 GCF_000260255.1 Octodon degus
ATTTTATTTTATTTTATTGAGAAACAAATATCAATGAGACAGATTCAAAGCTGATTAATAGGACATTTTCAATCATTAATACATTGTACATTGTTATCTTCTTAGTGGTTATCCATAGTACAAGAAGCAGACAGGATATCCTGTCCAAATACTATTACTGCAAATCTGTCTTCTCATTGAATTAAGCAAAAGTAGCTGTATATCTATCCTAACTATTCTGTATATACACATACAAAATGGTCCTTCCTTTGTATCCCCTTTTTCTATTTAGTCCTGTCAGAGATGGAAATTCTATTGGCATCTAAATACTATAAATGCTTGAATTCAGCAAAACAACCCAATACAGTCCAGCAGTAAACAATAGTAGTGGGTTATCCACAGAAGTTGTTGACTAGAGCCTTTTACAGCTCATCATGTTAATATGTCTTTACTTTATATCCTGTAACCCTGTACTGCACTTTGTAGATCCTTTGTCAGTGTCAACAATGTGGATGAATCATGGCCATTGTTTGACCAATTTACTCTCTGTGAAAGTCTGAGAGAAAGTTTTCTCTCCATGTGACTCTCCTTAAAAATACCACATTGGCTTTGTAGTGTAATTTTAAGTTAGGGATTATGATGTCTCCTGCCTCTCTTTTGTTGCTCAGGATTACCTTCACTATTCTAGATCTCTTCCAGTTGCTCCAGATGACTTTTAGGAATGTTTTCTCTACATCTGTTAGGTTTATTATAGGTATTTTAATTAAGAGTATTGAGTCTGTATAACAATTTTGGAGTGGGACCATTTTCACAATATTGGTTCTTCCTATCCAGGAGCAAGAAACATCTTTCCATTTTCTGAAATTCTCTTTGATCTCTTTTCTTCAGAGTACTACAATTTTCACTGTATAAATCTTTTACTTCCTTTGTTAGAATGACTCTTAAGTATTTGCTTTATTTGATTGTTATTGTGAAAGGTGTGGTTTCCATAATTTCTCTCTCAGTCCATTCATTGTTTGCATACAGAAGTGTTATTTACTTTTGAATGTTGTGTCCTGCTATATTACTGAATTGGTTATCAAATCTCCAAGTATCTTGGTGGAGTTTTGGGGATCTTCCATGTAGAGTGTCATGTCATCTGCAAATAATACTGCTACTTCTTCCTTTCCAATCATTATTCCTTTTATCTCTCGCTCTCTCTCTTATCTAATTGTCTGGCTAATGTTTCAAGAACTATATTGAAAAGGAGTGGTGACAGTAGACATTCTTGTCTTGATCTTAAAGAGCAGCCTTTCAGTTTTTATCCATTTGGTGTGAAGTTGACTGTTGGTTTGTCATAGATGGGTTTTTATGCGATTGAGTTAAAGACCATCTATTCTGATTTTCTGTAGGGTTTGTTATCATGAATGATGCTGGACTTGTGAAAACCTTTTTCTGCTTCCATTGAAATAATTATGTGATTTTTGCCTTTGGCTCTGTTGTTGTGGTGTATTACATTTAATGATTTCCATATCCTGAACTATCCAAAGACTAAAATTAGACATATACCTATTACAATGAACTAAAGTAAAAATGGATGAAAGATTTAAATATGAAAACAAAAAAACTAAGTCTACTGGAGAGAAAAGAGTTAGAAATCTCAAAGACACAGGAGTAGGTAGAGGGTTCATGAACAAAAAACAAACTTCACAGGAAATACTTCAAAGAATCAACAACTTGGATCTCATCTTTTTGAAAAGTTTCTGCATGTCAAAAGAAATCACCAACAGAGTAAAAAGGAGACCTGTGAACTGGGAAAAAAATTATAGACAACTGCCCCTCTCACAAAGGCCCTCTGTCTAGAACATATAAAGAATTTTAAAATATGAGGCCTTCATATTTCAAATACCCAATACAGAAAGGGGCATCTGAGATGAATATACACTTCATAAATGAAGAGATACAAATGGCAAATAGATACATGAAAAAATGTTCAACATCATTGGTCATTTGAGAAATGAAAATTAAAAAAAAAAAAACCCACAGATTCCATCTCACCCCAGAAAGAATGGCTAGCAACAAGAAGTCATCCAATAACAAATTATGGATAGGCTGTGGGGAAAAATTAACTCTTCTCTACTGTTGGTAGGGGTGTAGACTGGTACAATACTATGAAAATCACTGTGGGGATTCCTCAAAAACAAGGATTGGAAGTCCCATTTAACCCAGTTATTCCCCTCATCAATATTTGTCTCAGTTACCCTTCTCTTGTTGCTGGGACAAATACCTGACACCCAAAATGAAGGAAGGAAAGGTTTATTTAGCTCACAGTTACTGGAGGTTGTAGTCCATACTCAGCTGACTCCACAGCAGAGTGGCACATGGCATAGAACAACCTTTCATGATGGTAGAAGACAGCAAAGAGCAAAATGGAATAGCAACAGCTACAATGGCTACAAAGAGCAAGCCTGGCTCCCTTAAGTCGTATTCAGGCTATCTGCCCCAGGCCAGGTGTAGCATTCACACCATAATCCCAGTGGATCTTGAGTTAATCACAAACTCTAGAAGTCTGCCCCATCACTGCATGAGGCTTTCCAGGGACAACTAGACACAAACCATAACAGTATTATTTCCAGAAGAACTAAAAACATCATACCACAGTGGCATATGTGTAACTATGTTTATTGTAGCCAACACTTGGAAATAACCCAAATGCCCATCAACTGAAAAATGGATAAAAGGATGTGGTGTTTTTACACAATGGAGTATGACTCAGGTAAAGAAAAGATAAATGCTAGGCTTTTATAAGTAAATGCATGCAACCAGAGAAAATAATTTTAAGTTAAATAAATTAGACCCACATGTGCAAACATTATATTTTCTCCGTAAAGAACCTGAAGGAATAAATAAAATTGAAAGCTGCAATAGATGTTGTGAAAAGGAAAGAATCTGTTCGAAGGAGAGTAACAACTGTGATAAGGGAAAGGACAAAAAAAAAACAAAGGAAAAAGCTATTTTATGTATTTATGCAAGTTAGTTTGGATAATTTTACAGCTGATTTTTTCTGGTCTATTGGAAAGAGCAGTTAATAGCAATTTTTTTGTCCTTTTTAACTTCTTATAACTTTTTGTACCAATTTTACATACTTGGTAATCTAAACAATTTGAATTCAACACTATGCAATATAATAAACATTCATTTGTTTACTGAAATTCTGTATCATTTCTATTTTTTTAAATATTTGTATTCTCTATAAAAAGATCAAAGAAGAAAAGAATAAAAGAATGTGCCAAAAAAGAAAATAGCTCTTAGCATTAAGCCTATATCATTTCAATCTCAAGCTATTATCTTTGTTTCTGCCTAAATCTCATAATACTTCCATATTTTTATTTAGCTAGATAGTAAAACCTGAGCTCTAATAGCAGATAGATAGATAGATAGATAGATAGATAGATAGATAGATAGATACATACATACATACATACATACATACATACATACATACACAGTAGTCCTTGCTTGGATTGTGCACACAGTTCATTCTGGGCACACACTTGTAATCCAAGACACTTACATATCAAAGGGAATTTTTCTGCAAGAAATAATGTAAACTCAGATGATCTGTTCTACCACCCAAAAGTACTCATATACAATGATTATAATATTATAATATAATATAAAATAATAAAGAAAATACATTACATAAAGCCAAATAAGCATACTTGCACTTACCTTTGGAAACTGTCATGGCTGGTATGAAGGACATAAGAGACAGGTCAGTTACCATGTTGCTTGACTTTCACTATCACAAATGACATCACTGTTCTCTATTGACTCAGTGAGTCTTTTCACTTTTGTGCAACTTTAGCCAGCATCCTTTCCAGTAACACTTGGTTCAGCTCTTTCTGGAAGTGTGACACTGCATTGTTGTTCACAAATTCATCTCTAACTCTGCTACAGCCTTATTAAGTGGTGCTATGCTACCAAAATTTGCAGTTTTTCCACATTGTATACATCTCCCTAATCTTATATGTTGTGAGGATTCATCCACCTTTTCTCTTCCTCCTCTGCAGAATCCGTAGCCTCTTCTTATTGAGAGTCCATCAACCAAGATCCCAGAGAGAGAGAGAGAGAGAGAGAGAGAGAGAGAGAGAGAGAGAGGAATCGTTGATTCAGCTGTGATCACGTGATGTTTGCATACTACTCACAATACAAAGGATCACTTATTCATCAAATAAAATTTATTAGAAACATCTGTCTTGTGGAACACTAGAAGAAATTGTTCCTTGCAATCCAAGGTGTGTGTGTGTGTGTGTGTGTGTGTGTGTGTGTGTGTGTGTATTGCCAAGGCAATATATTATTAGTATTCTATTCATTTATTAATGGAGTGTTGTAGCTATAGTTTATATCTAGGTGTCTCCTTAAAGCCTTCTGTGCTCATAGGTGGGCGTTGGGAAAGTGAGCGTGTGATGCTGGAATTATGAGTATGTGGTAACCTTTTGGTAATTTCTAATAAGAAATTTAACACTGGCCCTACAACTCCAATTCCCAGGTTTTTTTTTTTTTCATTTATAGTATCACTCCAGTACCCCTGAGAGATACTCATTAATTTACTTGTGATTACCAGAAGTTTGAAATAATGAAATTTTCAGCTATGATGCACATGATTAACTACTACCATACACAGATATATCCATATTTTTGTTCAAGCTTGTATTTAAGCAAGTGTAGAAAAGAGAGAAGTTAAATAGTGTAACAAAATAACAGAAAAATTGGTGTTATGATTCATATTATAGCAGAGCAACAACCAACTACTCTTCATAAAACGTTTGAAATGCCCAATCCTCCCAGTAAAAACCATTATTTTCTGTCCTCTCTTCCAATACTATGAACTTGTGCTATCAATGAGCATTGTAAATCTTGCTTGTTTTGCCTGGAAAGTAACTTCTTTGACTACACAAACCTTAAGGACGCCCTTTCTCTATGAATGAAAGTAGGCAGGGTCTTTTAACAGTTCCTTAAGAGTAGCAGCTGAAAAAGGAACGCTCAATGATCTTCAAGTTGGCTAAACTGGACCAAGTTTAGCTCATAACTGTCACACTCTATCCATAGTAGAATTACTTGTAAAGTGTTTCTTGGTTCTTAGGTTTAGAAATTCTAATCCATGGACCACATGTTGAGAAACACTTATCTCTGCTTTAAATACTAACTTTGAACCTGGGAGTTCACCTGAGCTGTACCTATTGCCTGGAATGCCGTTGGAGCTATCAGCCATCATAATTGTAGAAAAAATTATCGGTTTCTTTAAGAAAATTATGGTTTGCATTTAGATGTCCACCAAAATCCTCACCCACTCATGGGGCTGCCTTCTAGAGCTTATGATTGATTCATAGTTCAATGCTGGGATTATGGGTGTGAATGCTACACCTGCCCTGGAGAAGGAAGACTGAATACAAAATAAGGGAAAGAGGTATGCTCTTTGCTGATCATGTCCTTTGTGCTCTTGTTGTTTTGCCATCTTCTGCCACCTTGAACAGCTGGCCCTGTGCCATGCCATGCTGCCTTGGAGCCAGATGATTATGGTCTAAAACTTCTACAAACCATCAGTAAATAAAAATTTCCTTCATTAATTTTGGGTTTTGGATGTTTCTTTTAAGCAACAAGAGAAAAGTAACCAAGACAGAATTTGACCAGAAAAATGGAGTAGTCACTGTGACTATTACTATGTGATTCAAGAGTCTTTGGGGATGAATGACTTGTGTAGAGTTTGGACAGTTTTGGAAATGTCACCTAAATGAGTAGTGCTCAAATACCTTAACTGTTCTGTATGGAACATTCTAATAAGGGCTCAGAATACCAGAATTCTGAGAGAAATCCTCTGGTAAAGACCAGGACTGGTAGGTTTCTGCTGGGAAGAACTACTGCATTGGGTGTTGGACTTCAGAAGATCTGTGTTATGGATTGGCAGAAAGTTGGTCTGAATTTTGCTCATGTCCAGAAAATTTGTCTTAGACTGCAATTAAGACCAGTGGACCCATTAAATTGGCAGAAGAAATTTCAAGGCAATCTAATGTTGAGGTCACAAAACGGCTACCTGTTAGCCAGAAGAGCAAAGAGCCCAGTATGATGATTTGTAAAGTTGTGAGTTTGGACAGAAAGGAAGTTCCAGTAAAGCTGTGGGCTATAAACATATAGTCAAATTGAAATTTTGAATTCAGAGGAAGAACAAGAGAATTGAAAAGATTGTCTGAGGACATCAAAAGATTTAAATATTGAAAATAAATGCTAAATCTTCAGGAGAAGAAAGAAGGTTCAAGTCTAAAGGATATAGGCATAAGTAGAGTTTATGAACATGAATCAAACTGCACAGGAAATAATTCAAATAATCTACAATTGGGATCTCCTCTTTTTGGAAAGTTTCAGATGTCAAAAGAAATCACAAGCAGAGTCAAGAGAAAACCCACAAATCAGGAAAAAATTATACTAGACTATCCCTCAGAGAAGGACTCCTACCTAGAACTTATAAAGAATTTTTAAAAAATCAGGCCTCTAAAACTGAAAGACCCAATCCAAAAATAGGCAATTGAGGTAAATATATACTTTGCAAATGAAAAGATGCAACTGGAAAATAAGTATATGAAAATACATGCAAAATCACTGGTCATTCAAGAAATGCAAATTAAACAACTCTGAGAATCCAGCTCACCCCAAAAAGAATGGCTATCATGAAGATGTCAACCAATATCAGATGCTAGAGGGGTTGTGGGGAAAAAGGAACACTTTACTCAGTTGGTGGGAGTGTAGACTGGTACAACCATTATGGAAACTACTGTCGAGATTCTTCAAAAAGCTAGGATTGGAAGTCCCATGCAAGCCAGCTATTGACCTCAAAGGTATTTTTCCAAAAGAACAGAATTCATCATACCACAGCGATATTTGCGCTTGCACATTTATAGCAGCATAATTTCTCATAGCTAAATCTTGGAAACAACCCAAATTTCCAACAACAGAATGAATAAAGAAGATATGGTGTTCTTACACAATGGAGTATTATGCAGCTAAAAAAGGATTAATTTGAGGCTTTTTTGATAAATGATGCAAGTAGAGACTAAATTGGTAAGTGAAATGAATCAGACCCACATATGCAAACATATTATCTTTCTAGTGTGAGACCCTGAAAGAGTAAAATCTGAAAGGTAAAATAGATAATGTGAAAGAGAAAGAATTTGCTCTGTGGGAAGTAAAAACTGGGAACAGAAACAGGACAAAAGACATATCATAGTAATATATGTGTACCTATGTTTAAAGCAGCACAATTTGTGATAGTTAACTCTTGAAAATAACCAAGATGCCCATCATCTGAGCAATGGATGAGAAAAGGATGAGGTATTTTTATACAATGGAGTATTACTCAGCTATAAAGAATGATAAACTCAAAGACTTTATATGACTACTTCAAATAGATGCCACTTGAAGATATGCTGATAAGTGAAATAAATCAGACCTACATGTGTAAATATCATGTAGGCTCCCTAGCATAAGAATTAAAAAGAATAAATAAAAATAGAAAGGTATAACATAATTAAAAGGAAAGCAAGAACTTGAGGATTACACAAGGAAGAGAGTGCAAGGAGAAAAGCTAAGAAACATGACAGGAGAAAAGCCATACATTTACATGTGCAAGATGGAAAGGAAATGATCCTGAGAATCTTCATCAAGTTTTTTAAACTAGCAGTTAATTAGTAGGATTCTCTCCCTGAATAACTATGTATGCAGATACCTGTAAACTAGGCAACTGCATTGAGGACAGCAAATTGTAATGGTTGGGTCATGCTTGGAATGCCTGTCATTCTGGTCTTCTAAATATGTACTGCTTGTCATGACATACCAATTACTGCCATACTGTCTCTCAAGTAAATGTTTGTTTTAAAAAAGGATAATAAATGAAAAAGAAAAGAAAAGAAAAGAAACTCACAGGACTGTCCTGCTACAATGCTGTATATGGTCAGATTTCTAAAT
>NW_004524793.1:3134404-3139478 GCF_000260255.1 Octodon degus
CCACAGCCAAGAGAGCAGATAGCCCAGCTACTGCTCCAACTGGCAGCAGACCTTGGTATCATTTATGTGGTGCTACTTTTAGGTACATGCAAAGTACAAGAGTTCTGAAGTTACATAGGCTTCCACCAAGATTTCATAAGAAGGCCTATAAGGCTAGGTAGTATGCACCCAAGGGAGCAGTCTGAAGTTGTTAGTGAGAACCCTCTGCTAATGGAAACCTCAGAAGTTTCAAAAACCCAGGAGTGGACAATCTGAGGAAAGCTGCAAGGAGGGAGCAAAGCTGGCCTAAGAGAGAAGCCATGGGAGGTCCAACCACCAGAAGTGTCATAGGGGTGGAGTTACTTAAGCCCTTTGGAGCTCACAATGTGCCACAGATTGCTTCAAATACTAGACAAGGAAGCATCTTCAGGACTGAATATTTGCCCTACTAGATTTTGGACTTGCTTTGATCTGAGTGCTTTGTATCTCTGTTTGTATCTTTTGAAATAGTCATATTTACTTGTGCCATTGAATTTTGGAAGTGTTTAACTTTTCTTTTATACATGGACTCACAGCTAAGAGCTTGTCTTAAATCCCAGAGGAGAACTGAGGCTTGGACTTTTCAGCAATGTTAAAATGTTAGAATCATGACAACTATTAGAGATAGACTAAAATGTCTTTTGCATAAAGGGTCTTTTTGCATAACATGAGTCTGGGGCTCAAGGGTGGAATGTTATGGTTTGTGTCTATTTAAATGTCTCCCCAAGCAACATGCAGTCATGGGGTGGCCATCTAGATTTTATGATTTATTCATGGTCCAATTCTGGGATTATGAATGTGAGTGCTACACCTGCACTGGGGCAGGAAGCCTACCTACAATATAAGGGAGAACAAGATGCTTGCTTGCTGCTGCTCCTCTCTTGTGCTTTTGTTGTTTTCGCTACCTCCTGCAATCTTGAACTGTTGGTTCTGTGCCATGCCACCCTGCCTTTGAACCAGATGATTATGGACTAAAGCATCTACAAACTATGAGCTAAATAATTGTTTCCTTCCTTAATCTTGGGCATTGGTTATTTCTTCTCAGCAAAGAGAGAAAAATAAACAGACAAAAGCCTTTTAATATTTTCATTTACCAAAGAAAAATAAAATATGCTCTCCTAGTAATATCTTAATAAAATATACTTAAAAAATCATCTGAAGAGAACATTCACGAATAAAATAATGGTATTTTATGACTACTCTAAACGTATATTTTGATACCTTCACAAATACTAAAAATATTTTGTTGCTAGAGAAATATTTTGTTTTGTGTAAAGACTTGCAATCAACTTTGTCTCAATTTACTATAACAGTTAACTAATTCAGAAAAATGATCATTGTTGAAACATAATTTTGATTAGAGTATATGTGAAATACTGACATGTTCTGGAAAAAAGGCTTTGCAGACATACATAATTTCTCATCATAAACACACAAGCAAAAAGGGAAAATTTGGAACAAATTATTAGGGCAAACACTTCAGAGTCAAGACATTCCCAAAAGCAGGATAAATCCCTATAATACCAAAAGCAGTGGAATCCAGTAAATCCCCATAATCCTGAAGTATGATGGAATTCAGTAAAATATGGTGAATAATGAAAAATCATAGCTTCCCTTTGTGAACTAATTCAATTTCAGTAAGGAATTAAGTTCTGAAGACATGACTCTCCCAAAGGCAAGCATTAGTTATTAGCAAGAATAACAAAAATAATGACACCAGCAGCTTATTCCATTTTCTGATTGTTAGCTAGGACATAAACTTTATTATTTTACCGTGTCACATGGAAAATAAGAGCTTAACTACAGCAGACAAAAACAAGCATGAGTGACTGACACCACTGTCTTTAAAATAGGGGAAAACAAGAAAAATTAAAACAAATGTATCAGTAATTAGAATGTGAGGCAAATGCCCTTTAAAACTTATAAACACAGCTTACTACAGCTTGGAAACAAAACATGCTGTTCAATTAGGAAAAGTAGTCATGGAGATTTTACTATCAGATGTATGTCTTGAGGGACTAACAGAATTTGAACAATGTAGAAAACCTAAGATAGTCTGAGAACACATGAGTTTTGAATATGAAGTATACTCAAACACAAATTTGAAGATAAAATGGAAAAGACAATGCAACTTGTATGGCAGACTATAGTAAAATAAGTTATTTAAGCACAAAGTTAGCAAACCATATCCAAAGCCTATACGAAAAAACAGTGTCATGAGACTCCCCAAAGGTCACAAAAATAGACTTGAATTGAACATAATCAAGTCATCCTGGGGCTGGCCAAATATCTCAGTGGATTAAAGCAACTGCAAGCAGGTTTAGGGGCCGGAGTTTCGATTCCCAGGCCTGCCGCACGGGCCCCACTCCTGAGGTGCACTGAGACAGCAATTGAAACTGGGCGTGGTGGTGTACCCTTGTAATCTCAGCTCTTGGGAGGTGGCAAACAGGAAGGTTACTATGAATCTTATCTAGTAGTGAGACCCTGAACACCCTGTAAACCTTTCCCTTAATTAAAAAAGAAAAATTCAGTCATCCTAAATATACCTACTTTTCTTTATAGGCATAATAAATTCATAAATTTAGTGTAATCTCAAAAAAAAAAAAAATAAAACCAACTTACTTTGACTGGCCAGAGGTAGGATGGAGGCTTCACTCTGAAGAGGAGAGGGTTTCTGAATGCTGGGTGGGAGAGCTCACAAGGCTGGGTGGGCTCTCGATTTAAGGAGCAAATCCACCCATGGGATCTGCTCAGCTGAGAGGGCACCAGTGCTAAACAGCAAACCAGTGCAGAAGGCTGGACAACACTTCTGTAGAACATTAGAAGACACAATTAACTGAGGGTGTCCCAATGAAAGCAGAATGCATACTTAGACCCAGAAATCTTTGAGCTCTCAGGACACCTAGGAGAGTCAGGACTGGGAACAAGAGAGAGGAAATGTGGTCCCTGTAACCTGCTAGGAGGGACTTCAAACAGTGTTCATCTAAGTTTTTAATTATTAGAACCTATTTTAACATAATATAGAGGAAGCGCAAGAGACATAATTATTGCCTTAGGTCAGATTCCCAATGAAAAAGAGTTCCAAAGATTTTCTAATTTTGTGCTTATTTGTTTGCCTGTTTTTGTGTTTGCTTCCAGTGGGGGTCTTTCCTCTGTACTGGAGTGAGAAAAACAAGAATAGACACAGAAAAAGTCACAGATCTGTTAATGCCAGTGTCAATCAAATCTTGTAGGACCCTGAAGAGCAGTTTAAAAAGAAACCAAAGAGGCCAGTTCTATGTAGCCCCCAGTTGTGCTCAGGCAGAGTGTCTCCTTCTGCAGGCAAAAGGTGAGAAGTTCAGAGAGATGCAGGCATGAGTCCTCTCTGTAGCCAACACTCCAGGGCTGGAGAGGAGTGTCTTGTTCCTGAGGAGGTGTGGAGTGTGCCTCACAGCCGCCTCTTCATCCAAGCCTGCAGCCTGCAGCATACTACTTGGAAGAAGCTGCCCATTGTGGTCCATACAATTATGAATCTATGTATCGATACATGTCTGTGTAACCCACAAATTTTAATCCAGAACCGTGAAAAGGTTTTCATTCCTTAAAAATTCATATGCTACAATCCCAACCCCCAACACAAGGTATGAGAAGGCAAGGCATGTGGGAGGTAACTGGGGTCATGACAGCGAAGCCTCAGAAACAAAAATCAGTGCCTCAAAAGAAACAGAAAAACCCTCTCCCTTTCCTTTGTGCTCTCTCTCCCTCTGTCCCTTGCCCCTTCTCTCTCTCTTTTTACATGAGTGTGGAGCCTCATCAACAGAATCGGTGCCCTTACAGGAACACATCATGTCTCCCCTTTGCCTCTTGCCATGGGGAACAGAACAATGTGTGGCCAGCCCTCATTAACACCAGAACCACTGATGCTGGATCTTGGCTTTCCCACTTGCAGAACTGAAAAATAAATTTCTATTGTTTTAAAAAGCAAGTCTGTGGTATTCTATTTAGAAACCTAAATAGATTGCTTACTTTAACAGAGATGTGCATATATAAGCAATAGGCTGGAGGAAAATGTAGGCAGAAATCTTTTAAAGATATAGGTGTAGGTAGACACTTCATGAACAAAAACCAAACTGCAGGGGAAGTATTTCAAAATGTCAACAACTGGGATCTCATCTTTGAAAAGTTTCTGCACCTCAAAAGGAATCACTGACAGTATAAAAAAACCCATGAACTGGGAAAAAATTGTATCTGCTTCTCTGACAAAGACTTTCTGTCTAGAACATATAAAGAATTAAAAAAGAATCAGGCCCCGAAATTCAAAGACTGAATCCAAAACTGGCCATCTGAGATGAATATATACTTCTCAGATGAAGAAATATAAATGGCATATATATATATATGCCAATATATATATATATTGCAATCATGGGTCATTTGAGAAATGCAAATTGAAACAACTCTGAGATTCCATCTCACCCCAGAAAGAACAGCTGTCCTCAGGAAGTTGACCAATATTAAATGCTAGAGGAGCTGTAGGAAAAAGGAACCCTTCTCCATTGTGGATGGGAGGGCAGACTGGTACAACCATTATGGAAATCAGTGTAGAGACTCCTCAAAAAGCTAGGATTGGTCCCATGTAACCAAGCTATTCTCCTGGACATTTTCCATAGGAACTGAAAACATCATACCACAGTGATATATGTGTTCCCACTTTTACTGCAGCACAATTTGTCATGGATAAATCTTGGAAACAAAACAAATGGCCAACTGAGGAATGGATAAAGAAGATGTGGTATTCTTACACAATGGAGCACTATTCAGGTATAGAAATGGATAAATTTGAGGCTTTTATCAGCAAATGTTTACAAATAGAGACCATAATCTTAAGTTAAATCAGACCCTTATATGCAAAAATCACTTGTCTCCTTTAAGAACCTGAAAGGTTCTTGCTCTTGTAAATAAGTCTGAAGGATACAATAGATACTAGGAAAAAGTAATGAACCTATTCAAAAGAAGGAATTACAGAGTTGAGAAGGACAGGAGAGGGAGTTGGGGGAAATACATACATACATACATA
>NW_004524793.1:3139670-3146744 GCF_000260255.1 Octodon degus
TATTATAGACTACTGGACTATATTGGATTAATTTGTGGAATCCATGCACCTACAATATATGATTGGCAATGGAATATCTATCTCTGACAAAAGTAAACAAAAAGGGGGTATAAGGACCATTTTGTAGTGTATATATATATATACATATATATACACATATATATGTATATACAAAATAGTTAGCATAGATATACAGTTACTTTCTCTTAGTTCAGTGAGAAGAAAGTTTGAACTAATAGTGTTTAGACAAGATATCATGTCCACAGCTTATACTATGAATAATCACTATTTGGTCCAGAGAGGTCCCATTGACTCAGGGAAGAGTGGAGACTCCTTGGTTGCATGGAGTGGAGAATAGCTTGGTTGCATGGGACCAATCCTAGCTTTCTGATGCTTCTCCACACTGGGATGTCAACAACTAGGATCTGATCTTTGAAAAGTTTCTGCACCTCAAAAGAAATCATTTTGACCAATATTAAAGGCTGGAGGGGAAAGAGAACAATCTACAATGTATTAATTATCATTAACTGTTCTGAAACAGTCTCATTTTTACTTCTTTCTCAATCAAATAAATATAAAAATCAATTTTTCATGCATATATCTGGCAATCTGAGCAACTAATTAGAAAACAATATGATGCAATACAATAAATACTGTCAAATTCATGTTATTTAGTTTAATGAAAGTCTGTACCATTTGTAGCTTTTTCTTTTTAATAGTAAATAAAAGAAAAATTAAAAAGTGATCTGCATGTATTAATAAATAACTGTGTGCTTATTCTCACAGGATTTCCAGAATGAGGGACCCGTGGGATGACAGATCATGAATCGTGACAGGAGAGCCAGTAAGACAAACCAGGTAGGAAGAGACAGGCCATTTGGATGCACTGACTGTATACGGCAACACCTGTGCTAAGTAGAAAGGGTCAGATGTAGCTAAACATGTTGGAAACAGTCCAACATGAGCTGCAACAGAATTTATGGCATCATTTTCCCTTTATAAATATATGTGGAGTCAAAGGTAGAGTAGTTGTGTTTCATCTCAATTTTTTATTACAGAAGACACAATATAGTTAAATTATCACGTATGGTAAACTTGCAGGGTAAAAGACAAAAAAGTTTGTGAACAGAAGAACAAAAGAATAACCCTTCTTCATCTGTTTAATTTAGAATTCAGTATGAAAACACAGGAAATACAATAGGATACACACATAAGGACAACTCCACCCTCAGTGCTCCAGAATCTCCAATGACTAACAAAAGGTATCAGCTCTTTAAATGTTTTAAATTGAATTTTGTGATGTGTTGACTGAATTTTGTGTTATAACTATGGAAAATGTTAGGGTCCTTTATGCTTCCTATTACGTACTCCAAGGAATGTGTTCTCACCCTCTGTTCAACACTATTTAATAACGAGTAACTGTCTTCCTTCCCTCCCTAACCTAATTTCTGTGAACAAAGTTAGCTTACAGGGATGACTTCAAAAGGGAACTAAATAGGCTTAACTCCTTGTAGCCTCAGTCTATGCAAGGCTGCGTGTGCTCAGGTGCATGTACTCAGAAACTAAACAATATCCCCAGAAAATTTAGGTTGAGTAATGGTCGCACTAACCCTGAAAGCATTGTTTTTTGTCGGATAATGAATTTGTTTATTGAACTGGATATGGTTCCACGTTTTAAAAGCCTCCTGCTTCCTGGGATAGCCATAGTTTGGTCTTCTCCTGCATGAGAGCTGACTGGGATCCCTGAGATCAGTAAGAAATGACTCTTTTAAAATTCCAATTCATTTATAAATTTCTGTGTAAAAATATGTAATTGTTTATTTCTATTTTTAAAACATTTTTATTATTTTAATTTTTTTCTTCATATTCCTTAGGAATTAAAGTTTAACATATCAATATATGAGCCCATCCCAGGTCTGGCGAGTGTGTGGGAGAACTTCGGGATTTCCTGAGCACGAGGTAACCAGACCAAAACTCAGGCATGCCGTGTGAGTGAGACTCTCTACTGCCCCCTCGGGACCCCAAACCCTCCACAGCCCCCACTTCCAAGCCCCTCGAGTGAGTGAGAACTTCTGGGATGCTCTCAGGACTCACAGATCTAGGCCAGCCAAAGACCAAGTGAGTGTATGCGACAGCTTGTGTCTTCCCTGCACCCAAGGGAACTCTTCAGATTCAGGAACACTGCATGAGTGAGACCCTCTACGGCACCCTCAGGACCCCTCCATGCCCCCGGAAACCCCTGCCTGCAAGTCCACCGAGTGAGTGAGAATTTCTCTGATGCTCTTAGGACCCCCAGATCAGCCCAAGCCCAGGCCTGTGGGAGAGCTTCTGCAGTCCCCTGTGCCAACTGGGACAGGGGCAAAACAGAAGAAGACCACAGGCTCACTGTTGTATCAGAAGGGCACAATAGGTTCACTTTCAAGGTCTGCTGTGGAAAGGAGCTGAACACAACAGCTAGATCCAGCCAGGCATAACTGGATAAACTCAAACTTAATAAATCTGCAGTCAAATTTCAGTAGGTGCTAAAGTTATAACTGCACCAAAGCTCTACACCAAAGGTTAGAAGTCAGTGCTATATGAAATGACAAAGACAAGGAAGAAAATGCAATCTCAGGCCTCAAGCCCACAATGAACAAGTGCAGAGGACACTAGCTCAGCTGAAAGGAATGAATTAACAGTGTTGGAAGTAAAGAAATAACAGCAGAAAGGTATAGAGGAATTCAGCACAGAATTAATTCC
The DNA here is from genome assembly GCF_000260255.1 of Octodon degus. Taxonomy (NCBI): domain Eukaryota; kingdom Metazoa; phylum Chordata; class Mammalia; order Rodentia; family Octodontidae; genus Octodon; species Octodon degus. The sequence goes on from NW_004524793.1 coordinate 3,142,410, forward strand.
TGAAATAAAAAAAATATATACCTGAATTCATTGCATCTGAAGTAAAGGATCAAATACAGAAAATGTGAGGGAAACCCAATACCCACCCAGAATAAGTGCAGAGGACATTAGTTTTGTGAAAATGTATGAATTAATAGCATACAACAACAGAAAGGTATAGAGGAACTCACAGCTGGGAAACAGGACAGGGACAAAACCATACATTTATACACCCAAGATAAGCAAGGAAATGATCCCAAGAAACATCAGCAGGTTTTTGAAACCGGCAGTTAATTGGTAGGATTCTCACCCTGACTATGTATACTTGCTGATACCTGTGAACCAAGTAACTGTACTGAACGTAGTAATGAGTAATAGAAGGTCACACTTGGAATGCCTGTCATTCTGGTCTTCTAAATACATACTTCTTGTCATGACATACCAATTATTACCATACTGTCTCACAAAAAAATGTTTTTTTTAAATGGGTAATAAATTAAAAAAAGACACAAGAAAAGAAAAAAGATGTCACAGGACTGTCCTGAAACAATGCTGCATATGGCTAGATTTCTAAATTTCTGTGTAAAATATGTAACTTTTTATTCACATTCTTAAAATATTTTTCATTTTTTAAATTTTAATCTGCATATTCTGTAGGGACTTAATATTTAACATATCAATACTTGATGGGAAATATCTGTTCCATGTTATGCCAAAAATGTTTGATATTCAGACAGATAGTGAAGTTAAACCCAACTGCATAATATGCAGGGTAATAATAAACTTCTCTTCCAGAGGGTTGACAATGTAAGTTTGCAGATCAAAAATTAGAGAAATAGAAGGGCTGCAAGGACAGCCAACCCTTTGGCTATAGCCTTTCATTATCAGTGAAGACTCAGGACATAGGAGAACCTATACTGTAACATGTAACCCAGTTGTGGCCCAAATTTTCTGATCAAGGAGATTATGGGGCTACATAGGAGTGAGACTGATGATGTAGTGTGTGCCTAAAGAGAGTCACATGGAGAGAAAACATTCTCTCAGGCTTTCACAGAGAGCAAACTGGTTAAGCAACGTCTATGACTCATCCACATGGCTGACACTGACAAAGGATCTACAAACTGTGGTACAGGGTTACAGGATAAATCCTGAGGTGATTTGACTGACCTTATTAGATACAAAAGTTACATTACTTGTCATATAGGTCTTGCTTCATCTAGTCCTATTATGTGGTGGTAAATAGTTTAACTCATCTTAAGAAAACACATAAACTACTGTGTTTATGCTGTTCTTTTATTATACAGAATAATAGCTTTAGAAATATATTGAAAGCATTGTATTTCCCATTGTGCTTCATTGAACTTTGTGGTTTAAACTAGATTTTGTTTTAAATTTAAAATAAATATTTAAAAAACTAATAAAAAAGAAAAGTTTAAAAACTAAGTATAAAAAGTAAAGCCATAGTAATTTGCTGGGCTGTAAAAGGTTAAAGCCAACTTCTGACATTGCCAGTCCTAAGGATAACCCACTACTATTATGGACTACTGGACTATATTGGAATATTTTGGTGAATTCACACACCTACAATATTTAAATGACAATGCAATACCCATCTCTTACAAAGCTAAATGAAAAAATGAGATACAAATGAAGGACCACTTTGTATCTGTATATTCAAATAGTTCGGATAGATATACAGCTACTTTCTCTTAATTCAGTGAATAGAAAGATTTGTACTAATAGTGTTTGTGGATAGGATATCATGTCTGCATCTTGTACTATGAATAACCGTTAAGAGGACAACAATAAAAAAAATTTAAAAAAAGAAAAAAGAAGACAACAATATGCAATGTATTAATCATTGAAACTATCCTACTAATCGGTTTTGAAACTGTCTCATTGTTGTTTCTCAATAAAATTATTTAAAACATTAAAGAAAATAAATTTCCAATTCAGCTTCTGATCTTGTTTCTACACTGAGTATCACATTTTAATTTTGAAACACAGTAACTGTACATATTTATAGGTGACAGAGCATCTTTTAAATACATATGCACAATGAGTAATAATCAGGTTATCATGATTGACATTGTCCATTGTCTAGGGATCTATCAATATTTTGTGTTTGGAACATTTAAAATCTTCTCTATTATTTATGGGATTGGTCTCCCCAAATATTTGAACACTTGCCAACATGCCCACAAGTATCATTTCAAAGACCTCTGCAATTCTCTAGGAATTGACCCTTAATAACATCACTTTCTCCATAAGTAGTTGGTGCATGCCCAACTACTCCAGCAGCTGAGACAGGAGGATCTCAAGTTCAGAGCCCAGCCAGGGTGAATTTTCAAGATCGTCATAAAGTAAAATATAAAAAGTCCTATGGGTGCAATAACTCAGTGGAAGTGTCCTGGGTTTAATACCCAAGACAAATAAAAATTACTTTCTCAGAGTTCCCAAGGGTAGGGAGGCCACTGAAGTAAGTATTTCAGCAGCCACTCATAGCTCAGTTTCCCTTTGCTCCAAAATCCTGGTGCCCTCCCAGGTCACTTCCACCTGAGTTATTCACTGAGGACCACTGGTGCAGAGGTGTCTGTGACTTGTAATTCTCCCACTCAATTTTTCCTCTCTCCAAAGCCCAGTTCAGGGTGGTGCTGTTAGAACCCTGAGGGTGAAAATGTTCCTGCCGGTGCTCATGGGTGCTCACTCAGTTCCCATACTCATCTCCTGTGAGCACCCAGTGACCACATGTGGAGGTATCTTTGTATGCAGGTGGTCTCTACAAGCTCAGCCAGGCCATCCTTGATGCATGTGCTCCTGGGTCCTTCTTCTCCCCACCATCACAGTGTACAGTGCTTCTTCTCTTCAATTCCCTCTTTCTCTTTTTCCTTTTCCCAAAACTTCCTTTGACCCTTATAGTTGCAAAAAGTGCCCCTTAAGTATGAACTTCAAAGTAATGTACTCCATTTGCTACACCAAGAGTGGTCCCAATAGCTTTTATTTTCTTTTTGTACAATGCACATTCAGCTTGAAAACCAAAAGTAAAATCTATTTCCAATAGGAAGAGAAAACGTCTGACAGCCTAGAGATAGCAGCTAAATCAACTGAAAATCAATAAAAAGCCCCTTAAGTGCACCATTCTCTTTAATGACATTTTTCATAATGTTGGATGTTCTACACCATCAAGCAGTGAGGTAGTAGGATTGATTTTTATAAAACTCTAGTCCAGGAACACCCAGAGAGAAAGTGTTGGGACTAAGGAGAGTAGAAAAATTGAATTTCTGTGCTCTGTGTTAGTCAACTTTGCATTCCTTTGATGGAGTAGCTGACATTAACAGCTCACAGTTTCTCTGCTTTGAGTCCATAGTCAAATGGTTGCTTTGCTCTCAGGCCTCTGGTCATGCTCCCTTAGGGCAGCCAGGGAGCTGAGACAAAGTGCGAGAGAGGGCCAGTGGAGGAGCAGGAGCAGGAGTCATCTCGAGGTCAGGCCCACATGACCCACTCCCCTCAACCGGGCCACAGCTTCTTCATGTGCATAACCTCCAGTGATGCCCTCAGATTATGAGTCCATTGATAGGTGTATTTGCTGGTATAGCTATAGCTGTCATAATTCAATCATCTTCCCAAACCCCACTTCTGAACATGTCAGCCTGTTAGGGGACATCTTAGATGCAAACCATAACACTTCCCTAGCCTAGCCCCAAATGACTTTTGCAAGAAATGACTTTTGCATGTACAGCATATCGAGCAGTGTTTACAACCCCTACATTTAAGTAGTGAGTATCCAACTTGTAGGCCCTAAGACCCCACCAGATTACTAGTGCTGCCACTAATTTTCAGGAGCAGGAGCCCTCACTGAACTTCTCTCTGATTATAGAACAATGACTTCTCACAGTCATGAGCTAGCACTGTGCTGCAGTCACATCTACTGGGGACTTTATATCATAGGCAAAGCCTTCAGATATACTGATTTTTTAAAAAAAAAATGTATTTAGGATAGGGCCTACAAGGTCTACAGGGTCTCACTACATAGATCAAACTCATAGTGACCTCCTGTTTACAACCTCCCAAGAGCTGGGATTACAGGAGGGTGTCACCACGCCTAGTCTCAAACACACCCTGGGGGGGCAGGGCCAGCTCAGCAGGATCAGGGATCCAATCCCTGGCTGGCCCCTGCCTCTAAGTAGGCACTTTAATCCATTGAGCTATTTGGCCAGCCCCTTTAATACTGATTTTTAAAAAATGAAATATTTTAAAGAAATTTATGGCATCATTGAAAATTTCAGAAGCAGGGGGCCAGGGAGAAGACTCAGTGGAATAAGTGCTTCCCTGGCAAGCACAAGGGCCTGAGTTCAA
>NW_004524793.1:3146844-3148593 GCF_000260255.1 Octodon degus
AAAAAAAAAAAAAAAAAAGAAAATTTCAGAAGCAATTTTAATCCAGGAGTAGGCATGCCAAAGCATTTTCTGTGGGTAAATGGCAAGCAATGGGAGGACAAGCTATGCACGCTCCATCTGACAGGCCAGTCCTGAGCCAGTGCCATTAAGGGCAAAACCCTATGTAGCACCTCCACAGATGGCACAAGTTTTTACAAGAAAATTACTTTTCTGCCTGGACTCTGTTTTCCCCCTTTGTCATGAGGCATTTCTGATGTTCAACACTATCTCACAGTGCACATCTTTGTCACAATGGCTTTATGCTCAGGTTCAAAGCTAGCTGTGTCCCCAAGCCCCCATATGATCATAATGGGACTTCCAGGAGGAGATTGCACCATGGAGATGTGATTTTCACTAGTACTCTAGTCCACTGATGGGTTTATAGCTGGGTGTGGGGTTGGGAAGGGAAGGCTGGTCAGCAGAGTGGGGGGGGGGTCACTGGACACAGCCTGGCAAGTCCCACCTTCCTCCACTGTCCCTCCATCTATCTCTGCTTCTGCTGTCATGGCATGAGCTGTTGCACCTCTGCCATGCTGCTCTGCCTTGAAGATAGCTGGCAATGAAGGCTTTGCAAACTATGAGCCTAAATAGATATTTTGTTCTTACAGAGAGAAAGAGAGAGAACTTGGAGGTATCGTAATGGCAGATACCAAGTTATTCCACAAAAATATAGTAACAAAAACCAAAATGGCACTGGAACAGAAACAGACATGTAAAATAATGGAATAGAACAGAGGAGGTAGAAACAACCTCATGCATATACAACCTTCTGATTTGGTTATAGAAGCTGAAAACATGTATTGGAATAAAGAAAGACTTTTTTAGTAAATAATTCTGGTAAAACTGGATACCTACTTGCAGAAGACTGAAACTAAATTTCTTTCTCTTCCCTTTTCTGACATTTAATCAAAATGGGTCAAAGATCTTGACATGAAAACAAAAACTGAAACAGCTAGAAGATGGCATAGGGAAAATATTTAACAATATTTGTGAACAAGCAAAGACTTCATCTAAGAAGAACCCAGTAGCACAGGAAATAAATACTATCAAGAGTCAACATATGAGCTTACATCAAATTAAAAGGCTTCTGTTTAGTAAAGAAGACAATCAACAGAGTGAAGAGCCAACCTACATGCAGAATGGGAGGAAGTTGTTTTCTGAAGTAATAACTCAAATGTATAAAAAATTAAAACAAGCAACACAAATACAAATGACCCAATCAAAACTGGGAAGATGCACTGAATAGACATTTTTCAAAAGAGGTACAAATGGCTAAGTGTATATAAAAAGTTTTAGCATCTTTCACTATTAAAGAAATGTAAATCAAAACTAGAGATTTCAGGCCCAGAGCGCAGGCCTGGCGAGTGAGTGAGATGACCGAGGGCCGCGGGATCCTGAACAGACCCAGAGCGCAGGCCCAGCGAGTGAAGGAGACGACCTGGGGTCCTCCGGATACTGAACAGACCCAGAGCGCAGGCCCAGCTGGTGAGTGAGACGACCTGGGGCCCCGCGGAATCCTGAATAGACCAGGAGCACAGGCCAGGCAAAGGAGTGAGAAGACCCAGGGCCTGGGGATCCTCATTTGACCCAGGCTGCATGCAGGCCCAGCACGGAACCCTTCAGCAGAACTCCCTGCAAAGAGGCTAGGGGCAAGACCCACCCAGCTGATTCAGGAGCAGAACATCTTGCCAGAGAGACACAAAGGGTTCA
>NW_004524793.1:3153783-3161384 GCF_000260255.1 Octodon degus
ACTATTGTTACTCTCCTAAAATCTTGTTTTGAGATTTTGTACCACTGTTTTTATTTTTTTTCTTTCTTTAAAATAAAAATAACTGATGTTAAAAAAAAATAGAGATTTCATTTTAGCCTGTCAGAATGCTATCACTCACAACAGAAAAAACAACGAATACAGGCAAGCATATGATGAAAAAGGAAACTTCTTACTTTGTCGTTGGGAAGGTAAACTAGCATAATCAGTATGGACATCAGCATAGAAACTCTTCAACAAACTAAAAATAGAAATATCGCTTGATCCAGCTATACCTGTTCTTGGCATATACTCAAAGGCATTAAAGTCGAAGTGCACCATCAATTAATACATGCATACCCAAATTATAGTGCCACAATTCACAGTAGCTAAGCTCTTAAGATGACCTTGATGCCTGCCAACAGATGAATGTATAAGAAATATTTGGCATATGAATTAACAAGGGAACATTATTCAGCTGTAAAGAAGTGTGAAATTATATTATTTGCAGGAAAATGCAAGAAACATAAGACCATCATGCTTAGTAAAATAACCCAGATACAGAAAGTTAAATTTGATATGTTTCTATTATATGATAAACTTAATTTTTTAATGAATAAAGTAGAGATGGCAGAAAATTAGAAGGTAGACATCTAGGACGGAGACTTGTTTTAGAGGAAATGGGAAGAAAAGGGAGAAAGGGGTAATAAAATTCTAGATGATCAGACGAGTAAATGAAAGTGCCAGATTCCCCAAAATGCAACTTACCATTCTGTACAGCTAACATGGACCAATTAAAAATATATATATTGGAGGTCAGGAAGGCAGGAGGGAGAGAGAAGAATCGCAAAAATGTGTTAGTGCTCATGGAGAGCTCAAGGGTTCAAAAAATGGAAGAAAAAAAAAGAGATTTCAGAGGTGTTTTTATGTATTGGAAATGTTCTCAGTTAACAACAACAACAATAAAAACCTTGAATAATAAAAAAGTTACTGTTTTCTTTGAAAGAAAGCCTAATGCAAGTGGCCTTAAATTTGTTCCATGAATCAGTAAATTTGTAAAAATATCTCATTTTTCTCTTTAGATTCAGCTAGTACTTCGAGCTGTTGACTCAGAATATGCCTGGATGTATCCAGCGAGTGTCCTGCATCATGTTGTGGTACAGATCCTCCCTGAGAGGTAAGTGTGGCCACTGGTTTCTGGTTCTTAAGTCCTTCACAACCTGACACCAAGAATAGTGCTCTTTAAGCCTTTGTCATTGTTACAGTACAGTAGTAATCACTTGAGAGTAGTCAGAAATAAAAAAGAGACAAGATTAGATTAATTTAACCTGCTGAACTCTTCACTTTGTGCTAAGTGTAATAGACAGATGTACGGAGGACAAATCCCTGTATCACATGCTACCAGAGACATAAAGAAGAGTAGACAACATTGAAGAAGAGCTAGAGCAAGCACACTGAGCACTCCAGTGCAGGAAGTTACAAGAAGACAGTGAGGGTCTTGGTTGTTATTGTCCTCCCAACAATGCATCTACTTATCAAGTGTGTAACTGAAGCCAAAGGAAAACATAAAACCAGAGGGAATGACGCACAAGAAACCAGGTCATACAATGTATCTATAAACAGGGGAAGAGGGAATGGTAGGAATAAAACTGTGTATGATATCATTTCCTACATCAAAATGACAAAGAATAAAGCTAGAGAGTGCTCTTGGGTTCAGCTATTAGAAAGTCATTCAGGATCTCTAAGAGCAAGTCAACTGGACCTAAATAGAACGGGCATGGCAGAAACCACATTGCAGAGGGTTATCTGGAAACAAGCAGCTTTAGTATTTTTAAAACTCAGATAAGAAATATACTCCATACTTTTTAAAAATCAGCTTTAGAAGGAAGATGGGATTTAGAGTCACATGGTCAATGGAAACACAAAGTGTATTTATAGATGTCAGTAAGCCTGACAGTAGAAAAGGAAAAGGGTCGGTTTTATGGTAAAATACTTTTGGAATACACTATTGCTTAAAAGGTAAACAGATTTCATTACTGTAGGACTTCTTGATACATTTAACAGGCTATTATGAGTTCTACATATTTAAAAGAAAATAGGACCACTAAAACTTACTTTAAAAATGTTTCTTTTTGCCATTGAATGCTTCCTACAATTACTATTAGTTTGATAAATCTTGGAAATATGACTTAATCAAGAGAGGAGAAACGTTTATTAGCCAAGGAAAAAGGGGATGTAAACAAGAGAGATAAGAAAAGCACAGGTGTTGGATGCCTAGTTAGAAATGTGAAAAAGGAACCCCCTCCATGAGAGAAACAAGTGGAAGAGAAAAAGCTTCTCTTTCCTCAGCTGTCTTGGAAACATGAACGGACACAATAAGAGATGCCAACCAACGTTCACAGGGAAATATATAGGAGCTCATGGAAGAGCGCTTCACTCTGCAGAAAAGAGAGAGTCAAGTGCACAGGAAGGACAATAGGTAGGGGAGAGAAGCACGAAGCCACAGGGGCCTTTGGGAGCAATAAGAATAAAGAAACCATGAAGAAACAAAGCTGGACAATATTGGTTTCAAGGATATATTTTAAATGGATTGTCCAACTAGGTACAAGCTTTGACCTAAAATGTCACTCTCATGAAAAGCACCCCGAGACATATGCTTGCATAACTCCGTAGTTATACCTTCAAGTATACTCCCTGCAGCATTGTGTACAGTAGCAGAAAATGTTCACAAACACCCACATATTAATTAATTGATTGTAACTAATTAAGTCATGTCTTCAAATGAAAACACTAGGTAGACTCACAAGAATATGCTGACTGGGAACACTGTCTAAGACATATTATTGAGTAAATAAAACAAGCTGTAGAATAATACAGATGTTGTGAACTCACATGAAAATTGTGTGTGTGTGTGGTGTGTGTGCATGTGCACAAAAGATATAAGTGATTGTACATTATTATGGTTTCTGTCTAGTTGTCCCCCAAAAACCTCATGTAGTCATGGGGTGGCAACTTCTAGAGTTTGGAATAACACATGATCCACTGGGATTATAGATTATGGATCTTGTAAGGGGTGCAGGGGGTAAGGGGTGGCACTGTTTAAACTTCAGACTACAAAAGTGTCATCCAGTTCTAGCTTTAACTCCAATTCAAATCAGAAGAAAGATTTGTACTAATAGTGTTTGGACAGGACACCATGTCTGCATCTTGTACTATGAATAACTACTACAAAGACAACAATATGCAATGTATTAATTATTGTAACTGTCATACTAACCTGTTTTGAAACTGTCTCATTGCTATTTGTTTCTCAATAAAATTAATTTTAAAAGGTAAAGCCATATTAATATGCTGAGCTGTAAAAGGCTCAAGTCAACAACTCTTGACATTGCCAGTGCTACGGATAACCCACTACTATGATGGACTACTGGACTATATTGGATTATTTTGCTGAATTCATGCACCTACAATATTTAAATTGCAAGAGAATACCCATCTCTGACAAAACTAAACAAAGAAGGGGGATATAAATGAAGGACCATTTTTGTATATTTGTATATATAAAATAGGATAGATATCTACCTACTTTCTCAACTCAATGAGAAGAAAGATTTGTACTGATAGTATTTGGACAGACTATCATGTCTGCATCTTGTACTATGAATAACCATTATGAAGAGAACAATCTGCAATGTATTAATTATTGAAACTGTCCCACTGACCTGTTTTGAAACTGTCTCATTGCTATTTGTTTCTCAATAAAATTAAAAAAAACTTGAAAGGGATATGCTGGAACAATAAAAAATATTAAGTTTGGAGGAAAAACGTTTTAGATGCCAATAACAAACATAGAATGGTTTCCTGTTACATACATGTGTTTATAAATGAAACCAGACCGTGTGTGATTTAAAACCAGAAAAAAATTCACAGAAACTATTTTTTTCTTGAATTTCTGTGTTATCAGAATTTCTTTTATGAATTCATAATTCTCTGTTTTCATTTTCAAGGAAGAAGTATGACATCACTTGAAGTTTACTTTTTTTGGAAAAGCCAGTCACAATTTTCTCCTGCAACAAGCAACGTAGCTGCTTCGTATAACCACTAGGGGTCAGACTGCTACATTAATACCAGCCAAACGCAGCTTGAAAAGCAGCATAGGTTGAGGGGCTGCTAACCTATTTTTCCTGCATAAAGACAGAAGACAGGCTATTTAAATTAAACATTAAATAAGGGAGATAATGAGAAAGAATGAATTTGACAAGATAGACTCAGAAAGTTGAAACTATTGTATATAATAAATATAATATAATAAAGAACTTTCATCCTTAATAAAAATTTCAATTATTCACTTATTCATTCTGGTTGGGAAGATATTATTCCAACCCAAATAGACTCAGATTTTAGGATTGATCAGTCAACTGGACAAATGCTAAGAGAGCAGAAATAACGAAAATCATGAAACTGTCAGCAAAAAGAAGAAATTCTCATTTATAATGGATTGGCTGTAGGTCTAGCAGAGGATTGAGATGGATGGCAGAAACCATTTTCTAATGGATTTTAACCATGATAATAATAAATCTGAATCATCTTACAGCAATAAGCACGTGCAGGGGTGGGCAGAAGGCAGCCCTGGAATTGGGTCTCTGCTCCAGTCGCCTCTGCCACAAACTGGCCTGGTGCCTTTGAACAAGCTCCTTTGTTTCTCTTGGTTTCAGCACATCACCAGAATGAAAAAAAAAATAAAAATAAATAACTTTCTTTGTTTTAGTTACTTGGTTGTTGCTGGGACAAAATACTGGACACTCACCAGTTAAAGGGGAAGTGGAGCATTTTATCTTGCACTTTGTAGCAGTTTCATTCCATAGTCAGTTGCTTCCACACTGGTATGGCAGGGGATGAACAGTTAAGGACATGGTGGCAAGAAGCAGGGAAACACCAGTGGAGGAGGAAGGATGTACGGACCCTTTCAGGCCAGGGCCACAGCAACCACCTCTTCCCACCAGGCTTCACCTCCCATCATCTAACCCAGGTAGAAACTAGACAGTGGGCCAATCGAGAGATGAGGGGCACACACTCATCTCCCCAAAGATCCACCTATGCATGCATGAGGCTTTGTGGGGGAGGACATCTAGGTATAGACCGTGATAATCTTCAAGAGTTATCATTAAACCAAAATATTCAACAATAGTATTATATGGAATAATAGACAGAAAGACAACATTTACCAAAATTTAAAGTTAACAATGATTGAAGGTATTAACTGCGAAGACATGTTATTACAATGTTTCTCCATGAAAAGGTGAAATGAAATGAGATCATAGACTGTATCCACAGTCAGACATAGTAATAACCCAAAGTTGAATTTCAATTTATTTATCTATTGATGACCATGTTCCAACGTAAGTGTGGTGGATTCACAACTAGTACTCAACTTATACATCATACTGAACTGAACCAGTGTGGTGCTGGATGTGGGAGGCCCACCTGAGGATTGTTGCCACGAAATACAAAGGAGATCTGGAGGAGAAGAAGAGGTGCTGTTAGAGGTTTTATGTTCTGGGACTGCTGGTTCTCCTGGAGGAGTTGTGAAGCTGGCTTTCCTGATATGAATTTGGTTATTCTTGTCAGAGGAGCTCAAGATTTTGTCACTGAGAATAGCTACAGGTTCACTTTCAGGGAAGTATGGTCTGTACTTTGAGTATCACTTCCTGGCTCTAGAGGGGAAGACGGTACTTTGTTCAATCTCCTGTAGAAACCTGTAGCTTTGGCTTTCCTGATATGAACTTGGCTCTTATCATCATAGAATCTTGGAACCTCACTGACACTGAGGATGCCTATGGTATTTTTTGGGAGCTCTCTGGTCTTTACTTGGAGTGTTGCTTTCTGGCTCCAGTGCAGATCCCTCAGCCCGTTGGCCTGGATCCTTCATTCTGCTAGCACAGAATTTTTGGCTTCCACCACTAACCTTCAGGCTTTCCCAGCACAGATCCATGAAACAGCCTTGTATGGGACGTTGTTGTGGGCATTTGGCTCCACGTGGACTCATGCAGGGCACTGTCGTGGGCTCTAGGTCTTCAGCTTGACTCATGAAGCACACTGCCATTGGATCCAGGCCCTCAGCCAGATTCTTTGGGTCTTTAGTGTGTGGACAGATTTCTTAAACTCTTTTGAACTTGATTCTTTGGGTGGTTATGATAAAATAATCCTATAAAGCATGTGTCCTGTATTACACTGTTTCCCTCACAAACCCTGACTATAACAGTAAACATAGTGAACACATATACTGATCATTCTCTGGAATGCTTTTTAAAAATGAAAGTGATTACCTGTTTGGAGTATGGCAGAGTTGGAAGGATATGGATAGAATGGATATAAAGACACAGCTGTATTTTCTTTCTTTATATTTGTTTTATATTTCTATAAAAATATAGAAATGTGTGTGTGTGCGCGCTACTTATTCAGAATTTTTTTTTTAAAGTTTAAGTACCTCAGAGATGAAAACAAAAGCAAAAAATCAAACTGAATGTTAAGAAGTCAGTATAGAATTTCCGCCGCATTCCGGGAACTCCCAGACCCAGTCCTAGCCCAGGTCCTGTGAGTGTGTGGGAGAGCTTCCAGCTACCCTGCACCGGCGGAACCGACTACTCCCCCCAGCTCAGGCGCAACGTGGGTCAGACCCTCTACCACTTCCTTAGGATGCCCCCACCACCACTTCCCAGCACCTCCCCGGCCCTGCCTGCAGAGTAGGAATTTCTGCCACGTGCCAAAAACACCCAGACACAGTCCTAGCCAAGGTCTGGTGAGTGTGTGGAAGAGCTTCTGGCTACCCTGCGCCGGCGGGACCGAAGACTCCTCCCAGCCCAGGTGCAACGTGGGTCAGACCCTCTTCTACCCCCTTGGGAAGCCCCCCAGCCACTCTGCATCACCACTCCACCCCACCCACTGAGTAGGAATTTCTGCCACGTTCCAGGAACCCCCAGACCCAGTCCTAGCCAAGGCCCGGTGAGTGTGTGGGAGAGCTGCCTCTCACCCCTACTCTACCTTGTCCCCTCCAGGCTCAGCTCAGCCCTGGCATACATGCCTAGGGTGTAACCCTGCAGCTGCAATCCCTGCAGAGAGTGTAGAGGATAGAACCACACTTCTAGTCCAGGAGCAGAAAATCTTGCCACAGGGGCACAACAGGTTCACCCTTAGGGCAGCAGCAGAAAGGAGCTGAGCACAGCAGCCAGACCCACCAGGCAAAGCTGGATAAATCCAAACTTTAGATCTGCACCTAAACATCAGTACGTGCTAAGGTTATAACTACAATGAAGATCTACAACAAAGGTCAGAAGATAGTGCTACACAAAATGACGAGAAGGAACAAAATGCAACCTCAGAACCCAAACCCACCAGTAACAAGTGCAGAGGACACTAACACAGAACAAATTGGGAATCACACAGCTGAAAGCAATGAATCAACAACCTCTGAAGTAAAGAAACAGCTGCAGAAAGATATAGAGGAACTCAGAATGGAAATAAAAAAAGAAATCCCTCAATTAATAACATCTGCAGTAAAGAACCAAATGCAGAAACATATGAAGGAAATCCAGTGCCCACCCAGA
>NW_004524793.1:3166990-3178396 GCF_000260255.1 Octodon degus
TCTCTCTATGTACAAATTAGGATAAATATACAACTTCTCTGTCTTAATTCAATGAGAAGAAAGATTAGTACTGATAATGTTTGGACAGGATATCATGTCTGCTTCTTGTCTTATGAATAACTACTATGAAGACAACAATGTGCAATGTATTAATTATTTAAACTGTCCTTCCAATTGGTATTGAAACTATCTCAGTGTTATTTGTTTCTCAATAAAATTATTTTAAAAAGAAAAAAAAAAGAAGTCAGTATAGTGAGCAAGTGAGTTAGAAGTATCATAGCACTGTCTGCTGTTAATGTAAGAAGACCACAAAACAGGGATACTGTGTTTTAAATGGGCTGCATCTAACTTCCCAATCAAGCTGGCCACATCAGAATGGCTATGGCGGAGAGTTCCACCTGGAGTTGTATCACATGGGCCCTCATCCTCACTGAGGTGCCTAGATCTAGTCCTCTGCAGAAAGACATTAGCTCATGACAAGGAAACTCTTCCTTATCCTTCATGAACACACACACACATATGCATCTTAATGAATATTAATGTAGGCAAATGCAGCAGTGAGGACCACAAGCAGATCACATAGCTAAACTTCAACTCGCAGACTTCTCAACATACAGTTTTTGCACAATTTTCATCAATATATGTGGCTATAAGCAAGATTAATTTAAAAACTAATATGGAAATATGAGAAAGTTAGAATAAACAAAGCAATTTGAAAAAGTAGAAGATGAAAAGAATTGATGTTATTCATTTCAACTTATTAAGTTTGATTACATGGTATTGGTAATAGATTAGACAGTTCTCAAAGGAACACTTAAAAGTTTAAGAGTTAGGCCAGAATGCAATGTAGACCATGCAAAAAATCTCCAGCTTATTTCTCACAAAGGTTCAAGGTAATTCACTACAGAAAGGATAACAATTTTTATTATTTAAGAATCTATTCAAGAAATGTAAAGACAAGTTACAAACTAAGAAAAAATACTTATAGACTATTTTTAACAAAAGAGTAGTGTCTTGAATAACTCTCAAAACTTAATAAAAAAGTTCAATTAGAAGAGCCAGTGAGATAGCTCAGCAAATTAAGCACCTGTTTAGGCAAGTACAGGAATCATGGTTTGGACGCCAGCACCATACGCTGTGCTAGTCCTGCCCCCTGGCGTGCTGAGCCAGCCTCTGAGACCCAGCATGGTGGTGCACACCTGTGATCCCAGTGCTGCTGAGGAGGCTGAAAACAGGAGGATCACTATGAGTCTGAGCTATGTAGTGAGACCCTGTACAAAATACATAAATTAAAACTATCAATTAGAAAATAGACAAATGAGGTGAACAGGCACATCATGGAAGAGAATATACAGATGGCAGATAAGCACATTAAAAGATGGTTAGCACTGCTGATGAAATGTAAAACAAAAACATGATAGAGATGTCACTGAATACCTATCAGAATGATTTAAACGAAAAGTTGTGATGACTCAAATGCTGGCAAGGACGTAGAAACACAGGAATATTCACAAACCACTGTATGAATGTTACTATAAAACCTTACAGTCTCTCAACATCAGTTTTATCAATTCTTAAAACACTAAAGATGCAATTGCCATATTATCAGAAATTGCACACCCCAGCTTTAACCAGAGAAAAGACACTCATTTTAATATGAAAATTTACTCATGAACAGTTTCAGCTACTTTATTTTTAATAGCCTAAAGCTTAGATATAGAGTCTGTTATGTATTATACCATGCAATACTATTAAACAGTTTTTAAAAAGTGAATAGACTTTCAACGTGCAGCAATTCAGAGAATTGTGCCGTTACCAAAAAATTCCAAAAGACTACACACTGTATGATGCTGTTTATATAATGCTCCTGAAATGAAAAAATGATGGAACTCAAGAACAGAGTAGTGATTGATCAAAGCTGAGGGGAAAGTAGAGGAATTAGGGAAAGGAAGGAAGCTTGGCTACAGAAGAGCAGCATCAGGAACCTCGCAGTGATGAAAATTTTTACATGTGCTGACTGTCCACACCTTAATTGTACTATTGTGCTACTATGCTGTGAGACTATCACTGGGAGAAAATGAGCAAAGTTACATGAAAATGCTCTGCATTATTTCTCTCATTATCTCTGCATTATTTCTGTATGTAGATCTACACCTTAGAATGTTAGGCTTTATATCCTTGTGTTTGTGTGTATATACAACACATTCACAAGCTTAGTTTTATATGCACATACAATCACATGCATATGCAATATGACAATAACAACACAACACATTCTGTGAGGTGTGTTATCTTGTGAACGTTATGGAATGTAATTATACCACAGAAATGGTAGAGGTGAATCATTACATATGTTCTTGATACAATGAAGACAGGAGATAAATGTGAGAGGTTGAGGCTGCTGCTCAAGTAGTGTGGCATTCTGTTTCTATGCAGGGAGGAGAAATATATTCTAAAACACTGGTTAAAAAGTACAGTGTTATAAATGTATAAAACAGTGATGTAGTCATTATTGTTTATGTGCTTTGTGTATAGTGTTATGTACTGTGCAAAATTGTATTTGCTGTAATTTTAGTACGACTGGCAGTGAAGTAGGTTTGTTGACACCAATTTCATCACAAGCACACGAAAAGTATGTTGTTCTGGGACATTACAATTGTGACTTCATTAAATAATAGGAAGTTTTCAACTCCATTGTAATCAAAGGATCACCATCTTATCTGTCATCTGTTGTTGAACAAAACACATTATTATGCTGTGTGTATCACTCTCTCTCCCTGATATTTATATTTTTATATATTTATAACATCACTTCAATTTCAATTACAAAAATGAGGTCTATGGAAGCTATGAATATTTCCTTGCTGATTATATATATGTATGCATGAGTGTATGTGTATTCTTGTTATTAAGTTGTTTTCAGGAAACTCCAATTTGACCCTTGTCTCTGCTTTTTGGTTTCTTCTTCTTTGATTAGAACTCCATAAATCATATTTCCACTGCTACAGCTTTTTGTCTCTCCAGCTCCAACAGCAGCAGGCAACAAAGAAAACCTACAAGACTGAATGAGAATAAAGAACCTTCCACCTCCTCACTTGTTGTATCCCTCAACAATTTGGCTCTAGCCTTTCAAGGTCAGTGAAAATTCAAGACATAGGAGAACCTGTACTGTAACATCATGTTACTCAGCTATGTTCCAAATTTTCTGATCAAGGAGATTATGGGGCCACAGAGGAAAGTGATTGATGATGTAGAGTGTGCCTAAGGAGAGTCACATGGAGAGAAAACATTCTCTCAGGCTTTTACAGAGAGCAAATTGGTCAAGCAATGGCTGTGACTCATCCACATGGCTGACACTGACAAAGGATCTGCAAACTGTGGTACAGGGTTCCAGGATAAATCCTGAGGGGACTTGGCTGACATTATCAGATACAAAGTTCCATTTCTTATTATATAGGTCTTGCTTTATCTTGGTCTTAATCATCCAGCAGAAAAGTATAAAAGCAAAGTATAAAAAGTAAAACCATATTAATATGCTGAGCTACAAAAGACTCAATTCAACAACTTCTGACATTGCCAGTTTTATAGAAAACCCACTACTACTACGGACTAATGAACTATATTGGAATAGTTCACTGAATTCACACACCTACAATATTTAAATGACATCGGAATGCCCTTCTTTGACAAAACTATCCAAAAAAAGGGGGATACAAATGAGTGACCATATTGTATCTGTATACTCAGAATAGTTAGGATAGATGTACAGCTGCATTCTCTTAATTCAATTAATGGAGAGATTTGTTCTAATAATGTTTATGGACAGGATATCATTTTGGCATCTTGTACAATAAATAACCACTAAGACAACAATATTCAATGTATTCATTATTGAAACGGCTAATAATTGGTTTTGAAACTGTCTCATTGCTATTTATTTCTCAACAAAATTATTTTTTAAAAAAGAAATGAATGAAGAGAATATATATATATATATATATATATATATATATATATTTGTAGAGATACAGACCTGTGTATACAGACATATAAACATATCTTGTTCACATACACACATAAGATTATTTTTCTAGTATTTTTATTAGAAAATCAATAAGAATGGTTTATACTTATATTGTTTGATCAATTTTTCATACATATATCAAGGAATCCAAGAAGCTACTTTGAGGATAACAATATTAAATATATTAACCATTGTTAATTTCTTACTGTCTTGTTCTGTAAGGCTCAATTGCTGGATGTATTGGCTTTTTCCATGTAAAATTTAAAAAATGAAAATTAAATTTTAATCCTTCAATTCCTCCCCAAAAATATATTGTCTGTGGTGCTATGGTAGCAGAATTTAATAGTTGCTACCAGAATTATTAACTTACAAAACTTCAAATATTTACTGTCTGGTCTTTTATAGGAAAAGTTTCCTGACTCCTGTTCAATGAAGCTACTTCTGCAAGTCCTGGGTAAATGTGTATTAAAGGCAGTTACTGCTATTGGCTGCCATTCCTACTCTTAGGTGAAGAAGACATGTTACTGAAATTTTCACAGCAACTTTCTAATAGCCTAAATCTAGAAATAACCCAAATTCCCATCAACAAGATAATGGATAAACAAACAAGTATTTCTGTGCAATGTAATACTATTCATCAACAAATAAGAAGGTTGGGAGAGGTGGTGTATGCCTGTACCCCAATGCTGGGAGGGCTGAAAACAGGAGATCACTATGAATCTGAGATGTATAGTGAGACCATGTACCAAATACATAAAAAGATAAAGTAATACACAAAATAGTACAGAAAACAACAGAAAAATGTTGAACAAAAGAAACAAGGAACAAAAAATGACATTTTAACTGAAAAGGTGGAATGAGCTCTTACATTCTATCACACAATAAGGCAAATACAGGCTACATCAATTTGTGATACATTTCAAAATAATTACAAGACCACAGAGTTTCACATAGAAATGATAAATGAATGAGGATATGGACACATTAATTTCCCTGACTTGATCTTACATCATACATGTTTTAAACTATTGCGTTTTATACCCTTTAAATATATACAATTAATCACAAGTTTATGTATATTAAACTTAAAAATTTAATATAAAAATCATACATATAATTTTGTTTAGATTAAGTTCAACAACAGATAAAGTTATGATGACAAATTAAAACAGTTGCCTTTTTTCATAACGAAAAATTATAATTTCATTTTTAAAAATAAAATCTACCCGAGCAGTTTAAAGAACATGAAAATTTAACTAGCACAACATCAGAAAACTCATACTATAATATATATAACTGGGCGCAGGAGATAGCTCAGTAGAATAAGTGCTTGCCTGGTAAACGCAGGGTCCTGAGTTCAATGCCTGGTACCACCAAAAAATTTTTTTAAAAAAAGTGGAGTCCTGAGTCTCCTCTCTCTAACAGTTCCAATCCAAGAGATTAAAAATATATATAACTTCAGGGTCATTACAGAACCTCTGCCTAGAAAACCACAGTGTTAAATAACACATGCCCACACTGCCCTAGCAAGAGCCTGGAGTGAAAGATCTGTGTGATAATTTTCAGGGTTTTTTTTTTTTTTTTTTTTTTTTTTTTGGTACCGGTTATTGAACTCAGGACCTTGCGCTTACCAGGAAGGCATTTATTCTACTGAGCTACCTCCTCAGGCCCCTAATTTTCAGGTTTGCAATGGCTTCTAGGATTGGTGTTGCTCCTGCAGTACTTCTTACTTCACTCCTCTGCCCTCTAGAAGGCACATAAGGAGCTACAGTGAAGTCAGCCTGAAAATACGAAAACTGATTTGCATTCTTTGGGCATCTTTACACTCATGAAAGACTTGGCCAAAAAAAGTATGCTGGGAGTAGAAAGAAACCAAAATTGTGCTGCATCCTCAGATTAGAATACATTGTTACAGACTCACTGGTAGTTGATGAAATACTTCTCCCAAAATTTTTGGTTAACATTTCCTGCCTGGACAACTACTGTATGCAGCAGTTCTATGTTGCTAAAACTAATTTTGCAAGCACACCAACAGTAATTGATTCTGCTTTCCTAAATCTTCAGGGGACAGGGGATTGATATGAAACTGAAACTATTAATTCTGCATAGAGAGACAGTTTTGTGTCTTACTTTTGTGTAGGTTCTTCAACAATCTTTTCAAATAAAAACAAAATGTCATTTCTCTGGCCTATGCCAGTTACTGTACTATATGCATTCACAAATTCCTCTACATATTAGAGAATATGGCATGTCTTTTTCCTTAAAGAATGAGGGATGGACAGTTTCCAGTGATCTAAAGAATTGGATGTATACAACTTTTTGTCAGGAGGGCAAAAGGAAAGAGTCATGGGCCAACCTGAAGGTCTGTCTTCACTGAAATTCCCACAGTGCATTTGTGCTGCTCCACACTCCAGGGTCAGCTCTTCTAGACTCATTACTCATTCAGTGTATGTTTTTTTCTGAGCCAATAAAATACCTTGTATGGCATCCTTGGCATCAGCCAAATCGTAGAGGAAGCACTCTCTTAACCTTTTCTATGTTCCCCACATAACACTGGCACAGTACTAGCTCCCAGTGGGCATTTCATGACTGCATGTTCATCAAACAGAAAAGTTCCTGAAATTTGGGGAAGGATGCAAAACTACTCTTTCAAAAAGAAAGCATCATGAAAATAAGTTGTTAGGACAAAGCCTTAAAATAGTTAGCATGGTTATAAGGTCATTCTATAAGATTTACCTTCTAAGGCTGAAAACTTAAGTGTGGTAGAATTGTTAACATTTTCTAGGAATGTTCTGGCTCTGGGTTTGCCTGCATGACAGCCATGATGATGCAGAATCTACCCCAAGAAGAATACAACCCTTGCCAAGAAATTTGAGTGTTTCATCACACCACCCCTCATTTGGGGTCCACCAAATGCCTTTTCAAGAACTAGAGACACCAGAAAGGAACGTCAGGCCCCTCAGAGGACTGGGGCCTCCATCAGAGGCTGCATCAGGCAACCAACACAGATGTGCCTTAGTCACTGTCAGTCTAATTCCTCTAAGCTTATTTTCAGTCTGTTCAGTCACCACAACACAGGCCCATGTTTTTAATAAGAACATGTCTGTTATGGTTTGGGATTCTTGCAAGGGGAACAATATAATACAGGGCACATTTTACAATAGTATTTTGTAATGAATCACCCAAGAATCATATATAAGAAGTGCAAGAAATCTGTCCACACACATAAACACTAAAGATGCCAGCTGAGGGCCTAGATCCTAATATCCTGCGTGAGTACAGCTGAAAACCTAGAGCTCATAACAATGCTTTCCACAAGTCCAACTGGAGGCCTAGAACCAACAACAAAGTCTCATGCAGGCTGGCTTCATGGATCTGTGCTGGAAAGGTCCAAAGGTTTGTGGTGGAAGCTAAAATGTCTATGCTAGTGGGATGAAGGATCTGTGCTAGCAAGCTGAGGGATCTGACCTGGAGCTAGGAAGCGATGCTCAAAGTAAGCACAAGAGCTCCCCTAAAAGTACCACAGCCATCCTCAGCAACAGTGAGGTCCTGAGCTCTTCCAGAGATGGGGGAAGCCTAGTTCTTGTGAGGAAAGCCAATGCAACAAGATTCTTCATGAGGTTGGCTCCTCTGAAACCAGGAGGTGATACTCAAGACGAGGACCAAATCTTCTTCAAAGTTCATCGGGAAAGCCAGCATGACAAGATCCTCCAGCAGAATAGCCCAAGAGAACTAGCAGCTTCCATCAGCTCTGACAGCTTCTCCAAACAGCATCCTTAGCAGGATTTCAGCAGCTTCTCCTGTTCTTGCTTTATGCTGCTGGTAACAATCCTCAGGTGGGCCTCCTATACCCAGAACTAGGCTAATTTAATTCAGCTAGGTGCAGTAAGTTGACCACCAGTTAGAACTCCACTATAAGGTCCATGCCAGGACATAGTTTAATTCCCATAATAAAAGAAATGAGAACCCCCATGAACTCAGCCCTGCACTCCCAGATGGATATTCAAGGAACCTTGATTCAAGTAAATGATGTCACAGTGAAGAGAGACAAGAGGCAAGAGACCTAACAGTTAAAGGAGACTACAAAAGCTTAACCTAGAAAAGAGAAAGAATGATGATAGTTGTCTTCCAGAATGTGAAGGAAGAAGATGTATGAAAGAGGTTGATCAACCCAGAGCTAGTCAGATGACAGGATCAGAAGGCCCTTAGGGCATAGGCAGATGTCTTTGTCTGTTATTTCAGAAATCAGACCCTAAGCAGGCAAAGTTTAGGTTTTGCTGCTTAATGTGGCAGTGCAGTCTCACAAGGAGATAGGAGGCATGGAAGGAAGGGCAAGAGAGATGGTACATTACCAAGATGTCTATAGCTCCCCAAGAAACACATCAGATACACACACACACACACACACACACACACACACACACACACACAGGAACAGTTTGACAGGAGGAAGAAGGACTAACAATTTATCTTCTGGGTCTTTTCTGTATCTTCTACTACTCATTTGACATAACTGCCTAGTGCCCCTACTCTTCTCCTTTCCCCTTCAAGAGGCACCAAGAACTAGCCAATGTCCAGTGGTTCCCAAGTCTGGCCCTAGGCCTGCAGATCTCACTGCAGGCATTCCATCAAGTATACTGAAGCCCAGCTTTCCCCTTAGGAGGTGAGTACACTGGAAGGGAAGCAGATGCAGACACTTTACAAACTACGAAGTTGGGAGGAAGTACAGCTTGCATTGAAGGATTGAGGGGAGTGAAGCTGAAGAGTTAGTCCTTAAACCATACAGCACAGCAGGTAAGATGCAAATGCCTAACATCCCCACCCATCTAACAGTGGACCAGCCAGTGCTTCTCAAAGAGGAAGTGTGTACAGATACCTTGGGAGCTTGTCAAAAGAAAGTCCTGATTCAGCCGGACCAGGGTAGCTCTCAGATGTGGCATTCCTCTTAACTCCCTGCTCATGTTCTGCAGCTACTCCAGGCTACACTCTGAATATCAAATGGATGCTTTGCTTCACAAAGTAGCAAGATTTACCTCCCCAGTGTGCTTTGGCAGATCTTGGCTGATTGATCTTCAGCCACAAAAAAGTCAGAATTTGCAGGAAGGTCTTCTGCCTTGGTTTATCAAAATCTTGAATTTAGAAGGCTCCATCATGGTCCTACTGTACAATAAGTAAGATTTTGATTTATTTTTCAAAGCCTGATAAGCATTAGACCAAAGATGAATGGGAAATTAGTTAACAAAGAAGCAATGTGTAGCTCTGCTTTTGCTCCTTGCTTGTGTTTCGCTGACTGCTTCTGAGTCCTGAAGCACAATTAGCAGAGGCCTTGATTGAAATTTAGAGCTTTACTTAATGACAATTGACCGGGAACAGATGTAACGCAGTCAGTAATTTATGTGATTGATGCTTTTCTCACCATCTCGCTTTCAATATCGTTCCTCACCCACAAGAAGCATAAGAAGTAAACGCAAAGCTGTTAAAAGGCATAGACATGACATTAGGATCATTAGAGACTTTGTCCTCCAGAGATTTATTGAATTTGAGTTACATTTAAAGCGAAAATTCAATCACTTCACTTCATTCCCTAATGAATAAAAATAAAAGTGAACCTCCTCAATCCAGGAACCTCACAGAATTTAAGTTTCTGGATAGCTGAGTTTCCCATAACAAGCCCTTAGAGCTGCCTCTATTTTTCTTATTATGCCAATTATGTTATTCCAATTACCCCTCAGACCTACTCTACAAATTTGAACTACGCATAGCCATTTCTCTTTACTTTACAATGAATTTCTTTAATTCTTATATTCTTATATTCTCAAATCATCAGGAGCCACAGCACTGGCCTCTGAACCCTCGTGGACTTATGCCCTGGGCTCGCCCAAATGCTAGGGGCTCTCACACGCCAGAGAGAGAGGGCGGGTTTGTTTGCCTCTCAGGCTGGAAAGAGGCCGCAGGAAGCCCGCGTTGGGCCGCCTCTGCTCCTCTCGGCCACGTGGCGGCGCTGTTGGAAACAGGCTCTGCAAGAACTTCTCCTGGTCTAGGCCCAACTAAAGGTTCGTGTGGTTCTCTGAGAGCGAATACTGCAGGTGTCAGTGTTGAGGTCAGACATACGGTTGTAGCAGCTTGTCCTTTGCTCTTTACACACACACACACACACACACACACACACACACACCCCTCCAGATGCAGCCTCCGAGATTCAAACTTACTTTCTTTCTCTAAGAGCTATGTACCCACAGCTCCTAGATACTCAAGGTCCGATCCCTCTTTCCTATTCGGTCTACCCCAAGCTTTCTTACAAACGCTAACTTCAGTGATTCCTAGATGCCCTTACCCAGCCTGGTTCTCACTTCCCTGGCTGTTTTTAGACAAACTATGCTGACCATAATTTTTTATTCACATCTCAAAACTAACCTTATGGACATGGCTTGGTTTGTCTTTTTAAGTATAGAAGTCCCTTTTTCATGAGAAAAAGTATAAATTTAGAATAGAATAGATTTGACTTACTTCAAGCCAGAAAGCTGGTATTTGGAAGGTTCTTGGTCTCTAAAGCATCCGGCTCCCACCCCTACTTTCTGCAGTGTATCCTGCGGCCTCCCTGTTTCCCTGGAGCTGTCTCAGGCTGCCTCTGATTCTCCTCTAACTTCACTGTTATTTCTCTTTGTTTCCTATTTTAAAATACATATCTTTACAATCTACCAAAATTTGATAATTACTTTTTCTCAAAAAATGAGCTATACTGCCCCATCTCTGTGTGTTTTTCATGGTGTCTCTATTGTCCTAAATTATCCCCTGTGTCATCCGTGCTGTTTGAACCCCAAACCATTCCTTGAAGCTGGCCCACATACCACATATTAACTCCATTGCAAGTCTTTTCTAAACCCTCCTACTCAAGGTAATCTCTTCTTATTTTCGACTCATAGTACTTGATAGGTGTTTTTCTTATAGTATTTCATATCCAAATTGTAGACACTTGAAAACCTCTTGGTTTCCATGAACTACCTCTTTTGTTCCTATAATAGTATCCAGGAATAACATCGTATACTTAGTAGGCATTTAGCAGACATGTGCCACTTGGAATTTTAATGCCAAAAGCATTCCTAAAACCTTTAGTGAGATTCTCCCTTCCACCTGAGCTTCATCCTTCTTTGCATACTTTAATTGTATGAAGGTTAGAAACAAAAAAAAATGAAACACAAAATAAGGAAAAGATTACATTGAGAATAATTTTGACAGGCTAAAAAGTCTCAAATAGTCCTGAGGGAGGATTTTCTGCCGAGTTCCGGGAGACCCCAGACCCAGTCCTAGCCCAGGTCCGGTGAGTGTGCGGAGAGTTTCCTGCTACCCTACGCCGGCGGGACCAGTCCCAGCCCAGGCGCAGC